>NC_044322.1:309749679-310050767 GCF_007399415.2 Gopherus evgoodei | reverse complement strand
CCAAGGGGGCAGAACCAAGGCTCCTCGAAACCCCCGCCTGGTCCTAAGCTTCATTTTGAAGGTGCGCCCGAGGGCGCTGTAGCAGTTTCCCCTATGGATCCTTTCCCCCCGTTTTCAAACCGCCTTTCGTTTTTCCTCCCGGCGTGGTCCCAAATAACATCGGACCGCTGGGTCTTAAACCTGGTGCAGACGGGATACCGCCTGCAGTTTGTTTCGTTTCCTCCTTCCCGCCCTCCTTCCTCGTCCCTCTTCAGGGACCCCTCTCACGAGCAATTCCTTCGACAGGAGGTGCAGACGCTCCTCAGCAAAGGAGCCATAGAGGCGGTTCCGGAAAACGGAGAAAGGCAAGGGGTTTTATTCCCGCTACTTTCTGATCCCCAAGGCCAAGGGGGCCTCAGGCCTATCCTCGACCTGCGAGAACTCAACAAATACCTCGTGAAGTTGAAGTTCCGCATGGTATCCCTGGGGACCATTATTTCCATCCCTGGATCCGGGAGACTGGTACGCCGCCCTCGACATGCAGGACGCGTATTTTCATATTGCCATTTGGCCGCGCCACAGACGCTTTCTCCGCTTCGTTGTGGGGCTCTTCATTATCAGTTTGCAGTCCTCCCTTTCGGCCTGTCCACGGCCCCAAGGGTGTTTACAAAATGCATGGCAGTTGTCGTGGCGCATCTTCGACGCAACCGTGTCCACGTGTTCCCTTATCTGGACGACTGGTTGATTCGGGGCACGTCGGAGGCAGCAGGTCAGCAGCCATGTCCGCCTGATCACCGCCGTATTTGCAAGTCTGGGCCTCTTGATAAACACAGACAAATCCACTCTGAGGCCCACGCAAAAGGTGGAATTTATCGGGGCGGTCTTGGACGCCACGATGGGCAGGGCCTCGCTGCCTCTGCAACGGTTCCAGACCATGGCGGCGATCGTTCAGCGTTTGCGGTCAGCCCCGTTGGACGTCAGTAAGGACATGTCTAACCCTGTTAGGCCACATGGCAGCGTGCACTTTTGTGACCGGCTACGCTCGGCTCCACATGAGGCCTCTCCAGCTGTGGCTTATCAGCCGTTACAGGCCGCAAAGGCAACCTTTAGACATGTTAGTCACAATCCCCCAGAAGGTCTTGGACTCTCTCGGCTGGTGGTTGGACCAGTCCGTGTTATGTGCGGGTCTTCCCTTTCACCCCTCTCAGCCATCGGTATCCCTGACAACGGATGCCTCAGATCTGGGCTGGGGGGCCCACCTGGGGACCCTGCGGACACAGGGCCTGTGGTCCCAGGAGGAGGTGGGGCTCCACATCAACATACGGGAGTTGAGAGCGGTCCGCCTTGCTTGTCAAGCGTTTTGTCATCAGCTTCAGGGTCGTTGTGTCGCCGTGTTTACGGACAACACGACGACGATGTACTATATCAACAAGCAGGGCGGCACCAGGTCCTCCTCCCTGTGCCACGAGGCGATACGTCTCTGGGACTTTTGCGTAGCCCACTCCGTTCACCTCAGGGCTTCCTTCCTCCCTGGAGTACGGAACACTCTGGCAGATCGACTGAGCAGATCCTTCCTGTCGCACGAGTGGTCCCTTCGCCCGGATGTCGCTCTCTCCATTTTCCGGAGGTGGGGTTATCCCCGGGTGGACCTCTTTGCGTCCAAGGGGAACAGGAAGTGCCCAGCGTTCTGCTCCTTTCAGGGCAGGGAACCGGGGTCGATAGGGGACGCCTTCCTCATCCGGTGGTCGACCCACCTGTACTATGCATTTCCCCCGTTCCCTCTAGTCCACAAGGTCCTCCTGAAGGTGCGCAGGGACAGGGCGCTCGTGATCATGGTAGCCCCGGCGTGGCCCAGGCAGCACTGGTACACCATGCTGCTGGACTTGGCCATAGCCGACCCAGTTCCCCTGCCCCTTCATCCGGACCTGATTACCCAGGACCACGGGACCCTTTGTCACCCAGACCTGCAGTCGCTGCACCTAGCGGCGTGGCTCCTGCGTGGCTGACTGGCTCAGAGCTGCGTTGCTCCACGCCTGTGAGAGAGGTGCTCTTGAGCAGCAGGAAACCGTCCACAAGAGCCACGTATTCAGCGAAATGGAAGCGCTTCTCCTGTTGGTGCGTAGAGAGAAATCTCCGCCCTATGGAAGTTTCGGTTTCCGAAATATTAGACTACGTTTTGTCCCTCAAAGGGCAAGGTCTGGCCTTATCGTCGTTGCGAGTCCACCTAGCTGCTATCTCCACCTTTCACCCGGGTGCGGACGGTCGCTCCGTTTTTTCTCACCCGACGGTGTCGAGATTCCTTAAAGGGCTGGAACGTTTATTCCCTAACGTCCGTCCCCCTGCTCCCACCTGGGATCTTAACCTGGTGTTGTCCCGACTCATGGGGCCCCCCTTTGAGCCGTTAGCTACTTGCTCCCTGCTCTACCTCTCTTGGAAAACTGCCTTTCTAGTGGCTGTCACCTCAGCTAGACGGGTGTCGGAGCTCCGAGCTCTTGTGGTAGACCCCCCATATACGGTCTTCCACAAGGACAAGGTGCAGCTGAGACCACACCCTGCTTTTCTGCCCAAGGTGGTCTCAGCCTTCCATGTCAACCAAGAGATTTTCCTTCCGGTTTTTTTTCCCAAAACCTCACTCCTCAGGCAGGGAGCAGCAGCTCCACTCGCTGGATGTCCGTAGGCTCTCGCGTTCTACATAGACAGGACTAAGCCCTTCCGAAAATCCCCCCAGCTTTTCGTGGCGGTAGCAGATCGTATGAAAGGTCTTCCTATCTCCTCCCAGAGGATATCCTCTTGGGTTACGTCCTGTATCAGGACTTGTTATGACTTGGCCCATGTCCCTGCGGGCCGTGTGACTGCGCATTCTACCAGGGCGCAGGCGTCGTCGCTGGCTTTCCTAGCCCGTGTGCCCATCCAGGAAATCTGTCGGGCAGCGACCTGGTCATCGGTCCACACCTTTGCTTCCCACTACGCCCTGGTCCAGCAGTCGAGGGAGGATGCGGCCTTCGGAACTGCGGTGCTCCGGGCCGCGACTTCTCACTCCGACCCCACCGCCTAGGTATGGCTTGGGAGTCACCTAACTGGAATGGATGTGAGCAATCACTCGAAGAAGAAAAGACGGTTACTCACCTTTGTAACTGTTGTTCTTCGAGATGTGTTGCTCACATCCATTCCACACCCGCCCTCCTTCCCCACTGTCGGAGTAGCCGGCAAGAAGGAACTGAGGAGCGGGCGGGCCGGCAGGGGTATATATAGAGCGCCATGGCGGCGCCACTCTAGGGGGCGACCTGCCGGCCCACTGGAGTTGCTAGGGTAAAAAAGTTTCCGACGAACGTGCACGCGCGGCGCGCACACCTAACTGGAATGGATGTGAGCAACACATCTCGAAGAACAACAGTTACAAAGGTGAGTAACCGTCTTTTCATCAATGCAGTAACAAATGTGAACTTCTGATATACTGTGATGGGGCATCTGCCCCATACTGGTGGAGACAAGGTTAAAAGCAGCCCTACGGAGGCTGCGCAGCAGGGAGCCAATCAGAGAGGGACTGCAATGAGCAGCCAATCAGGGCCGAACAGGCCCATATGTAAAGAGAGCAGCAGGGCAGAGGGGGTAGTTCCCTCCTGGGATCCCTGGGAGAAGGGATTAGGTCCCTGAAGGGCTGAGGGAAATGCCAGCACCCTGGACAGAGCAGAGCAGAGCAGAACAGAGCTGGGCTGGGCTGGGCTGGGCTTGGTCAGGGGAGTGAGCAAAAGCTCCAGCCTGACTGGCTGACAGACTGAAGCCCTGATACAGGGGCAGAGAAGCTGCTAGAGCTATGGGGAAGTGGCCCAGGGAAATAGATTGTGGGGGTTGAAGGAGATACAGCGCGTAGCTGCTGCATAGAGGGTCCCTGGGTTGGGATAATGGGTAGACTTATGTCTCTCCTTCCCACTTGCCATGGAGGGGAGTGGTCAGCGAAGGACTGCAGTTTGCCACTGAGCCAAGTGGCTAGAACCTTGGACTGCAGTTGGCCACGGAGGCGAGTGGCTGGACAGAGGACTGCTGTTCCCTCAGAAAGGGGTGGGGGAATAGAATGGGTATAGCTGAAGTGCTGTGTCCTGAAGAGGACACTGTGATCCTTGAGGTGATGTGGGTTTGGAGCAGAAGTGATGGCAGCGAGACACCACTGGAGGAGGGCACCGTGTGGAAAAATCTGAGCTAATTCCCAGAATGACCAGCAGGAGGCGCCACGGTGGTGAGAGCCACCCCATTACACTTACTTATAACAGTCTTGCCATGGAGTCAAACGTAGTCCCCTTAAACTCTCCAGTCTATCTTGCCACCTAAGTAACCTGGGTGTAGTGATAAATGGTCACTTATACCAGAAATCACAAAATATTCAGGTTGATTCCAGCTCCAAGAGACCAGTCACTTGCTCCAGATCAGTTAATATCTTAGATCTGGCAATAAACCCAATGCCTGTAGCCAATTCTGTAATAAAATATCTAAAGGTTTATTAAATAGGAAAAAGAAATAAGAGATTTATTTACATGATAAAACAAGCAAGCATATAACACAAATGAGTTGCAGTCTAAATCCTAAGAGTGACAGCATTGTGGTGATCTGTCAATTCAAAATGTCTTTCAGAGCAGATCCAGTAGAATGTGTTTACATGTGCAGGGGG
Source organism: Gopherus evgoodei (assembly GCF_007399415.2). Lineage (NCBI taxonomy): Eukaryota > Metazoa > Chordata > Testudines > Testudinidae > Gopherus > Gopherus evgoodei. The sequence goes on along the minus strand of NC_044322.1, from coordinate 310,046,125 downwards.
TGGACTGGAGCACAGGCCAGCTTGATGACAGAAAGGGGAAGCTCATAGAGCATGCACAGAAGTTCTGTACTAGTGAATGGGCACAGCTGCTAGCGTGGAATGTGATCTTAGTTACTTTTAAAAAGAATGTCTTTATGATACTTTGAGTTCACATACAACTGCACTTATTTGGTGCCCAGGATTTCCCTCCATCTCTTGTGAACTTTTTTCCTAAGGTTCTTTGAAACTGTTCAGTCATAAGTGAAATTACCTTGCTCTGCTCTTGCTGAGGGTATTCATTGTTCAATATTTGATTTTTTTCTTGCCCGCTAGTGCACAGTAGATCTCTCCTGTTTGTTCTTTAGTCAATAAATAAAAGTGGCGTTTACCAAACAAGCTGAGAATTCATCATTTTTCACTTTCCAGAGAGCATTCAAACATATTGCTGAAGAACTGTTCATTGGTTTTCAAAACATTGCTTGCCAAGATGTGAGCTTCTGTAGACCAGAAAAGCTCTTTAAGCTCAAAAGCTTGTCTCTTTCACCAACAGGATTTGGTCCAATAAAAGATATTACCTCACCTACCTTGTCTCTCTAATATCAGGTATGCAGACACTGGCAAATAATAGTTTTAATAAAAAATTGTCATTTTTTCATAGATGAGGGATAACATAAAAGATTCAACTTTGGAAGAAGTTTTTTCTTTAAAAGAAACATTGTTGCCAGCAAAGTCAGCAGCAGGTGGGTCAGCAGGTTTGTGGATGGAGCGTACTTTAAAAGACCACTACATTATGTTAACAAGTTTCAAAACCTTTGAAAGGGTCTTCTGGTGATTAACAGTGTCTGTCTGATTTTTGGCTGGTGTAGGATGTTTTGAATGGACTGCAGTGCTTTAGTTTGAGGATTTAGTATGGAGATGGGCTAGGATAACTCTTACGTTGGTGCCCAGTCTATAAATCAATATAAACAAAAGGTCCATTAAAAATCTGAATACAGTTTTTGGGTACTTTCAGGTCAGAGTATTAGACATGTGTTGGCTTGTCAAATGTAATGACATAATAAAGGAAGATGCTTTCTAAGAGTTGACATTAATATCACATATGTATAAAGTCATATGGAACATATATCAGAATGTACTTTAAATCATTCTCCCTGTGCTACCCTCTCAAACAAAAGGGAAAGGTTGGGCAGAAAAAGCTTTGAGGTCACAATGTTTCTGGCAAATCATCCCATCAAAAGTTTCCTTCCATATGTAGTAGGCAGATGGTGTAGTCAGATGTTGGCTGTGTGTGTGTTTTCTCTATGTACTGCACTGGCTCTGGCCAGATAACCTGTATGGCAGGTTCTGATCGAACTGCCCAATAACCACAGACCCGTTCAGTAGCAAAGGCACTTGGCCAGGTTCATTGTTAACGAGGCACAGTCCTATTATCTCATAGACTCTACAGGACCACTAACACATGTATGCCTGTCACAATGGATGAGCTCAGTCAGTGGAAGGACTTTCTTCTGCCCCCTAGGTCAGCCAGACTTCATTTCATACATCAGTACAAACAAGTTACTTATTGCCCCTCTGACACGGTCAGTCACCACCCTCTCACGTGGTTAGTTACCACCCATTACCTTGTGCTTGTTGGTTTGATCAAAACATCTCTATTCATCACACTGTCATCCTGACCTTATCTCTAAGAGGGGGTCACTATATTCCTGTATCATTCTCGGGGAGTGTCTCTATCATACTTGGTATTGGGGTTTTCTGGTCCCATCCTTCTGGAATGTGTCTGCGTGAGTGTCCTGTGCCTAGCTTTTGTCAGGAATGAGTGTGTTTATGCAATACCAGCCCTATTCTTGCCAGGTTCTGTGAGCCTGCATGCAGGCAGAGCCTGACTTCTGCTCACAATCTGTCTTGCTAACTTTGCTTTATATTAGCAAAGTTTGACCACTACTTTAGTTTAGGCCTGTGATACAAAGGCTTATGTTTCAGGCTCTCTTTCTCCTACAGATGGCATGATGACCTTCCAAATCTAAGAATACCCTAATATCTGAAGAGAAATCTAGCACATTTGGGCATTCACAGGAGGCCAGTGAACTCATATCAAGGGTATGATGCTCCCCAATCCATCCTGCATTAGCCAAATCCCTTCCTGCTTTTGAGAGAATCCTTGTGAATTTTCAGGAAAGAGTGACTCATCAACCACAACCAACCATCCCCTCAGACAAGCAAACCAAGATCCTTCAGTGGGCAGATTGGCTGGAAACTGTGCAGTTGAGGATCTGGCCCTCTGACTTTAAGTTTGTACAGTTTCCAAATCCCAACATGGAAAAGCATGCAAATGGTAGCACATGGCCCCATGTGTATTGCTAGATATTAAGTTATGGATTCATAACAAACATAAGAACAGCCATACTGGGTCAGACCCCAATAGTCCATCTAGCCCAGTATCCTGTTTTTTGACAGTGGCCAATGCCAGGTTACTTGTGGAGGAATTCTGTGCCACTGGACATGCACAGAATTTGTGTTCCCCACAGATTTATTTGCTTCCCCGCCAAAAATGGCTCTCTGACAGAGAAGCGAAGGGAAGCCACAAGAGTGGTCATGTGACCCTCTCCTGCAGTATGTTTTGGATGCTTAGGGCCGCCAGTAGAGAGGTAAATCACTGTAGGATGGGGGCAAGACTGGGGAAGACCTGGGTGGTGGCTCCTACCCTGCACTCGGCTCAGCTGCTAGTCCTGGCTGGGGCGGGGAGAACGGGACATCCTCTTCCCCTTCGTGGCATCCAGAGCTGAGTCAGATCCACTCCCAGCTGTCTCCCCCAGCTGCAGGAAGCTCTGCAAACTCCCCCCTTGCAATTCCTGCACCCATCGCTCCTTAGCTGCAGGAGGAGGGATCCCTGTACAGGGAGCTGCTCCCCCATCTGCAACCCCCATGCATCTAGACTCCTTCATACCCAGACCCTCCCACCAAGCCTCACCCCCCGCTGCACTCAGAAATCCCCTGCACCTGGACCACCTCAATGAGCTACTATCAAGCTCACTACTTCCATTTCAAAAGTTACTAATAAAATATTCATTAAAAGAGAGAATGTTCTATGTTCTCATGATGCTGTTAAAACATGAGGGGGTGTGTAATGCAAAACACAACAGAATGTAGCAAAGAACATGGGAGTGAGTGAGATTATTATAAAATATGTAACTGAGTTGGAAAAGTGAATTATGAATAATGAATAAAAGAAAGATCTGGTAATGCCACATAAATATTCTTACAGTTTGTACTAGCAAGCTTTTCATCTGGGCTCTCTCAACAACATTTACCACCAAGTTGTTATGAACACTTCTCTCCCCCTGCCTTGTTTCCTTCAGCTGATAATGCGGATCAGAGAAAGCAGATGTACAGTACAGACATGAGATGATGGGAATGTAAAGTGAGGTTTTGAAAAGTCTGTTGTAGTGCATTTAGATAACATTGTGAATTCAAAGGAATCCTTGTATTTTCACTGTTGTATATCAGAGGTACCCCTCCTATCCAAATCCCTCCTTTTTTTTAACAAGCTTGTATGAAAGAGGAAAGGCCTATTTATAGCAAAAGTCTACTTTTTTATTATTCATTTGTTGACTTATATAGCACTTTTGACAGCTCTGACTAGGTGTTTTCCATCAAATATTATTATTTTTTTCCTAGTGTCCTAAAATAATGGCTCAATGAGCCATCAGTAACCTGCCCCGAAGATGTAACCTGTCATTCATGCAAATAAAAAAGAAACTTAATGTTCACTCAAAAGCCTGACAGAACATAAATCTTGTTTTCTCTCTAATATATAAATATACACACACAAACAACAAAATCCTATAGACATTTAAAAACCGTAACTAGTTACACATATGCCTCCAAACATCTCATTTACATCTTGTTTGCGACCAAATGTACACGTGCTGTTGTTTCTATTTTATAAATCATGTATGAAACATAACATCATTTTTATTGCATGTCATTGTGCAGATATATGGTATAATTTTCATTTTTGTCAGCAGAGAACTAAATGACAGCCAAGTGCCTGAAATGTGTATAAAGTAACATCTTGTTATGGTCTGCGGGTCCCATGTGAGAACTTGCAATGCACTCATTAAAATTACAGCAGCAGAAAAGCCAAAATAAATTGCCACCAAGCATTTGACTGTGACACTTATGTGTGTTTTCTCTTGACGTGTCAGTAGACATGTCACTGTAAATTATCCATGAAGATCACAGTGACATCATTATGGACTTCAGTTAGTGGTCCAGCTTTCTACTTAGCTACATAGTCATAGTCTAAATAAGAGGGGATTGAGTGAGACTAGCACAGGAGTAGTTATATGGCTGTGATATGACAAATTTGAGACACTTACAGTACTGAGAGTCTCCAGGGATGTGCAAAGGGAAAAAATAGGGCAGGGGGTGTCATTCTAATTATACTCAAATAATGCAAATGTAAATTTCAACTCAAACAAGTATTAAATTAAAAAACAAATAATTGCAACAATGCAGATCAAGGTTAAAAGGAATATTTTACTGATTGTGTTTCAATTATTCCAGAAAGTAGGTATTTTAAATCTGTGTTTAATTTTTTTTAATGTATAATGTTTGGAAATTGTGGGGGTGTGGTCTGATTTCTATTTGTTGTGGTAATTCCCAATCTTATGCTTCTATATGATAAACTTTAAGGCCAGAAAGGACCATTAGGATCATCTAGTCTGACCGCTTACATCACATCGGCCATAGAATTTTACCTAGTAATTTCTGCATCCAGTGCATAACTTCTGGTGGAGCAATAGCATATCCTTTAGGTCATGGAGAATTCACCACATTCCACTGGTTAATTATCTTCACTGTTAAACATTTGTGCTGATTTCCACTTTGAATTTCTTTAGTTTCAACTTTCAGCCACTGAATCTTGTTATGCCTTTGTCTGCTAGATTAAAGAGCCCTCCACTATAAGAAATCTCCCTATGCAGGTACTTAAAGACTGTGATCAAGTAATCTCTTAACCTGCTCTTTCATAAGATAAATAGATGCAGATTCTTAATTCTGTCGAAGTATGGCAATTTTCCAGACTCTTGTCATTCTTGTATCACTTTTCTGAATACTTTCCAATTTTTCAACATCTTTTTTTTTTTATAAAGTCTGAACACCAGAACTGGGCACAATATTCCAGCAACCATCAGAGATAATACCAACTGCCTAGTCCTACTTAATATTTCCTTGTTTATACAGTCAGGGATTGTGTTGCCTTTTTAGGTACAGCATCACACTGGGAGCTCATGTTCAGCTGGATGGCCACAAGGATCCCCAAGTCACTGCTTTCCTGGTGGAAGTCCTCCACCCTGTAAGTGTGACCTACATTCTTTATTCCTAAATTATTGATTTGTATTTGGCTCTATTCAAATGTTGTTTGAATGAGTCTGATTTACCAGATTACTCTGTATTGCTGAACTATCTGTCACTACCACCATCTATTCCTGTGTCATCTGCAAACTTTACCAGCAATAATTTTGTATTTTCCCCCAGATCATTGATTAAGATTTTTGAATAGCAGTGGACCAAGAATACACTCCTTCTGGACCCCACTACAAACCACGCCCCCCTTCAGTGACATTTACCCATTAACAATTATTTTGAGATCTGTCAGGTAGTCAGTTCTTAATCCATTTAATATTTAACTAAGATTGTATCTTATAACAAGGAGTTTTCACTGACTAATATTTAAATCTTAGTTGCTGAAGTAGTTATTCTCTCAGATTTACCCTAAGGCTGTTGTTTAGTCATGTGAGTTAACTGCAATTAATCTAAAAAAAAATTGCAATTAAAAAAATTAATGACAAGTAATCACAGTTTTAATCACACTGTTAAACAATAGAATACCAATTGAAATTTATTAAATATTTTTGGATTTTTTTCAAATATATTGATTTCATTTACAACACAGAATACAAAGTGTACACTGCTCACTTAATATTATTACTTTTGATTACAAATATTTGCGCTGTAAAAATGAGAAACAAAAGAAACAGTATTTTTCAATTCAGCTCATACAAGTACAGTAGTGCAATCTCTTTATCATGAAAGTGCAACTTACAAATGTAGATTTTGTTTTGTTTTGTTATATAACTGCACTCAAAACCAAAACAAGGCAAAACTTTAGAGCTGTTCAGTCCTACTTCTCATTCAGCCAATCGCTAAGACAAACAAGTTTGTTTACATTTACAGGAGATTATGCTGCCCACTTCTTATTTACAATGTCACCAGAAAGTGAGAACAGGCATTCACAATGGACTTTCATAGCTGGCAGTACAAAGTGTCTATGTGCCAGATATTCTAAACATTGTATGCCACTTCATGCTTCAGCCACCATTCCAGAGGACATGCTTCCATGCTGATGATGCTCATTAAAAAAATAATGCATTAATTAAATTGTGACTGACCTTCATGGGGGAGAATTGTATGTCTCCAGCTCTATTTTCCCCTCCTTCTACCATTTAAAAGAATCGTTATTGAGGTTGCAGGAAAAAATCCCAATGTGTAGAAAGAATAGTAAATATGGCAGGCGACCAGCTTGGCTTAACAGTGAAATCCTTGCTGATCTTAAACGCAAAAAAGAAGCTTACAAGAAGTGGAAGACTGGACAAATGACCAGGGAGGAGTATAAAAATATTGCTCAGGCATGCAGGAGTGAAATCAGGAAGGCCAAATCACACTTGGAGTTGCAGCTAGCAAGAGATGTTAAGAGTAACAAGAAATGTTTCTTCAGCTATGTTAGCAACAAGAAGAAAGTCAAGGAAAGTGTGCCCCCCCTTACTGAATGAGGGAGGCAACCTAGTGACAGAGGATGTGGAAAAAGCTAATGTACTCAATGCTTTTTTTGCCTCTGTCTTCACAAACAAGGTCAACTCCCAGACTGCTGCATTGGGCAGCACAGTATGGGGGGGAGGTGACCAGCCCTCTGTGGAGAAAGTAGTGGTTCGGGACTGTTTAGAAAAACTGGGTGAGCACAAGTCCATGGGGCCGGATGCGCTGCATCTGAGGGTGCTAAAGAAGTTGGCGGATGTGATTGCAGAGCCATTGACCATTATCTTTGAAAACTCATGGTGATCGGGGGAGGTCCCGGCTGACTGGAAAAAGTCTAACATAGTGTCCATCTTTAAAAAAGGGAAGAAGGAGGATCTGGGGAACTACAGGCCAGTCAGCCTCAACTCAGTCCCTGGAAAAATCATGGAGCAGGTCCTCAAGGAATCAATTCTGAAGCACTTAAAGGAGAGGAAAGTGATCAGGAACAGTCAGCATGGATTCACCAAGGGCAAGTCATGCCTGACTAACCTAACTGCCTTCTATGATGAGATAACTGGCTCTGTGGATGAGGGGAAAGCAGTGGATGTGTTATTCTTTGACTTTAGCAAAGCTTTTCATATGGTCTCCCACAGTATTCTTGCCAGCAAGTTAAAGAAGTATGGGATGGATGAATGGACTATAAGGTGGATAGAAAGCTGGCTAGATTATCAGGCTCAATGGGTAGTGATCAACGGCTCCATGTCTATTTGGCAGCCGGTATCAAGCGGAGTGCCCCAAGGGTCAGTCATGGGGCTGGTTTTGTTCAATATCTTCATTAATGATCTGGAGGATGGCATGGACTGCACTCTCAGCAAGTTTGCAGATGACACTAAACTGAGAGGAGTGGTAGATACGCTGGAGGGTAGGGATAGGATACAGAGGGACCTAGACAAATTAGAGAATTGGGCCAAAAGAAACCTGATGAGGTTCAACAAGGAAAAGTGCAGAGTCCTGCACTTAGGATAGAAGAATCCCGTTCACTGTTACAGGCTAGGGACCGAATGGCTAGAAAGCAGTTCTGCAAAAAAGGACCTACTGGTTGCAGTGGATGAGAAGCTGGATATGAGTCAACAGTGTGCTCTTGTTGCCAAGAAGACTAATGGCATTTTGGGCTGTATAAGTAGGGGCATTGCCATCAGATCGAGGGACGTGATCATTCCCCTCTCTTTGACATTGGTGAGGCCTCATCTGGAGTACTGTGTCCAGTTTTGGGCCCCACACTACAAGAAGGGTGTGGAAAAATTGGAAAGGGTCTAGCAGAGGGCAACAAAAATGATCGGGGGTCTGGAGCACACGACTTATGATGAGAAGTTAAGGGAACTGGGATTGTTTAGTCTGCAGAAGAGAAGAATGAGGGGGGATTTGACAACTGCTTTCAACTACCTGAAAGGGGGTTCCAAAGGGGATGGACCTAGACTGTTCTCAGTGGTACCTGATGACAGAACAAGGAGTAATGGTCTGAAGTTGCAGTGGGGGAGGTTTAGGTTAGATATTAGGAAAAACTTTTTCACTAGGAGAGTGATGAAGCACTGGAATGGGTTACCTAGGGAGGTGGTGGAATCTCCTTCTTTAGAGGTTTTTAAGGTCAGACTTGACAAAGCCCTGGCTGGGATGATTTAGTTGGGGATTCGTCCTGTTTGAGCAGGGGGTTGGACTAGATGACCTCCTGAGGTCCCTTCCAACCCTGACATTCTATGATTCTATGATATATTTCATGTTATAGTAATCTCGGATGATGACTCAGCATGTTATTCAGTTTAAAAACACTTTCACTGCAGATCTGACAAAACGCAATGAAAGTACCAATGAGATTTCTAAAGATAGCTACTGCACTCTTCCCAAGGTTTAAGAATCTGAAGTGCTTTCCAAAATCTGAGAGGAATGAAGTGTGACGCATGCTTTCAGAAGTCTTAAAAGAGCAACACTTCAAGGCAGAAACTATGGAACCCGAACAACTGAAAAGAAAATCAGCCACCTGCTGGTGGCATTTGACTCAAATGATGAACATGAACATGCGTCAGGCTCACTGCTTTGGATTGTTATCGAGCAGAACCCATCATCAGCATGGACACATGTCCTCTGGAATGGTGGTTGAAGCATGAAGGAACATATGAATCTTTAGCACATCTGGCATGTAAATATCTTGCAATGCCGGCTACAACAGTGCCATACAAACGCCTGTTCTCACTTTCAGGTGACATTGTGAACAAGAAGTGGGCAGCATTATCTCCTGCAAATGTAAACAAACTTGTTTGTCTGAGTGATTGGCTGACCAAGAAGTAAGACTGAATGAACTTGTAGGCTCTAAAGCTTTACATTGTTTTATTTTTTAACACAGTTATTTTTTGTACATAATTCTACATTTATAAGTTCAACTTTCATGGTAAAGAACTTGCACAACAGTATTTGTATGAAGTGAATTGAAAAATACTATTTCTCATTTTTATAGTGCAAATATTTGTAATAAAAAATAAAGTGAGCACTGTACACTTTATATTCTGTGTTGTAATTGAAATCAATATATTTGAAAACCTGGAAAACATCCAAAAATATTTAACAAATGGTATTCTATTATTGTTTAACAGTGCGATTTATCATTAATTGTGATTAATTTTCAAAATCATAATAGCCCTAATTTACACACTTTTTTGTTTTGAAGGGTAGTGTTCCACTGCTTTTACCCTCACGGTACCTTTTTGGAAGGTGGACTTCAATTGCTGGAGATCTCAATCCAGTTCCTGTTGGTGCTACTCACATACTTAAAGTTAAGCACGTATTCAAGTGACTTGAGGGATTGAGGCCAAACTTCTTGGAACTTTGAAGTATTGATCCCTCAATGAAAGACTCTGTATTCACATGCTCCTCTTAAGTATTTCCAAACAGGAATCCTCTCTTGTCTCATAAAAGAGCTGGTTTTCTTTTGTCTAAGGCAGATAAATCCTGTGTGCAGCATACTTTTAAAATGGCACAAACTAAATAAAGAGAGACTAGTGTTATAAAAAATGTTAGATTGAGACCCTTAGAAATGTGAAGTCTGTCCTTTCTGGCCATTGGAGTCAATGGAGCTATACTAATTTACACCAGCTGAACATCTGCCCCAGTGTATCTATGTAGTTTTGAGTTCACTGACCAGCTGGACATCCAGATGTTTTGAATATATCATCTAGAGAAAAGAGTTGTGACTGCTGGAGATATCCATTTCTAATATATGCTAATTTTTTCAATACTATTCTCTGTATTCTCTGATGAAGATGATACTTTACCAAACTACATAGCAGCAGATGAAACAAAAAATGTCCTGTCTTTCTAGACAGCAGTAATTAAAATATTCTCTTTTCAGAATCTGAACAGTATCCGCTGCTTGTTTAATATTCTCCTCTGTGTAGCATTTCTCTTTCTCCCTGAATCTGTTTCTTTTCTCTCTTCTCCTTTTCAAATTCAGAGACACTAACACACTACAAAGAATATTTCCCACTAGGAGCAGCTATTGCACTTGTTTTCAAACAAGTGTTTCAACTACTTGGAGATGTAGACACACAATGATCCCTTGTTAGTGATCAAATTTTGCAGGATGTGAGGACAGACTAACAGACAGTTAAGAGAATGTGCTGCTATTATGGTAGGAGAAAACTATTTTGGTAGTGCCACTTTCATTATGTGGAATGATGGTGGTTGTTGTAGACTACAGATATGAAATAGATATGCTAAACATTGTATGCCCCTTCATGCTTCAGCCACCATTCCAGAGGACATGCTTCCATGTGGATGATGCTCATTAAAAAAATAATGTGTTAATTAAATTGTGACTGACCTCCTTGGGGGAGAATTGTATGTCTCCAGCTCTATTTTCCCCACATTCTGCCATAAATTTCATGTTATAGTAGTCTCGAATGATGACTAAGCACATGTTGTTCAGTTTAAGAACCCTTTTAAAATATGTCAGAGGGATAAATACCAGGGAGGGAGAGGAATTGTTTAGCTCAGTACCAATGTGGACACAAGAACAAATGGATATAAACTGGCCATCAGGAAGTTTAGACTTGAAATTAGATGGAAGTTTCTAACCATCAGAGGAGCGAAGTTCTGGCTTCAAGACTAAGCTTGATAAGTTTATGGAGGGGATGGTATGATGGGATAGCCTAATTTTGGCAATTAATTGATCTTAGACTATTAACGGTAAATATGCCCAAAGGCCTGTGATGGGATGTTAGATTGGGTGGGATCTGAGTTATAATATAATATAGAGCTATACCTAGCTCATAGAGCTGGAAGGGACCCTGAAAGTTCATTGAGCGCAACCCTTGCCTTCACTAGCAGGACAAGTACTGATTTTGCCCCAGATCCCCCTAAGTGGCCCCCTCAAGCATTGAACTCACATAAGTTGGCATTGAGGTTTGTTGCATGGATTGGTTCCTGAGCTAGAGTTATTATGGTGTGGTGTGCAGTTACTGGTGAGAATATGTTTCAGGTTGGCATGGCACATCACACCATCCCGGGCACATCACACGATCCATTGTCTACAGCCAAGCACTGAGGTACAACCGCATCTGCTCTGACCCCTCAGATAGAGACCAACACCTACAAAATCTCCACCAAGCATTCTCAAAACTACAGTACCCACACGAGGAAATAAGGAAACAGATCAACAGAGCCAGACGTGTACCCAGAAGCCTCCTACTGCAAGACAAACCCAAGAGAGAAACCAACAGGACTCCACTGGCCATCACATACAGCCCCCAGCTAAAACCCCTCCAATGCATCATCAAGGATCTACAACCCATCCTGGACAATGATCCCACACTTTCACAGGCCTTGGGTGGCAGGCCAATCCTTGCCCACAGACAACCTGCCAACCTGAAACATATTCTCACCAGTAACTGCACACCACACCATAATAACTCTAGCTCAGGAACCAATCCATGCAACAAACCTCGATGCCAACTCTGCCCACATATCTACACCAGCGACACCATCACAGGACCTAACCAGATCAGCCACACCATCACTGGTTCATTCACCTGCACATCCACCAATGTAATATACGCCATCATATGCCAGCAATGCCCCTCTGCTATGTAATCGGCCAAACTGGACAGTCTCTACGGAAAAGGATAAATGGACACAAATCAGACATTAGGAATGGCAATATACAAAAACCTGTAGGAGAGCACTTCAGCCTCCCTGGCCACACTATAGCAGACCTTAAGGTGGCCATCCTGCAGCAAAAAAACTTCAGGACCAGACTTCAAAGAGAAACTGCTGAGCTTCAGTTCATCTGCAAATTTGACACCATCAGCTCAGGATTGAACAAAGACTGTGAATGGCTTGCCAATTACAGAACCAGTTTCTCCTCTCTTGGTTTTCACACCTCAACTGCTAGAACAGGGCCTCATCCCCCCTGATTGAACTGACCTCGTTATCTATAGCTTGCTTGCTAGCACACATATATATACCTGCCCCTGGATATTTCCATTACATGCATCTGAGGAAGTGGGTATTCACCCACGAAAGCTCATGCTCTAAAACGTCTGTTAGTCTTTAAGGTGCCACAGGATTCTTTGCTGCTTGACTAGAGGTGCTCTCTTGCATGACAATAATTGTTTATTAGCCCTGGACATAAAGGGCTTCCTCCTTCCAAAGTCTCTAGTCTAGACCAACATATTCCTCAGATGTAGCTAGTCACTATTTGTCTAGCTAAACCAGCAGGATAAAAAAGGAAGGTCAGTTTAGTCATTATTCTAATCAACCTTTTCCATATCAGAACCTCTCTACCGGCCACTTAGCAATATAAGGAGGAAAGGGCTGTCATGATGCTTTGATTTCTGTTCACAATCTTCAAGTGTCATTACATGTTTGGGATGAGAGACTCTGCATGTATATATATACACATGTACATCACTGATATATAATTCACTTACAGCATTTGTTTCCAAATTTTTTATCTGCCACCCACCAAATGATTAGAAAAAAAAGTCATCTCTCAACTCACCACAATCTACTATATCTCACAATCCTTTGCAGATGCAACAAATTGTGAAATTCAGATTACAAGTTCACATCTCCTGTATGCCTTCTAAATACTTAACCACCAGCAAATAGTTAATAAAAGCCAATAATCAAATAAAACTATCTGAAAATTAGTAAAAAAACGTTTAGTACAAGATACTTATAAAGTTTAGATTAATAAGATGTCATGATCAAAAAAGTTCAAAAAAATTCTTTAAGTGCTGTGCCTGCTTTAATAAGCAAAGATGTTGTACCTGAGGCTCAGTGTTTGCCAAGCAAGAGCAGAGGTCATCTTCAACAGAGAGGTGAGAGAGAACAGGATGTGTTTTAACAGCAATGAGTTCTTAAAAAAAAAAAAAAAAAAAAAGCAAAGCAAAAATGCCTGATTCACAGAGCTAAGTCATGACAAAAGGCACAAGTACTCTCAAAGCTTTACTTAAAGTTCTGGGTATTTCTCCTTCACAGACATCCAGGAGTTTGAGAAACGTTTGGTGGGTAATTTAGCTTCAGCAAGTAGTCAATAAAGATTTCAGCCTTATCAGTCAATGAAGATTTTCATGTTCTGCCCCTGAAACAAAGCACTGAGAGCAAGCCAACAATGACCAGTGAAGTATTCAGAAATGGCAGAGCTACAATCAGTAAGGGGGAAAAAAATCTTGCATCCTCTGAGCTCAAACAAGAAATTTGAGATTTTGCTATGGGAAAGCCAATTAACTTCCAAGAGGAGCTGCTGAAGCTAAGTGCACTTTTCTCTTACATAAAATAATAAAGACAGATACACTGTCTTGCCTACATGCTCAGGGTTTAGCTGATCACCATATTTGGGATCAGGAAGGAATTTTCCTCCAGGGCAGATTGGCAGAGGCCCTGGGGTTTTTTCACTTTCCTCTGCAGCGTGGGGCACGGGTCACTTGTTAGAGGATTCTCTGCACCTTGAAGTCTTTAAACCATGATTTGAGGACTTCAGTAGTTTAGACATAGGTTAGGGGTTTATTACAGGGGTGGGTGGGTGAGATTCTGTGGCCTTCGTTGTACAGGAGGTCAGACTAGATGATCATAATGGTCTCTTCTGACCTTAAAGTCTATGACAAAATAGTTTTCATATCACCATAAGGGCAATGTTTTCTTCTTGGTGCCATCTGTGAAAACTTGTAGTTTGAAGATGAAACATTTGTGATAAAAATATAAATATCCTCTCCATTTGTGTGGGAGGTATTATTCTTTGAGTTTTATAAATGAATATTACCCTTGTGCATAACATATCATAGTTGACTATAGTTTGAACAGTGTACATGTTTTACTGACGATGTCTAACATACTTATTTTATAATGGAGTTTGATTATGTTTATACCTAATTCCCTGTCACAAGGAACCATAATTAGAATTTAATTTGTTATCCTTTAATGCACTCTGGTGTTGCTGTCAGCTAACTGAACGCAATTAATTCATTAGGTAAAAATGACAGAATTGTAAATCAGATGGACATAGATAGGGAGAGTAACAAAGTTTGTGGGAGACTGAAACAATTATAGCTTAATTCTAGAGGTCAGAATTTTTTTCAGCTGTTACTTGTGTTGAACATTATTCTAGAGATCCAGCTGTGACATGTCTATATTGAATTCTGAACTCCATTTTGTATCGTGACTTCTGTTTTGTGTGCTAAATGACTTTTGAGGTTTTCTGTTGAAAAGCCAGCCTGACCATGACAAAGCTAGTGTATTCCAGACACTGCCCTGCCAGGGAGGTCTACGGGACAGCTCAGAAAGAACTATCAGTGAAATAGCCATTAGAGACCATCAGCTTTGAATGTCTCTCAATGACTGGCCCACCTCAGAAGACTCATTTTTCATTTGGGACTCACATGGCGAAGGGTTGGAGTTTCTAGTTTGGAACATAGTAAACCAGGGACAGAGACTGTATTTAAAAAGGGATACTTTATGAGAAGGGGAGATCTTTCAGTGCCACATGCCAGAAGACTGGGCTGAAGAGCGAGAGAAGGCAGCAGGGAACATGGCTTGTCTGAACTGCTGACCTGACTTCAGACTCACAGAAGCGGTGAGATCAGACTAAAGTGGGGTTTGGTGGTGGGTGTGTCATAACCTATTCCAAGATTTGGACCTTAGTGTCCAAAATACGGAGGTTAGCATGAAAACCTCCAAGCTTAGTTACCAGCTTGGACCTGGTAAAGCTGCCACCACCCAAAAAATTAGAGTGTTTTGGGGCACTCTGGTCCCCCCCAAAAACCTTCCATGGGGACCCCAAGACCCAAATTCCTTGAGTCTCACAACAAAGGGGAATAAACCATTTCCCTTCCCCCCTCCAGGTGTTCCCTCCCTGGGTTCCTGGAGAGATACACAGAAGCAAGCTCCGTGAATCTAAACAGAGGAATTCCACCCTCCCTATTTCCAGTTCTGGAAACAGAAGTACCTCCCTCTTCACCCAGAGGGAATGCAAAGTCAGGCTAGTAAATCTAACACAGACAGATTTCCCCCTGACTTCTTCCTCCCACCAATTCCCTGGTGAGCACAGACTCAATTCCCTGGAGTTCCGCACTAAAGAAAAACGCCAACAGGTCTTAAAAGAAAGCTTTATGTAAAAAGAAAGAAAAATACATAAAAATGGTCTCTCTGTATTAAGGTGAAAATACAGGGTCAATTGCTTAAAAAAATAAGAATAAACAGCCTTATTCGAAAAGAATACAATTCAAAACATTCCAGCAACTACACACATGTAAAAACAAAAGAAAACAATATAAACCTTACTGCCTGACTATATTTGTACTTACAACTTGGAAACAGAAGATTAGAAAGCAAGAGACAGAAATCCTCTCATAGCCGAGAGAGAGACAGGCACAAGACCAAGAACAAAGGACTCACACACAAACTTCCCTCCACCCAGATATGAAAAAGTCTTGTTTCCTGATTGGTCCTCTGGTCAGGTGTTTCAGGTTACTCCTTTCCAGGTAAAAGAACATTAACCCTTAGCTATCTGTTTATGACAGGGTGCAGCTCTGGGCTGCTTTAATTTTCAAAGATCTGTAACTCTTTAGTACTTTAAGAGCAAAAGTGTCTGTGGTTAAGACATTATTTGCAAAGCCTGTGTTCCTTGTTTGACTGCTACATGGTCCCTGTAGGGGTTAATCAAGAAGCCCAGAGTGCCAAAGTGAAGTGGAACTCTGAGAGAACACGTCTAAGCTACTTGGAGCTCCAGAGGGCTGAGGTACTGATTTTGAAGTTTAAGACGAGTGGGCTGCAGAGCCGCACATTCCAAAGAAGGTTGGCAGATACAAGGGCTGTAGCTGAGCGCATGCCTAAGAGACCCAGAGCAAAGAACTGTGACTCATCCCTGCCCAAACTCCCCTTGGTTTAGGAGCACATGGGATCTAATGACCATCCAGAGCTGGGGCTGGGTCAGGTTGTTACACAAGCTATATGCACTAATAGACCACTTCATACTTATTAAGCCTGAAAGCTAATAGTATCTTACTTCCTGAGGAAACACTGGACATCTGCACTCCTCATGTAGGGTAGCAGCATAGAGGGAACCCAGACCCACCCTCTACTATGAATTTCCAGCACTGATACCCTAAATCACTGGGCTATCAACCTCTGTAACACAAACTGCCTTGCTGTCTCTTTCCTGGGTCCTCTTCCTGTGTATTTAGACATCTCTCCATATGAAGAGAGATTAAGAAGACTGGGATTTTTCAGCTTGGAAAAGAGATGACTAAGGCGGGATATGATTGAGCTCTATAAAATTAGGACTCGTGTGGAGAAAGTAAATAAGGAAATGCTAGTTAGTCTTTCTCATAACACAAGAACTAGGGGTCACCACATAAAATTAATAGGCAGCAGGTTTAAAACAAACAAAAGGAAGTATTTCTTCACATCTGGCGTTGGCCACTGTTGGAAGATACTGGGCTAGATGGACCTTTGGTCTGACCGAGTATGGCTGTTCTTATGTATGTTCTTACCTCTCACTCTTCAATGGAATATTCACTCCCAGGTCTGTTTCCTGGAGTCTTTCTCCTGATTGCACCTAGGCTACTTTATATGTCCCAGCATGTCTGTTTGTCTTATGCCCTGTTACATGACCCTTGTACCATACACTCTGGCTAGGAGGTTGGCTAAACTTTGCACAGGTGAGGCAGACAATCGCTTTGAACATTTACCCTTAAATTTTGGTGCACATTTGTGTGCAGGGGGAGGACCTGGAGCTTAGCCTTTGTATTGAGAGTCTGCATCTGCTCTAATAAAGTGTCTCTGAGTATATATGTATGTGTGTATTTTGTTAGGGGATGTTTTGTCTACACAGAGTAGGCACAAGGGGAATTCTTCTCACAGCCCTGACCAAGGTCTAGACACAATCTAAATGACAAGCATAGGCATTGTGTTAGGCTAATGTCACTGCTAGCCTCCAAGAAGATGAGGTGAGGGCAGAGTCATTTTCCCTTTGCGTGCAGCAGCCAGCCACACTGAGCCAATACAGAGAGAAGTGTATTCTGTACTCTTTGTAGGTGTAGCACAGCACCAGCTCCAAAAATTCTGGCTTTCAGCCCGTATTTCTCCTCATCACTCTCATGCTAATTCTGGCCCTATACATATTATTTTTATGTGACAAAACGCCTATGAAACAGGTGATGGCTAATAAAAACTCCAGGTCTGAACCACCAGTGGTCACAGGTACTGTTCATTGTAAAGAGTTTCAAAATCACATTAAAATATGACTCAATGAAATAACTGTTTTAATAAAAACAGCAACTTTTGGATATCCTGGGGTGAAGAGTTCCATGAATCAGAATAAGGACATCCTTCTCCATCTTTCTGGTCATAGAAGTGTGTGTCACAAGAGTTCTTACCTTCTCACAGCTAATAGTATTATGAATGAGTTTAAATTGGGCTTGCTGTTCTTTCTTGTGTCATCTTCATTCTTGTCTCTTCACTCTGTCCCTTTTCCCTGCTGTCTTTTCTTTTCAATTTTTTGTCCCTTTCTTATCACTAGAATATACCTTTCTCCACTGGGAGAAGAATGCAGCTCTTCTCCAGGATCACAGTCAACAGTTCTGGAAATCACCCTCAAGGGGTGAGAGAATGCAGGGTGGAGAATGACACCTGTGGCTTGGAGAGGCTTTTTCAATAAAGGGATGTAGTGTAGAGTTTGACCAGGTGGAAAGAGTTCCATGTCTGTTCCTCTACGGGCTGCCCAAGGAAACAGGGAAGCACATTGCTGCCAGGCCACTAGGCTGACTAAATGATTTCCTTTCCAAGAGATTTCTCTGAGATTCTGGTTATCAATTAAATGAGATGTCAAGAAAACAATGACTCCCTGGGTAAAACTTATTGTAGATTGCAAGTACATACTAACTGATCTAATGTAGCACAGCACCGGCTCCAAAAATTCTGGCTTTCAGCTCATATTTCTCCTCACCACTCTCATGCCAATTCTGGCCCTATACATATTATTTTTATGTGACAAAATGCCTATGAAACAGGTGATGGCTAATAAAAACTCCAGGTCTGTGTAAATTCCTCTACACTTAGTTATTTTGATTAAAGTTATATAAATGTTAACTAGATTTAGATACATCAGGTTCAGTAATATGTATATTTTGTGTCACGGGACATTGTAGCTTTGGAGGTATTGTATTGCATCACTGTATGGTGGTATAGACATTTAATTCTTCTGCTTTGGGAAGAGACAGGGACAGTTTACATTAGCAGAGTTGCAACACAGAATTGTTAATGAAGCTTTGTATTGTCTGCAGGCAAAGCAAGCTGTAGTTAGTCACTCAATGTTTCCTGTAGTGCCTTTGAATGAAGTTTGCCTGGCACTGGAAGGGGACATAAGTATAAGCAGGGTCAGAGTGAGCTCTCCCTAGCCATTTAGAGATAAACTGGAGTAAAAGACTTCAGGAGCACACTGTTTGCATAGACTAGTAGTTCTCAACCTGCGGTCTGCTTACAGCCCCACCAGCAAACAGCTGCAGTCCATGTGACATTCTCATATAGGTAGTATTGGATGTGGCCCACAGTGGTGTAACCCTTCTGCCCCTCTGAGCTGGCAGCAACAAGGGCTGGGTTCAGTATCCAGGGGTTCCGTTTCAATAACACAATGCCAAACCAGCTCGAGCCCCCACCCAATGACCTTGGAAAATCTTACTCCCCTGGGTGTCTCAAAGAGGCAATGCTTCCGCTCTCGCAAGCACAGAGTCTCGGTGTAGCAGAAAAGGTTTAATTACATGAGATAAACAACAAGCACTAAATTGGGAAAACACCTCAACTAGAGTTCCTAGACCAAACCGTGAGCAAAGACCCACCCCAGGAAATTGGGCTGTGTCCTTTTCCCTGGGCTCTTGAGTCCAGCAACCCCCAAATCACCCACAGTCCCTAAAGTCTCACAATCCAAAAGTCTCTGTCCTGGGTCAGTGCAGCCCCAAAGTTCCAGAGTCTATCTTCAGAGGTCCCTCCCCTCAGCCTGGGTAGAAAGGGGCACCTTACGTGGTCTGGGGCCAACTGCCCTGCCTCTCCGTGGGTTCTGCTTCTGCCTTCTCCACAAACTGCTCCACTTTACCAGCCACTCCACTCTGGTCCTCCAGCCGTCCTCACAAACTGCTCCACTCCACCAGCTGTCCCGTGAGCTGCTCCAGTTGTTCCTGCAAACTGCTCAGCTCCGCTCGCTCTGTGGACCGCTCCACCCGTCCCATAGCTACTCTGCTCTGCCAGCTGCTTTGCTCCACCAGCTGTCCCGTGATCCGCTCCAGCCATCCCCTCAAGCTGCTCCACTCCGCCTGCTACTCTGTTCCGCAGTTTAGCTTCAGGCTCCCCCACTAGTTAGCACAGTACTCAGTGCTCTCAGCTCAGTAATTTCAGCTCTTTAGTGAAATCACTGAAAGCTGAATTAACCCAGCTCTTAGTGAAGTGGTAGAACCTCAGAAGGTGATAGTGTGGGAGCAGCAAGCAGTGGTGGCCAGCGGCGGCAGAGAAGAGGCAGTGGCAGCTGCAGCAGCCAGTGGTGGTAGAGAGGTAGTGGTAGCTGTAATCCAGTTGCACAGGCAGCATTGCTCAGCACCCTCCCAGGGTTGGGAGCTGAACTCACCTCTGAACTCTGGATCTTTCTAAACCAGGATCCGCAACTGTGAGTGTGGTACAGCAGTGGGAGTGGTGTGTTCAGGGACAGTTGTTTGTCAGACTTTCACAATACAAACTGAGGCACAGGATACTGTCCAACACACTAGGGTGGGTGTTTGCCTGTGGTCACATGCTTTTGAATTGTAGTTGTGGTGTTTTCCCAAATTAATGTTGGTCCTCCTTTTCCCTTTTAATAAAAGTTTTATTTTGTTACACACAGTCTCAATGCTTGCAAGAAAGGAAGTATTGCTTCTTCTTCGAGTGATTGCTCACATCCATTCCAGTTAGGTGTGCGCGCCGCGCGTGCACGTTCGTCGGAAACTTTTTTACCCTAGCAACTCCAGTGGGCCGGCAGGTCGCCCCCTAGAGTGGCGCCGCCATGGCGCTCTATATATACCCCTGCCGGCCCGCCCGCTCCTCAGTTCCTTCTTACCGCCGTGTCGGTCGTTGGAACTGTGGAGCGCGGCTTAGCTGTCCTCCACGTCCCTAGCTCTCCTAGTTTTCAATCGCTTATCTCTAGTTCTATATAGTGTTAATTAGTGTTGTTAAGTAAATAGTTTAGTCAATAGTTGTTAAATAGTTCTTGGCCGGGGGCTTAGCCCTTCCCGGCACCCGGCGCCAGGCTCATGCCTGTTTCGCCGGGCTTCAAGCAGTGTGCGGCCTGCAAGAAGCCCATGCCCACCAGCGATCCCCACGAAGCGTGCCTGAAGTGCCTCGGGGAATCGCACAGGTCTGACAAGTGCCGCATCTGTAAGGCTTTCAAGCCGAGGACAAAAAAGGAGAGAGATCAGAGACTCCGAACTCTCCTAATGGAGGCGGCACTTGACCCGTCGACTTCGCGGACCGTGGTCTCGGCACCGGCACCGGATCGCTCCGGCACCGAGAAGACTCCTCGGCACCGACCTTCTCCGGCACCGGAATCACAGCCTAGGCCGTCGAAGTCTGCTACTCCGGCCAGGCAGACCCGGCTTGAGCGCCCGGCCTCGACATCGGCCGCGGCACCGCCGGCACCGTCAGCACCGTTGACTCCGGGCCAGGCGGGTCCGTTGAGTCCGGTGCCGCCGAGCTCCCCCATGAGATCTGGGGTTGAGATAGTGGTCCCGTCAACACCGGAGACCTTCGCCTCGGCTCGGGACCTTATTGCCCTGACGGAGCCCACTCGGCTGCCACCCCCGGTACCTCCGGTGCGGGTCGTGTCCAGGGGCAAGCCCATGATGTCGGCGCCGCCCAGAGACAGTCCTTCGCCATCTAGGTCCCGACGTCTTGGGCGCTCCAGATCCCGACGCCGCTCGCAGTCCCGGCACCGCTCCCCTCAGCGGCACCGGTCGCACTCGCGGCAACGGTCGACCTCCGGACGGTCGTGGTCAAGCTCCAGTCGGCGTCACCGGCACCGCGACTCCAGGAGCAGGTCCCATCGCTACTCGCCGCACCGGTCGACCTCCCGGCACCGAGCTGGTGGCAGGTCCCGGTCTCGGTCGACCTCCCGGCGCCGAGCCGGTGGTAGGTCCCGGTCGACCTCCCGGCACCGAGATGGTGGCAGGTCCCGGTCTCGGTCGACCTCCCGGCGCCGAGCCGGTGGTAGGTCCCGCTACCGAAGCGACACCCGGTACCGATCAGGATCCCGGCACCGTGACAGATCCAGGTCCCGGTCCCGATCCCGGCACCGATACGACTCCCGGCACCGGTCCCCGGCACCGAGACGATCCTCCGTGCCGACCCGCGCCGGCCCGTACCATCCGGGGGCGGCCCCGCCGTGGCCCTCGAGACAGCCGTCCGTATCTTCGCAGGCGGACAGTGCGTATGCGCTCGGCACCGACCGGCAGGCGGCGCTCTTCGGGGATCCGCCGCTGGAAGACCAAGGCCCACCACAGTGGGGATTCTGGACACCCTGGGCATACCATCAGGCCCAGGGCCCCCAGCAGCTCCCTCCCACACCGGCGAATGCGGAGCGTAGGGCCCCTGAAGCCTCCTTGTCTCGCCCCCCTCCCTCCCCGGAGGCGGAGGAAGGGTCCAAACAGCAGGACTCCGCTGTGGCTCCGGAGGTAGAGGCGAGGGCTGAGGAAGACCCTCAGTTGGACACTATCGTGCCTGGGGTCTCCTCATCCTCCTCCCCGGATGAGGCGGTGGCGGGTACCTCCTCCAACAGTCCCCCCCCGCTGGATCTCAGGGCGCACCAGGACCTCCTCAGGCGGGTGGCCCAAAACCTGAGTCTGCAGGCAGAGGAGGTCTCGGAGATAGAGGACCCGATTGTTACCATCCTCTCTTCGGATGCTCCCACCAGGGTCGCCCTGCCCTTTGTACGGACCATTCAGGCCAATGCCAATACTATCTGGCAGTCCCCGGCCTCCATCCCTCCGACAGCGAAAGGAGTCGAGAGAAAGTACATGGCCCCTTCCAAGGGGTATGAATACTTGCACGTTCACCCGACTCCCGGTTCACTGGTGGTGCAGTCGGTGAACGATAGGGAGCGTCACGGCCAGGAGGCTCCGGCCCCCAAATCCAGAGAGGCCAGGCGCATGGACCTCCTTGGCCGTAAGGTATATTCGGCTGGGGCCCTGCAGCTCAGGGTCTCTAATCAGCAGGCCCTGCTGAGCAGGTACGCTTTTAACTCCTGGGTGGCAGTGGACAAATTTAAAGAGCTGCTGCCACAGGATGCTCGCCAGGAGTTTACGGCCATCCTGGACGAGGGCAAAAAGGTCGCGCGCACGGCCTTACAAGCATCCTTGGACGCTGCGGACTCGGCTGCCCATACCCTCGCGTCGGGAGTTACGATGCGTCGCATCTCCTGGCTGCAGGTTTCCGGCCTTCCGCCAGAGCTCCAGCACACGATACAGGACCTTCCTTTCGAAGGCCAGGGCCTGTTTTCGGAAAAGACAGACCCCAGACTCAAGAGTCTGAAGGACAACCGGGTCATTGCGCGGTCCCTCGGGATGCACACCCCCGTGACGCAGCGTAGACCCTTTAGGCCACAGCAGCAGCCGTACCGTAGGCCGTTTTCCCAGTTCCGCCAGCGGCAGGACCCTTACAGGCGCCGCGGCAGGAACGGCAGGCGCAGGCAGTCTGGGAACCAAGGGGGGCAGAACCAAGGCTCCTCAAAACCCCCGCCTGGTCCTAAGCCTTCATTTTGAAGGTGCGCCCGAGGGCGCTGTAGCAGTTTCCCCTATGGATCCTTTCCCCCCGTTTTCAAACCGCCTTTCGTTTTTCCTCCCGGCGTGGTCCCAAATAACATCGGACCGCTGGATCTTAAACCTGGTGCAGACGGGATACCGCCTGCAGTTTGTTTCGTTTCCTCCTTCCCGCCCTCCTTCCTCGTCCCTCTTCAGGGACCCCTCTCACGAGCAATTCCTTCGACAGGAGGTGCAGACGCTCCTCAGCAAAGGAGCCATAGAGGCGGTTCCGGAAAACGAGAAAGGCAAGGGGTTTTATTCCCGCTACTTTCTGATCCCCAAGGCCAAGGGGGGCCTCAGGCCTATCCTCGACCTGCGAGAACTCAACAAATACCTCGTGAAGTTGAAGTTCCGCATGGTATCCCTGGGGACCATTATTCCATCCCTGGATCCGGGAGACTGGTACGCTGCCCTCGACATGCAGGACGCGTATTTCCACGTTGCCATTTGGCCACGCCACAGACGCTTTCTCCGCTTCGTTGTGGGGGCTCTTCATTATCAGTTTGCAGTCCTCCCTTTCGGCCTGTCCACGGCCCCAAGGGTGTTTACAAAATGCATGGCAGTTGTCGTGGCGCATCTTCGACGCAACCGTGTCCACGTGTTCCCTTATCTGGACGACTGGTTGATTCGGGGCACGTCGGAGCAGCAGGTCAGCAGCCATGTCCGCCTGATCACCGCCGTATTTGCAAGTCTGGGCCTCCTGATAAACACAGACAAATCCACTCTGAGGCCCACGCAAAAGGTGGAATTTATCGGGGCGGTCTTGGACGCCACGATGGGCAGGGCCTCGCTGCCTCTGCAACGGTTCCAGACCATGGCGGCGATCGTTCAGCGTTTGCGGTCAGCCCCGTTGACGTCAGTAAGGACATGTCTAACCCTGTTAGGCCACATGGCAGCGTGCACTTTTGTGACCGGCTACGCTCGGCTCCACATGAGGCCTCTCCAGCTGTGGCTTATCAGCCGTTACAGGCCGCAAAGGCAACCTTTAGACATGTTAGTCACAATCCCCCAGAAGGTCTTGGACTCTCTCGGCTGGTGGTTGGACCAGTCCGTGTTATGTGCGGGTCTTCCCTTTCACCCCTCTCAGCCATCGGTATCCCTGACAACGGATGCCTCAGATCTGGGCTGGGGGGCCCACCTGGGGACCCTGCGGACACAGGGCCTGTGGTCCCAGGAGGAGGTGGGGCTCCACATCAACATACGGGAGTTGAGAGCGGTCCGCCTTGCTTGTCAAGCGTTTTGTCATCAGCTTCAGGGTCGTTGTGTCGCCGTGTTTACGGACAACACGACGACGATGTACTATATCAACAAGCAGGGCGGCACCAGGTCCTCCTCCCTGTGCCACGAGGCGATACGTCTCTGGGACTTTTGCGTAGCCCACTCCGTTCACCTCAGGGCTTCCTTCCTCCCTGGAGTACGGAACACTCTGGCAGATCGACTGAGCAGATCCTTCCTGTCGCACGAGTGGTCCCTTCGCCCGGATGTCGCTCTCTCCATTTTCCGGAGGTGGGGTTATCCCCGGGTGGACCTCTTTGCGTCCAGGGGGAACAGGAAGTGCCCAGCATTCTGCTCCTTTCAGGGCAGGGAACCGGGGTCGATAGGGGACGCCTTCCTCATCCGGTGGTCGACCCACCTGTACTATGCATTTCCCCCGTTCCCTCTGGTCCACAAGGTCCTCCTGAAGGTGCGCAGGGACAAGGCGCTCGTGATCATGGTAGCCCCGGCGTGGCCCAGGCAGCACTGGTACACCATGCTGCTGGACTTGGCCATAGCCGACCCAGTTCCCCTGCCCCTTCATCCGGACCTGATTACCCAGGACCACGGGACCCTGTGTCACCCAGACCTGCAGTCGCTGCACCTAGCGGCGTGGCTCCTGCGTGGCTGACTGGCCCAGAGCTGCGATGCTCCACGCCTGTGAGAGAGGTGCTCTTGAGCAGCAGGAAACCGTCCACAAGAGCCACGTATTCAGCGAAATGGAAGCGCTTCTCCTGTTGGTGCGTAGAGAGAAATCTCCGCCCTATGGAAGTTTCGGTTTCCGAAATATTAGACTACGTTTTGTCCCTCAAAGGGCAAGGTCTGGCCTTATCGTCGTTGCGAGTCCACCTAGCTGCTATCTCCACCTTTCACCCGGGTGCGGACGGTCGCTCCGTTTTTTCTCACCCGACGGTGTCGAGATTCCTTAAAGGGCTGGAACGTTTATTCCCTAACGTCCGTCCCCCTGCTCCCACCTGGGATCTTAACCTGGTGTTGTCCCGACTCATGGGGCCCCCCTTTGAGCCGTTAGCTACTTGCTCCCTGCTCTACCTCTCTTGGAAAACTGCCTTTCTAGTGGCTGTCACCTCAGCTAGACGGGTGTCGGAGCTCCGAGCTCTTGTGGTAGACCCCCCATATACGGTCTTCCACAAGGACAAGGTGCAGCTGAGACCACACCCTGCTTTTCTGCCCAAGGTGGTCTC
This sequence comes from Gopherus evgoodei, assembly GCF_007399415.2. Classification (NCBI taxonomy): domain Eukaryota; kingdom Metazoa; phylum Chordata; order Testudines; family Testudinidae; genus Gopherus; species Gopherus evgoodei. Next base: position 310,020,531 of record NC_044322.1, on the reverse strand, counting down.
AGCCTTCCATGTCAACCAAGAGATTTTCCTTCCGGTTTTTTTCCCAAAACCTCACTCCTCAGGCAGGGAGCAGCAGCTCCACGCGCTGGATGTCCGTAGGGCTCTCGCGTTCTACATAGACAGGACTAAGCCCTTCCGAAAATCCCCCCAACTTTTCGTGGCGGTAGCAGATCGTATGAAAGGTCTTCCTATCTCCTCCCAGAGGATATCCTCTTGGGTTACGTCCTGTATCAGGACTTGTTATGACTTGGCCCATGTCCCTGCGGGCCGTGTGACTGCGCATTCTACCAGGGCGCAGGCGTCATCGCTGGCTTTCCTAGCCCGTGTGCCCATCCAGGAAATCTGTCGGGCAGCAACCTGGTCATCGGTCCACACTTTTGCTTCCCACTACGCCCTGGTCCAGCAGTCGAGGGAGGATGCGGCCTTCGGAACTGCGGTGCTCCGGGCCGCGACTTCTCACTCCGACCCCACCGCCTAGGTATGGCTTGGGAGTCACCTAACTGGAATGGATGTGAGCAATCACTCGAAGAAGAAAAGACGGTTACTCACCTTTGTAACTGTTGTTCTTCGAGATGTGTTGCTCACATCCATTCCACACCCGCCCTCCTTCCCCACTGTCGGAGTAGCCGGCAAGAAGGAACTGAGGAGCGGGCGGGCCGGCAGGGGTATATATAGAGCGCCATGGCGGCGCCACTCTAGGGGGCGACCTGCCGGCCCACTGGAGTTGCTAGGGTAAAAAAGTTTCCGACGAACGTGCACGCGCGGCGCGCACACCTAACTGGAATGGATGTGAGCAACACATCTCGAAGAACAACAGTTACAAAGGTGAGTAACCGTCTTCTCTTAGGGGTACCTGGGGTGGTAAATTTTACCAGATTACTGGGTGGGAGCTTGAGCCAGTTTTGTTTTGTGGTGTTAAGAGGAACTCCTAGATCAGGGGGTCTCAGGACAAATTTTTGGTGGCCTCAGAGTGCAGCTACCAACTCTTGCTGGTGGCTGCTCTCACATTTTTTCCTAAAATTGCTAATTAGCTTTAGGAAAACCAAATAAATATGCACATACACATGTCCAAATCATTGCCATTTATTTATTGCTAGCTAGTGAGTCTGTTGTGAAAAGTGATATTAACAAACATACAAGTATCACTTTTCACAGCAGATTTACTCAGCCCTGGCACACCTGGGGACAAATTAAACTCTAGATGGAGGGTCAGGGGAGGCATTGGGGGATCAGGGGAGATGGGCTGAGGGAGGCAGTAGGGGGCTGGAGCCAGAAGCCCTGTGGCCAGAGCCTGAGGCCTGCTGCCTCTCAGCCAGAGCCCAGAGCTGAAGCCAGCAACCAGCACCAGGGTGGTGCATCCAGGGAGCAAGAGGAGGGAGGTGGAAGAGGGGGCGCTACTTTGTTGTGGCTGCAAGAAAAGCCCTTGGTGCCCACATGCAGCCACAGTGGTCACCTTTGAGAAACACTGCCCTAGATATGGAACCCAGCTCTTGTTGCTACTGACACCACCTGGCAGAAGGGCTACATAAAGAATAGGTAGTAAAATTGTTATTCGGTCTTTTGTGCTGGTGCCAAATATCTGATATGTCAAATAGTTTGCTCTTGTTTTGGTTTAGAGGGCAACTAGCAGTAACAGAGACCCTCACAGTTTATAAATGATAGAAGACTCTCTTGGTCTTTGATCCAGTGTAAAACCAATATGGAATATCTTTATACAGTAAGCCCTTCACCTATAGTTTTCTAATGGTAGCTTGTGCCTATCTTAAGGGTTACACAGTTTGGCCTTAATATAAATGAGTATAGTTTATAAGCTTCCTTGAAGATTTGAGTTTTGAGAAGGTATATGAAAAAGAAGAGGGTGTAGGTGTCATGAACTGGATCAGGAAGTGAGTTCTAGACAGAGAGAACTGCAGGGAAGCATATATGTAGGCATGGGAACAGGATGTGAAAGGGCCTGAAGGTGAGCAGCTTGAGCTGAGTGAGGAAAACATGAGGGTGAAGCAAAACTAGACAAACGGAGAAGTAGAAAGTGGGGCCTATGTTGTAGAGGACCTGAATATTGTTGTAGCATAGGGAAATGTGCATTACTTTTATGGTGTCCTTATGCATAGCTTAAGTTAGTTGAGTCTTGGAGAGGAATTTACAATAGTCTGTCTATTACAGCTATCCCCCTATTCCATTTTGTTTCTTACAGCTGTCATTTTGTTTTTGTTCTCCTCCTGTGGCCGCCCTTCCCTGGCTGTTAAGTTGTTTACCAGTGCCACTGCCCTTCTCAAAGGGAGGGCCCCTTGAGTTGTTTAACAAGAGCCATTGCCCTTCTCAAAGGGATGGCCACTTGTGCTGCGTGCTAAATGGGACCACTGCCCTGTTCAAAGGGTTAGTCCTGTTATCACCTCGTTGAACCTGGGCTCGGTGTAGGGCAGGCAATGTCCAGAGCTGCAAGACCTATTGTGTTTTTAAGATCCTGGGCATGAGTCATAGGCCTCATGTGCTTTTGAGTCACCTATTGCACAGGACTCTGCCCAGACATGTTTCTGTGCTCACCTGCAGTCTTTTCCCTGTGCCTTCTCCCCTGTGACAGAGGGAGCCTATCAGGATTACTGGCGGGAAACTGCCTGAGTTTGCCTTTAAAAACAGACATTTTTGAAACAAACATCAGAAAGGTTCCTGCATTGCTGCCTGGTCTGATCAGCCAGGGGTTCTGGGGGGTCCTTTCTCCGCTCTCGTTTTATTTTTGAGCGTACCCCCGTTTTTTGAACCCCCCCCACAAAGAACGAATTGCTACCTGAGAGATCTCCTGATTATTGAGACTGTACTGAGCCCTTCTTGCTTCTTTTGATGTTGCTGCTGCTTCTGCCTTTGCTGCTGCCTTGGGGACTGGCAAGAATCCCTCTGTGAAACTTTCCCTACTTTTATTTTATTATTTTAGCTGCTGGCTCTGTTTCCCCAGCACACAGACTCAAGCTAAACCTTGGTCTGTGTCTTAAAACCTCTCTTAAAATCCGCAGAGCTCTGCTCCTGTGGGCTTTGCCTCGAGGCTCCCTGCTTTCAGCTGTATCCCTTGGCTTCAGCCACCATCCCTTGGCTTCCTTGGGAGCTGTATCCTGGGCACATACCACTCTGCCCTCTGTGACTTTCCCATAGCATAAGGTGCACCATAGGTTTTGGGTTTTTTTTAGTTTAATAAGTCATAGTTTGTTAAGATTGTAGAGCTTGTAAGTTCACCTGCCTTGTTATAGTTTACTGTTTTGTTGCTCCGTATAGTTGCTTGTTATAGTTTTGCTTATAATTGTGATATTTGTTGTTTTGCCTAGTCGTTGGTTAAGATAGATAAGGTTTTTGCTGCTTAAATTCATCTTCCCGCTATCCCGATCTCTCCCTGAACTTTCCCGTGTCTGTTTTTCCCCCGCTCCAATCTCCCCCTCTGTGTGCTTCTCTATGTCTCCCTGTTATAACCCTTTGCTGCTTTTTCCCCCGCATCTGCACTCTCTCCGAACTTCCCGACTCCTTGCTGCTCCTCCCCCCCCCGGGTCTGCATCACCCTCCGAACTTCCCAAACCCCTTGCTGCTTCTCCCCCTGTGAAACTTCCCAAACCCTTTGCCGCTTTTTTCCCTTTGTTTTTGGTGTTCGCTTGTTGCTTAAACCTCTCTCTAGCCCTTCTTTACACTTCTCCGCTGCCCCTCCCCTACCGAAGATCACCATCACGCTGCTCCATTGTCCTTACCCTGCAGGGCTTCAGAGTCTCTTGCTGCTTCCAGCCGCATTCTCCCCTCATCAGTTGCCACTAATCATTCACTCCCCTCCCCCCTCTGCTATCCTAGCCTCACAAATTAAGTCATTACTTTTCTTTTATACCGTTACATTGCATAATTTCACTTATCACTCATATTGTAGTATTGCATTGTGATTCACATTTTACTTGTAATTATAACACCCCATTGGTTGCTTCCACTTTTCTGATATACTTTGTATTTGCATTGATACCATTGTGTTACATTGTGTATAAGGCCACTAACCACTTAATACATTCTATCTAAGATTGTTGACCATTTTATATAGAAGCTACCATTTTATTTTGCATTTCTTTTGATACGCTTATTGACTGTACTGTATCTCATTGTGCTGAACCCCACTTACTGTGCCGCACTGTTAGAACTCCCTACACTGTTCAATAAGAAGAACCCCCCCATCATTGTCTATTGTAAACACCCTATACACCCCATCACATCGTATTTCATTGTTAAATTCCCACCACTTCCTTTTTCCTTTAATAAAGAAATTAATTGGCACCCCACCTGTGTGGTAATTGCTCCCCAAGTTCCCATATACCAGCAGGCAGGGACATAATCAAGGTCCATTCAAGACCTGGACCAGGGTTTTCACGTTGTCAAAGGCCAGGAACTGGTGAGTTTTGGAGATGAAATGATAGGGCTGAGGGAGTATGTGTAGAAGGAGAGAAAGGAGGAAAGATGATTGAGCCTGTAGGACAGAGACGATGATAGATTTGATTGACAGTGATGAAAAATAAAGGGGAAGAGGAGGAGTTTAGTGCAAAGATGATTGAGTAGTAGCAGATTTGAACCTTGAAATGCTAGAATCAATAGTCTGCATAGACTGCACCACCATGTTTAATAGATAGCAAACTGGAACAGCATTGTGTGTTCTAGGACTTGGCAAGCCACATCTAGGCACTTACAGTATATCTGAAATCACTGTTCAGTGCCTCTCAAAAGGCTCAGCCTAGGAGAGGGGGCATCAAAGATCACTTTATGGTCCTGAGATACTGGGGTCCTCCGGGGGCTGGAGTGGTCTACAGTATAAGCTGTAACAATCCTAGGGTCTGCTTTAATTTATGGCAGCCTCTGCTCTGCTGCCTGTGGCTGTTCTTCAGCTCAGGACAGCCAGTGATTGTCCTGCAGTCGATTCCCCCTTGTGTCCCTTGCTCTACCGTAGCATACTCCTACATAGAGGTCTTGTTTAGGGCTGCATATGCCAGCCCTATGCTGGTCTTGCATCAGGACTGTTCCCTTGGAGGCTGTTACTAACAGTGCACACCACTGGAGCACTGTACATGGCCCAGAGACAGGCCAGAATCAGGCCCAGTGTCTCTTTGGGAGGAAAAGTGACTTCCATTTACTAGGATAGGAAAGAAGCACATTATAACACCCAAAGTAGTGAAATAAAAGTGGATCGTAGAGTGAATTATTTTTTGCATAGTATCTCCTCTATTCAGCAGTTGGCACATTGTAACTAAAAAGACATTTATTCTGTCTGCTACGCAATGATGTTTCTCTGCAGGCTCAGGAAGCGACAGTATGATTGAAAATACCATCCTTTTAAGAATTGCCGACCACCTTTTATTTATTTTAATAGCATGTATAATTCCAAATAGATAACAAGCTAAAAATATTATGTTGCTTTGCTTTTCTAAACAAAAAAAACCTTTGTCGATCTGCATCTGTCAGCTTAAGGGATGCTATCAAGTCTGGCAGGCCAAAATGTGACCTATTTGTGTTTTTCATTGTGGATGCATGTACTAAAAGCTTTTTTTCACTCTGCTTGTCTATTCACAGAAAGCTGTCTTATAAAATTTTATCTTACTACCTGCAGGGAGAGTCAGCTAGAGAGGGACAGAGTTTGCCTTGATGAGTGAATGACCAGTGCAGCAACACAAGGCACTGAAAACTCAGCAGTGTTTCCATGTCCATCATTGTGCTACTCCTGCTTTATAACCTTGCATGGCACTAAAGTAGTTAAAAGATTTTGAGTCAAGAAGCAGTGTTTCCTCTTCTCCAGGAGATTGTGAGCTTAAGAGATTCCCTGAATGCAGTATGAAGGCGCATTAAATGGTTGAACCTTTGAGGAGCAGAAGGAGTAATGCTGTGGCAGGAAGCACTAATGTGATCCTTGGATGTGTAAATGAGGTGTAGTGAGTAGGAGTAGGGAGATGGTTTTACCTCTGTATATGGCATTGGTTAGACTGATACTTGAATACTGGATACAGTTCTAATATCCACATATTTAAAATACTTGAAAAATTGGAGAGGGTGCAGAAAAATGATTTGAGGGCTGGAGAAAGTGCCTTATAGTGAGAGACTGAAAGAGCTTAATCTGTTTAGTTTATCAAAAAGAAGACTGAGGGGTGACTTGACTACTGTAAGTACCTTCATGGGAAAAATACCAAGTACTACAGGACTGTTAAATTAAACAGAGACAGGTAGAACCAGTATCTGGGAGCCGATGCCAGACACCTTCAAATTAGAAATAATGAATACATTTTTAACAGTGAGGGTGACTGACCACTGGAACAAACTACCAAGAAAAGTGGTTGATTCTCCATCTCTTGATGTCTTCAAGTCAAGGCTGGATTCCTTTCTGGGAGATATACTTTAGACAAACAAGTACTTGGGCTCAATATGGGGGGAGCAGGATGAAAGTTATTGACCAGTAACATGTAGGAGGTCAGACTAGATCTAATGGTACCTTCTTGCCTTAAACTCTGTGAACTTATGAAAGTGTTTCACAGAGAAATGAACAGGAGCTGAGCAAAGGCGAAAGAGACCTTGGGTGGGAGGGGGAAGAGACAGGGTTACTATTACCTACTCTGAATATAGATGGGATAGTCTGGGTTTAGAGACTATCCTGTTTGCCTGCAGAAAAAAGACTGGAGAGATGGAAATCATGGGGAAGGAGTTTAGAGAAATTATCGTGGATGAAAGATGATGGGATAACATTGCTTCCATGTCATTTGACTTCACTATTGCACCAGATAAAGAATGATGTCAGTTTATGCCTATGGCTACTTGCCAACTCTTTGCCAGTGTAACCTTTTAGTGACCTAAAATAATTCAAAAATACCATTTGTTGTAATAATAAAATAGCAATACTACTTAGCACCTGTACAATTCCTTTAATCTTCAAGGCAATACACCTCTACCCCGATATAACGCGACCTGATATAACACGAATTCAGATATAACGTGGCAAAGCAGGGCTACTGCAGGGGGCGGGGCTGTGCGCTCCAGCGGACGAAAGCAAGTTTGATATAATGCGGTTTCACCTATAACACAGTAAGATTTTTTGTCTCCCGAGGGCAGCGTTATATTGGGATAGAGGAGTACTCAGACTTTTATTTAATTCCACCTCAGATCACCCCCTTTGATGTAGATAACTAAGTATTATTATCACCATCTTGTTAGTGGGGAAGATTAGACAGAGAAGTTAAATGATTCTCATATGTTCACAGAAGTAGTCAGAGTCATTGCTTGGGGAATACTCCGGAGTTCTTGGTTCCCAGCTCTTTGGGGACCAATGTATTCACTAAAAGCTTTTCTCCACTACACCATGTCTTTCTTTTATGTCTTTCCTTAAATTGGATCTAGGCACAGGCAACAAATTTTGGATCATATAAGGTGCTGTTTGGCACTACATACTGGTCCAGAAGGAAAAGCTTCTAATTATATGAGTGCACATTAGAGCTGGTCAGGAATTTTAAGTACAAATGTTTTTTGACAGAAAATATGGTTTGCACAAAATTTGAATTTTTCATGGGAAAATGGTCATTTTTTCTGAAGTTTCTCAATTTTCTATTGAGGCAAATTGAAACAAAACTTTTCATTTCAGGTTAATTTGACATTAACCTCTCTGCCTGCCTGAGCCAAAGCAGTGCCTCATGGGAGTTGTAGTTTGGGTTCCTTATGCCCCATTCTCCCCTGGGTCAAGTTCCCCAGCCAGACTACATCTCTTGTGCAGTGTCTCAGCCAGAAAGAGAGATGTAGTCCAGCAAAACAGCATTTCCAAAGTGAGAATGTTCAGAACTTTTCTTTTGGCGAAGTTTTTATAAATAAACTTTTCATCCCAATTCAGGTTGAAAACAAATGTGAAACTATTGGAATTTCCTGTGGGATGAAAATTTCATTTTTCAATCTGGTTTAGTGCACATATGTAAAAACAGTGTCTTATTCATGGGTCACAACTAGTACAGGCTTTTTAAAATCACCTATCGATTCCTCATTTTAAAACACAAGACAAACATTGTTATCAGTGTGGCTTTTTGAATGAATTACTGAACAGATAACTTTATATATTTGGCCTATATTCTGTCATGTCCCTTTCTGATGGTCTGGAATAGTTCCAAGTCAAGCCATGGAGCAATAGTCCTGAACTGTTTCTTTTCTTTGTTTTCCTTTGCTAAACCAGTGATTTGTAGGGAAATACCTAGTTTATAATGAGATCACATGGAAGTAACAACAATGGGGATTGGGGAAATGAAAAGTTTTTCACAAACTTTACACCAAATATGTGCATTACATGAGGTAAATATTATGAAGTGATGCTGAGGTACTTGATGCTGAGCTCATATTTATAGTACGGATTTAAATACAGGTACAAGACTAGCTAATAACACCAATTATTCATTGAGTTTGTCCTACTGAATAATCAGTGTTCATTCCCCTATGTTAATTATTGATTATATTAGCATGAAAATAAGGATTCTGCTTAACAGTTGCATTTGTGGTATAGTAAGTGAAAGCTACTGGAAAACAGTAGTGGAGAGAGAAATAAAGTCAAGGCAGCAGTGGTTAGATGCAGCAATGAATACATTCGTTTATTTGAGGGAAACTACATTACTTACACACACTACTGGAATAGCAAGGGTCATGTTCAACCCCTCAGACTGTTCATCTGAAGCACTATACTTCATTGAAATATAGGCCAGTTCTCAAATCAGGCTTATATAAGGCTGTCAAGTCTGCCATGTAAATGAAATATGTAAACTATCAGGGACTTCACCCAGGTGTTTTCCTGCTACCTGCTGGCAACTGCAAAATATAGTAGCATCTTATCCTCACCAAGAGACATTATGGCAAATTCCTAGGGAGATAACAAATAGAAAATATCTAGCCATGCTCAGCAGAAAGAAAGACTTAATATTCTTAACCTGCTGAAAGCTGTACAAACAGTTCATGAAAACAGTTGTTTCAATGAGCCACATCTGTATTGTTTTCTTGTATTGAGTCTCTTTATTCTCTGCAGTGTTGAAGTAAGATGTTTATGCACATAAAATGCTGCAAAGGCCTCTGGAGTTCTTTCCCTGAAACTTTCCCAAATGCCCTATTGCACTTCATTTTTGGATTTTTTTCTTTGGGCAGGGGAAAGAAAAGGAGAGACTATTACTCTTTGTTTAATAATCAGAATGAAACTAGCATTCAAAAAACACAAATTTCTTTGTTTGTCATCAGAGGTAAATTTAGATGGAAATGTAAACAACCAATGTAACATTCTCTAATTGTGACTAAATAGGAAACAAATGGGTTACATTTCAGTATCAAGTTTGAATAGTACACTGCACCTTTATGTTGATCTGAAGGGACCCATACTTTTTTGTAGCCCTAGGGCTCATTTGAAATACCATCTGTTGAAGGCTAAATTATGTGCAGTGTTTTTGTGATGGAGGGTTTTCTGTCTACTAGTAGCTAAAATTTAAGCTAGTTGTACTTATGATTATAACCTTGAGATGTATGCAGGAATGTCAGCTCTTCAGATTTTGGCACACACTTTCAACTGAGGTAGACAATTTCAGCAGTATAATTTTATTTATTCTGCTGCCTGTTCCAGGTGGTTTCCTTGGTCTATATTCAGAATACTCATTTTTAAGAAAACAATTGCCTCCTCAACTAGGCAGATTTGTCAGGTCAGGAGCTAGTACTTCACTATCTGGTACTGTAATCCCTAATCCAAACAGAAAAAAGTGAACATAAAGAGGAGAGAAAAAACAGAGAATGAAAAAAGAAGCCATCAAAAAAGGAGTATACCAAACGTCTATACAATGCCAAATAATGCAAAATGCAGTAAAACAGAGAAAATAAAATAATGCCAACAATATGTTTCTTCTTCTTCTTTTAGGCCCTGAATCAGAAAAGCTCTAAAATGTGTTTAACTTTAATCATGTGAGTAATCTCATTGATTTCTCCATGGGACAACTCTCATGTTAAAAGTTAAGCATGTACTTAAGTGCTTAATTGAATTGATTGTTCATTGTACAGCAAACCCAGGTTATAGTGTGGACAGTATTTTGTCAGTAGCTTTCCAAAACAAGATGCCTTTTTAGCATCGAGATGTGTAAGACTCTTTGACGCTATTTAACATAGTCTAAACAATTATATTTTCCTTATATCTGAGGTAAGCATTATTATTTATGTAGTAATACTAGTACATGGTGGAATAAATTTAAGTAAGAAGCCCAAGTTGAAAACTGTTGATAAATTCTAGCACTCCAAAATACATGATAGTTCAGTAATTTAGAAATTGATTTTCCCCACCTTGATAATCATTATCAGTATTGTTAATGCTCCCACAAGGTATTTTAGTCACAACAGGTTGAATTTAAAATATAGGGCCAGATCCACAGCTGGTTTCAATAACCTTAGCTTATTGACTCCAATGAACCTGTGCCCTTTTATACCATTCAAGGATTTGGCCCAGAGTTTAGCAACTCTTTTCTTTATTTGGTTTACATCAAACTCTTCACGTTATCTTGTAGCTATATGTTGTAATTAGTAAATGCAAAGTGCGTGTGTCTAACTCTGAATGAAATCACATTTTACTTTAAGTGACATCTCCAAAGGGAATTGCAATTATCCCTAATAACTTATTAAATCATTTATTTTGACATCTGATTTTGAGGAATCTGTCAATACATGGTGACTTTTTAAAGTCAATGACTGTAGATTTGGAAAATGTAAAGATTAGAATACAAATCAAAGAAATAAAGGTGACTGGCAGAGATTTTCAAAGAAGCATATAACATGGTTGGGATTTTTAACATCTCAATCATAGAGTATACAGAATTCCATGGTTGTTATTACTAGTTTAGGACTATGTAAAACCGTAATTGTTAGTAATTGATGCTTAAAGTTTTATTATGAACGGAATTTGGAATAGAACTTCTTAAAATACAAATTTATTTGAATTCTGTAACAGTGTTTTTTAATTAAAACCTTTTTCTTAAACTTTAGACTCATCTGTTTGGTTAAGTTGGTCTGAAGCTGTACAATTGAGCTTCTAGAATTATTGATTACAATTACTTTGAAAGCAAATGACTCCCAAGGGACCTTTTTGGAGGATAGAGCGAGTCCAAGAGATGAGCCCTCTGACTGAGTTAGTGTACACACAAAGCCCTAATCTCATCAAGCAGGTTATTTTACGGAAGCCTAGTAGATTAGTGTCATGATGCCATTAATGAAGTCCTGTCAGAATAAATTAATGAATCACATGCTGACTTTTTATGATTTTTGAGCTCAATTCACAAGTAACAGTTGTTTTCAATATTGTTGATGTTAAAATGACAGTACATTTGATTATCTTGTTATACCACCTTTCATTTTAATGGACATGTCACTCATTTGTTGAAAGGGAAAAAGTAGCATGTAATTATTTCCAGATATAATATATTGCAGATGACTTAGGGAACAGTCCTACAAGCCCTCCCCTTGGTTTCTGCATATGGGTGGCTTGCAAAAACAAGACTCCTGGTTTTGAAAAATGTTCATTTTGAATTCAGAGTAGCCTTTCCTCTTCCAAGAACATCATAATAAAAACCTATCTGAAATTGTAGCAGGAATGAATGAATCTAACTGCCTCCATGCAGAGGAGACATAATGGATCCTTTTAAACAAAATGCCTTCTCCACCTACTGTTGCAAATTTTACATTTTAAAATTGAAAAAGCAGTACAAGAATACAACCAACCTAGTTGGAGAAGATGCATGCTGCAGCAGCAGGAAGAGCAATCGTGTCCAGTCACTTTAAACATGAGGGACTTAAAGTCTTGTTTCCAAAAGCATTATTGCACAGAAGTGAAATGAAGCTGGACTGGGAGTCTCTGTGGCCTCACCACAAAGGGTTGAGCACAAGTGAGCAGCATACCATGACACATTTAGATGTACCCCACAGTGGTGTTGGAACAGTTTTTATAGTGGGGATGATAGCCAATGAACAAACCTGTCAACCCATGATGGAAACTGCTTCAAGCCGGGGGATGCTGCCACACCCCCAGCACCCCCAGTTCCAGCGTCCCTGGTACCCCAAGAGCAGTGCTCAGACTTCAACAAAATACATCAGAGGCACAGAGAATTAGATGTAAAGGGAAGAGATAATGAACAGCACAGCCTTAGCATGTACGTAACCAGTATGTGTGACACAGGTGAACAATCAAAAAGTGAAAAATTAAGGCTCTGAAACTAGAGACAATGCTATGTGCTGCCTGACTTTGTTTTGCTTGTTTTGGCTTTGGTCCATCCATGGCACTATTGAAATGTGACTTTATTTCAATTCTCTTTCTTAACTGTAAGTTTCTCCACCAATGTAGAGGACTCAGTTCTGGGAAGGTCCCACCCAATCATCCATGGAATCAGCTGGCTCTTGTAGCAAGAGGAATCTCTGCTAACTAGCTGAACCACTACAGGCAACCTAGGTTGAGCTACCTCCATCCTCAGAGGCAGCTGTGCTTCGCCTTTTTCCGCCAAGACACTTCTGGTTTTAGCATCTTTACTCTTCAAAGATACAGTGATGAGTGTTATAGATAAAAATAAAGCAGATAGATAAAGTCCCACTGCTGGGAAGCCTCATCTCCAATCTCCAAAGTCTTTTTCTCTCCTCGGCAACCTGTATTCCTCTTGACTGAAGTGACGGTTGGGTCTCAGAAGTGCTGCTTCAGTGACTCTCCCCACTGAGCCAGCCCTGCTGCAGTTCTACAGCAATTGCTTAGCTTTTTATCTACTGCCCCAACATTGATTGCTAAGCAGCTTCCTCTCCTCTCCTTTACTTCAGGAAAGCTTTTCCACCTTTGCATCTCTTTGACATGGACAGACCAGTTATTTGTAGATTCCTCAACTTACAGGCCAAGATTGGAGCAGGCCTTACTAGAGGAAAATCAAAACACTCTCACTTTAACTTGTTGGGGAGGGAGTGGTAGGTCCATGATATGTGGAGTCTCTCTAAAAATAAATAAATAAAAATCAGTACCAAACTAAAATGTTCAGCTTGAAAACTGTCTGTTAAGCACACTACTGCAGTATATAGTGATCTTGTCAGCTAGATAAGTTAGGCCTAGCAAACTGTCTACCTCCATGTCTCTAATGTGTCCTTAGTGCTCTAGTGTTTTTTCCTTCGGGACCCAACTTTACTACCATGTTTGCAAGGACCATGGCACCACTAAACTCAGGAGCCTTTCCTTCAAGTGTGTGGGCTTTTCACTATTCTTCATCCAGATATTAGCAATTAGCTCACTGCTATTCTCTCTCTTGAAACAATTAGGGAGGGGTTTTCTCAGCTTCAAGAAACAAACAGAAACGGAGTACGTGTCCATAATATCCATAAATATTAAAGAAGACTAGCAAAATGAAAAGAAGAGAGATCTTCTCTTTTCCCTTTCTTCACTGCTTCATTAAAGGAGTAAGCAACTTCTTCTTTCTCTCCATCATACAAGAAAAGAATGTCCAGGTCTGAGAACAAATCCAGAAAACCAGTGAAGTTGCCTACTTCTGAGGAAGGTGGACTCCCCTCTGATCCTTCTCAGTCTGAGATATGGACGGACAAAGATAAGAAAAATGGCTTAACTAAGGATTAATTGTTCTGACAGTGGACAATGAGAAGTACCAAGCATCTTAATCTCTCAGGTCTGCCCAAAGGGCAAGGGCGGCTCTAGGTATTTTGCCACCCCAAGCACAGCAGGCAGGCTGCCTTCGGCGGCTTGCCTGCGGGAGGTCCCCAGTCCCGCAGATTCGGCGGCACGCCTGCTGGAGGTCTGCCGAAGCCGTGGGACCAGTGGACCCTCCGCAGGCATGCCGCTGAAGGCAACCTGCCTGCTGCCCTCGCGACGACCGGCAGAGCGCCCCCCGTGGCTTGCCGCCCCAGGCATGCGCTTGGTGTGCTGGTGCCTGGAGCCACCCCTGCCAAAGGGAAATATGTTAATTTAAACCTCTACCCAACCTCAACTTGTGTGCATGAACAAATTTAAGCCTGCACTTTGCAGTTGTAAATGCTTATATGTATGCTAATGTAGCACCATAGAGAATGCCAAAGCAATACTAGAGTGAGGAGGGATAGCTCAGTGGTTTGAGCATTGACCTGCCGATCCCAGGGTTGTGAGCCCAATCCTTAAGGGGGCCATCTACAGCAAAATCAATACTTGATCCTGCTAGTGAAGGCAGGGGACTGGACTCAGTGACCTTTCAGGGTCCCTTCCAGCTCTGTGAGATAGATATATCTCCATATATTATAACCTTCTTCTTCCTGCACATTAACTCTTTGCTGAGGCACAGGCTGGCCAGAGTTCTGTCTTTTCAGGACTTTTCAGGAAGAATTACACGGAATTAAACCCCAGAACTATTGTCATAAACTCCTGATAAATAGATGTTAATAGTTCCCAGTCAATTTCAAAAAGAGAGTACCACACACTTTCTTAGTAACATTTAATGCACACAGAAAACATTGTAAATAGTATAAAATATCATAAATAGTACTGAATACTTTGAATAACTTTTAAACAAAAACTATTAGACAGTAAATCTACAGGTGTTCCTCATACCAACTTCCTCATTTTGTTTCTGTTAAGTATATTTAAATATAAGGTTTCATCATAACATTTTCTACATTTTAGCACACACATCAAACACATTCCCCTCTGATCTTCCCTCAGATTATTTCTCAGTCTTTATAGCTTGGTCACAATATGTAATGTGTGTCACCTGAACTCATCAGAGCTCAAAGAATGGCAGCATCTCAGCCAGCAAACAGTCTGGGAAACTCCACAGTTAGCAGCATGACAGCCCTTGAGTTAATAGTGTACTGGTCTTCAGTTGCTGATGGAACAAATCTACAGCCTGTATCTAAAGTAGTACAGGGATTGGGACCCAGCAGTCACATCAGACATCTCTCTTTGTCCTGCATAGGTCAGCTACTGAGTCCTCAGGGCTATCTTTAACCTTTCACCCTTGCATTTGTGATCACCCACATCTCTGAGGGAGACTGAGCATAACCTACCACCTGGGTTGCCCAAAATGAAAACTTCCTGTGCACCCTCAAACAGCTGCTGAGCATGTCAAGTAACTTCCCTGGTTCTGGGTGGTTTTGGTCCTTTCTAACTGAATTGCCCTGTCCGGCCCTCTGAATATGTGCAGAGATAGAATATTCCAGCTAAAATCCATGTCCCCTCCCCACTGCTTTCTCCCTGTCTTTGGGAGAAACAAAGTCAAATACTGCAATATAAAGCATGTGGGCTATACTAACACTTGTGTGCACTTGTTAGATAGTCTTAACTACTTGGCACATTCAAATATTATAACTTGTACCTGCAAAACCCATTGTCCTGAATGTACAGTTGCAAGTGTACAGGTGTTAGACTTTATAAAGGGCATGGGCAAACTTTAGCAGTAGAAATGATAGAAAAAGCAATTTCAGAGGATTTTTTTGAAAAACTTACATTAACATGAGCTCCCAGTGCAACTCTCTGGTTTGGTGGGCTAACTTGGTCCTTGGAGGTATAAATAGGGAATATGGGGTTGAAGTAGGGAGGCGTTAATACCACTGTATATTGCATTACTGAGATTATTACTGGAATACTGTATCCAGTTCTGGCATCCATGCTTTAAAACAAATTTTGAAAAATTGGACAAAGTGCAAATGTTTTACAATGAGGGTAATTAACCACTGGCACAATTTACTTAGAGATGCTTTTGATTCTCCATCACCTGAAATATTTAAATGAAGGTTTGGATAGCTTTCTAAAGAATCCACTCCAGCTCCTGCACAAGTTATGGACCTGAAGAAATGTTATGACTTGTGTTATGTAGGTTATACTATACTATAGGTTATATCATAAAGGTCTCTCCTGACCTTGTTAATATATGAATAACATTATTAACCCTCCAATATTTTTAACCAAGATTTTGGGGATTTTTTGCAATTGAAAATCAATTTTTAACAAAAAATCTCATTGAAAAGTTGGAATTGGGAAAATTTCAACCAGCTGTAGTCAGCATGCCGACCAGTGCTAAATTATGTGTGCACAAACTTTCATACAAGTGATGGCTGAAGTCTGAAAATCTTGTTGCAACTGAGCAAACCCAACAACTAAGCAGCATTCACTAGTCCACAGTAGTAAACTTGTGAACTCCTAGTGTTTTCACTTTATAAGAAAAGACTGATCAGTGCAAGGATTTTCACAAGCCTGCAAGGTTTGAAATGACAAATGTACAAATATTTCCTCTTCTCCCAAGATTGATTTCCTCCACCTTGGCCTTGCTAAATAACTACAGGACACTTATTCGAATGGATGATACTGGGTTTCCTAAACTCCTCAATAAACATTCGTATAAGACGATTTTCTTCTGTAACCATGAGATGATCTATATAATAATTTCCAGGGCCTCTCTGTTGTGGCTAAAATCCCTTTCCAATAAGAAGGCTCGGTACAAACCTGTCTACTCTCCAAGAGAAGATAAAAATATTTCAGGCACCTTCGTTACAACTTCACTCTAATTTATGATGCTTGCTGTGACATGACAAGTTTTTCTTTCTCTGTTGAGGAGAAATTTTGTAATTCAGCATGTTGGATGTAGACGTCTTACATTATGTGTAACGCAAGCTTCCTATGATGTGCAGAATTATTTGGAAACTCCCTAGATAAAGTATTAAAGAATCCTTAGTAGCTGGATAAGCTTTCTAGCATATGAGAGCAAGGATTCTAGGAGTAAGCCTTTCAAATATTCATGCCAATTTTATACTACCCTAGTACTATAACCCATTTGTTCTTTTCTCACCTCCTTTGGAGGACATCCCAAGACTCTGTGGGAACAACCTGTCCCAGTGACATCAGAACCATGCTGCTTCAGAGTCCCATTCTGTGCTGGGTGATGTCTGAGGCCTTGTGCATACCTGGGTGATGTCTGAGGCCTTGTGCATGCCTTGTGCTGCCTTGTGCATGCCTTGTGCTGCTGAGCTGAATTGAATTTGGGCCAATGGTGCACCAGCACTGAGGCTCCCCTACTACGAGCTGAAATCACTGAAGAGCTGAAATTGCTGAGTGCTGTGAGGGGGCCTAAAGATATACTGCTGAATGGCTGGTGGAGCAAAGCAGTGTGTGGGACAGCTGGAGCAGCTCACTGGATGGCTGGTGGAGCGGAGAGGAGCGGCTGGCGGAGCATGTTTGCAGGATGGCTGGTGGAATGTAGCACGGGGAAGGCTGCAGCAGAATGGAGAGGCGGGACAGTCGGCCTTGAATAAAGTAAGGTGCCATTAATACCTCTGTGCCCCCCTATTTCCACCCAGACTGGGAGATAAAACTCTGCAGATAAACTTTTGATTTCTGGGGCTGCTCTGACCAGGGACAGAGACTTTTGGGGTGTTGGACTTTTGGGATTTGGGGTGATTTTTTTGGGTTATTGGACTTAAGACCCTGAGGGGAAAAGGACACTGCCAAACTTACTTGGGGGTGGGTCTTTTGCTCATGGTTTGTGTTATGAATCCTGTTTGTGGTGTTTCCCCAACATAATGTCGCATTGTTTCCCTTCTTTATTAAAAGACTTTTGCTACACTCAAACTCTGTGCTTGTGAGAGGGGAAGTATTGCCTCTTAGAGGTGCCTGGGGGGTGGAATGTAATTGTCCCAGGTCACTGGGTGGGGGCATGAGCCAGTTTTGCATCGTGTTATTGAAACGGAACCCCTGGATACTGAACTCGGCCCTTGTTGCTGCCAACTCAGATGGGCAAAAGGGTTACATAAATATCTCTTCACTTTAACTAGGTCAAAAGACTAATGGTTCTTCAGTCCATTCTTAAGTTTAGAGAACTGGGCTCAATTGCTTCAGTCTCAATGAAGAACAAACTACTCCATCTTCTTCCTTCATTCGAAACAAACTGGAGACTTTTTTCTAATCTAGAGGCCCCTCCACCATTGAATTTATGTATAAAGAAAACAAGATTTTGAAATAGAAAACATAAATCTTCTCATCCAGGAAGTAATCCCAAGGATTACCAGTTTCCATCTTTCCTGTCTGAAGCTATTTTGAACTTCCATGTGGACTCCAAGCAGTCTACTGTGTTATGACAAAATGGGGGCTTGAATATGTTAAGTTACACTTTAGATAGCTGCTATTTTAAATTAATTGGTTTCTGCAAAGAGACCAGGCCTAATGATAAGCAACTAGACAAAAGAATGCTTTAAAATATATTCATGTTAAAAGGGGGGAAAAGGTAAAGTTAAAATTGATTAAATCTGATACAAAAGCTAAAATTAAAATAGCTGAAAATCAAAAATTAAATGAACATTCATTTTGGGAAGAAATCCTTTTTCTGTGTGTTCAAATAAAGTATCTCAAACAGGGTTTTTACCTCGTCCCCTGATAGTCATTTACATTTTAGGGGGAATGGAAGCATCAGTTAAACACTGAATCTTGGCTCATCAGTCATTTTTGTTAATATTAAGCCTATAACAGCAAACATAGGAAGATAAGAGAAAGTGTTCTGATCTTTTCTGTCCTCTTATTTCTGATGTTCCTTCATTGATTTGCTGCAGGCAGGATATCAGGACAGCTCACTCACTCATTCTCTGGATCCTGGCGTACTTTTCCAGCTGGAAACAACATGTGGTTGGTGCTCTCTTCTCACAGGTTCTCTTTCACAACAAGAGAGGACTGTTCATGTTGCTATAGCTGGGCATACTATTTATGGTGGCATAATGGAGTCAATTTTAAAGGTGGTTAAGGTTGGAGATGATTAGACAGAAGACAATAAGGATGGTTAAACTGAATCGGTTAAAAAAACTATGTACAAGAAAAGGAGTAGTATGAATCTTAAACATTGTATCCTAGAAGTTACTTAGGACTCAGCAGTCTTGTAGGGAAGACCCGAAAACCTCTCTGATCTGTGGTCTGGCTTCTGTCATTCTTTAGTGGTCTGTTTTGTGACCTAGAAAAGTGCTCAGCAGATAAATGCCTGCTGACAATCAAAAGCCAGAGATGGTGGTGTGATGAATGAATGCCTTAACCTATTTGTGTTCCCTTATGGAAATGTTCAGAAGGGGAATGAATGGTCAACCATTATTACCCAAATCAGATGTCCAAGCAAAGATGGTTCTGGGTATATCTAAATGGAGGCATCTCATTCTGTTTCAGTAATTTTTTTATCATTATGATGGTAATGACTGACATAACCAGAGATCTCAATGATTTTTCACAATCATTTTCAGTCCAAAGTCAATTAGCACAACTTTTCTTACTCTGTTCTGGGCTTTTCAGTAACACCTTTAGATAATATGTTTATTGTCAAGTTCATCAACATTTCAGTGAAACTTTTAATCGATTTGGAATGTTGATCAAAAACCAAACCAAAACAAACATAAGAAAAATTTGGGCAGAAAAAAGTTTTTTGCATAGTTTACTTCTGTTTTAGACCAGCTCAAAGATGGCCTTTTTCACCTTTCATCAATCTTGTCTGTCTTTAAAATGTAAAGTTATATGCCATATAAGTTTGAACACAACATTGTGAGTCATGGAGTTTAAGGCTAAAAGGGACCACCAGATCCTCTAGTCTGACTTCCTGTATATCATAGGCCACCAACACCACCCAGCACCCACACACTAAATCTCAGATTGAAATTAGATCAAAATTGTGATCTTACCCTTTGGACTTTCTTTTACTTCCAGTTTTTTTTAAGCAGATGTTGCATGCAGTATCCCAGCTTCAAAAGAAGACATTCATATTTACCATGATATCTTAATAATAGACTCCTCAATTTCCAAAAACAGTACAAGAATCACTAAGCTCACTTCTTCAGCATCATGATTTAATTATTAATCTTAAAAATAGCTCAATGATTCCTTCAAGGATTTCTCTGTCTATCTTGGGACAAGGTCTCTCACATTCATTACAATCTTGTCCATGGGCACATTATAGAAATTATTGTATCTTGCTTACCTTTGGTGATCCTCAAAAGTCACAGCATGGCAGTGCCTTCAGCTTCTGAGAGATATGATCTCTTATGTGGAGATTGTACAGTGGACATTTTTCTCACCTCAGAATTCTGCAGGAGTCCTGGAATGTGCTTTACTCCTGAGTCTGAAGTAGGGGCTGTCAATAAAAAAAAAAGTAATATCAAGAAATCTTCTTAAAAAAATAGTCAAACCTCACAACATCTACAATGTCAGAAATCAACGTCAGTTTAGGATGCCTCAATGAGGAGCCCTTTCTGTCAAATTAATGGCTTCTCCTGGGACTAGCCTAAGCATATATTGGAACTCAAAACATCATCATCAGAGGCCAATGGAACCCAATTTCCAGAACCTTCAAAACAAATCTCTGCAATTCTGCTAGTGAATGGCATCTAAACAAACCTGCTTTGTACAAACCACCAAAGAAATACCAAAAGCTATCCTCTGAGGGCAGAGATGGTAGAACTAGAGATAGCTGGAAAGGGTACAATTCACAATCAAAGTAGCTTACACAAAAGGAATGTTAAATAATCCAGTATGATGGCTGTGCTTCAGACTGTCTCATAGTGTGAATGTATATTAAGGCACCCAGGTCTGATGCATCTCTCATTGAAATCAATTTGAATCTTTAAGTTGACTTCAATGAGAGATGGATCAGGCCTCTAATAAAAAAAATAATAAATGGTAGGGGAAATGTTGTGAATCCTTCACAATAACTACTTTTCCAAGTTAGTGTTTAAATATTTTTAAAGATATTTAAAACTGTTTTTCCCAAAATACCATATTAAATAGTACTATGTAGAAACTCCTTGTTAAATTTAATGCTGGAAAACCTTGGTATTTGTTTTGTTAAACTTCCTTTTTAAACCAGCAATTTATTACTTAAAAGAGCATCCATGGGAACTGAAGTCCTCGATATAAAAATCAGATACTTTTGAAATATGAGAATATGTGAAGTATGAGAAGTACACATGATTGGAATCTTGGTGTGGATGGGTATAGTTTGCTCAGGAAGGATAGACAGGGGAAAAAGGGAGGAGGTGTTGCCTTATATATTAAAAATGTACACACTTGTACTGAGGTGGAGATGGACGTAGGAGACGGGAGTGTTGAGAGTCTCTGGGTTAGGATAAGAGGGGTAAAAAACAAGGGTGATGTCATGCTAGGAGTCTGCTACAGGCCACCTAACCAGGTGGAAGAGGTGGATGAGGCTTTTTTTAAACAACTAACAAAATCATCCAAAGCCCAAGATTTGGTGGTGATGGGGGACTTCAACTATCCAGATATATGTTGGGAAGATAACACCGTGGGGCACAGACTATCCAATAAGTTCCTGGACTGCATTGCAGACAACTTTTTATTTCAGGAAGGTTGAAAAAGCTACTGGGGGGAAGCTGTTCTAGACTTGATTTTAACAAATAGGGAGGAACTCATTGAGAATTTGAAAGTAGAAGGAAGCTTGGGTGAAAGTGATCATGAAATCATAGAGTTTGCAATTCTAAGGCAGGGTAAAAGGGAGTACAGCAAAATAGAGACAATGGATTTCAGGAAGGCGGATTTTGGTAAGCTCAAAGAGCTGATAAGTAAGGTCCCGTGGGAATCAAGACTGAGGGGAAAAACAACTGAGGAGAGTTGGCAGTTTTTCAAAGGGACACTATTAAGGGCCCAAAAGCAAGCTATTCCAATGGGTAGGAAAGATAGAAAATGTGGCAAAAGATCACCTTGGCTTAACCACGAGATCTTGCATGACCTACAAAATAACAAGGAGTCATATAAAAAATGGAAACTAGGTCAGATTACAAAGAATGAATATGGACAAATAACACAGGAATGCAGGGGCAAGATTAGAAAGGCAAAGGCACAAAATGAGCTCAAACTAGCTATAATAAAGGGAATAAAAGGAAACAAGAAGACTTTTTATCAATACATTAGAAGCAAGAGGAAGACCAAGGACAGGGTAGGCCCACTGCTCAGTGAGGAGGGAGAAACAGTAACAGGAAACTTGGAAATGCAGAGATGCTCAATGACTTCTTTGTTTCGGTCTTCACTGAGAAGTCTGAAGGAATGTCTAACATAGTGAATGCTTATGGGAAGAGGGTAGGTTTAGAAGATAAAATAAAAAAAGAGCAAGTTAAAAATCACTTAGAAAAGTTAGATGCCTGCAAGTCACCAGGGCCTGATGAAATGCATCTTAGAATACTCAAAGAGTTAATAGAGGAGGTATCTGAGCTTCTAGCTATTATCTTTGGAAAGTCATGGGAGACAGGAGAGATTCCAGAAGACTGGAAAAGGGCAAATATAGTGCCCATCTATAAAAAGGGAAATAAAAACAACCCAGGAAACTACAGACCAGTTAGTTTAACTTCTGTGCCAGGGAAGATAATGGACCAAGTAATTAAAGAAATCATCTGCAAACACTTGGAAGGTGGTAAGGTGATAGGGAATAGCCAGAATGGATTTGTAAAGAACAAATCATGTCAAACCAATCTGATAGATTTCTTTGATAGGATAATGAGCCTTGTGGATAAGGGAGAAGCGGTGGATGTGGTATACCTAGACTTTAGTAAGGCATTTGATACGGTCTCGCATGATATCCTTATCGATAAACGAGGCAAATACAATTTAGATGGGGCTACTATGAGGTGGGTGCCTAACTGGCTGGATAACCGTACTCAGAGAGTAGTTATTAATGGCTCCCAATCCTGCTGGAAAGGTATAACAAGTGGGGTTCCGCAGGGGTCTGTTTTGGGACCAGCTCTGTTCAATATCTTCATCAACGACTTAGATGCTGGCATAGTAAGTACGCTTATTAAGTTTGCAGATGATACCAAACTGGGAGGGACTGCAACTGCTTTGTAGGACAGGGTCAAAATTCAAAATGATCTGGACAAATTGGAGAAATGGTCTGAGGTAAACCGGATGAAGTTCAATAAAGACAAATGCAAAGTGCTCCACTTAGGAAGGAACAATCAGTTTCACAGATACAGAATGGGAAGAGACTGTCTAGGAAGGAGTATGGCAGAAAGAGATCTAGGGGTCATAGTGGACCACAAGCTAAATATGAGTCAACAGTGTGATACTGTTGCAAAAAAAGCAAGCGTGATTCTGGGATGCATTAACAGGTGTGTTGTAAACAAGACAGGAGAAGTCATTCTTCCGCTCTACTCTGCACTGGTTAGGCCTCAACTGGAGTATTGTGTCCAGTTCTGGGCACCGCATTTCAAGAAAGATGTGGAGAAATTAGAGAGGGTCCAGAGAAGAGCAACAAGAATGATTAAAGGTCTTGAGAACGTGACCTATGAAGAAAGGCTGAAAGAATTGGGTTTATTTAGTCTGGAAAAGAGAAGACTGAGAGAGGACATGATAGCAGTTTTCAGGTATCTAAAAGGGTGTCATCAGGAGGTAGGAGACAACTTGTTCACCTTAGCCTCTAATGATAGAAGAAGAATCAATGGGCTTAAACTGCAGCAAGGGAGATTTAGGTTGGACATTAGGAAAAAGTTCCAACTGTCAGGGTAGTTAAACACTGGAATAAATTGCCTAGGGAGGTTGTGGAATCTCCATCTCTGGAGATATTTAAGAGTAGGTTAGATAAATGTCCATCAGGGATGGTCTAGACAGTATTTGGTCCTGCCATGAGGGCAGGGGACTGGACTCGATGACCTCTTGAGGTCCCTTCCAGTCCTAGAGTCTATGAATCTATGGAAAAAACAAATTTTAAGCATGGACTTTCTTGTGCACTTGCATAACTTGTCTTTTTTAAAAATTGGATCAAAAAGTCACTTTGCAGGTCAAGTTTCAATACCAAGCAGACTGAAATACCATAGCATTTCCTTTAAAAAAATAAGTGATGACAAATGGCCATCCTACAATAAAAAGTAAGGCAATCTTCTAGTGAAGCTAGTTTCCTACAAGGGGCAGACCTTCTGCCAGTTTTAAGCTTTCTAACCTTTCAGGAAATCAAAGTGATTACTCAGTGTGATGCACACTGTTCTTGTATGACCAGTGAATCAAAAAGGACAGGGTCACAGAGCATTGTTTTTCCTCTCATGTAGCAGACTATTTCGTTTTCATACTGTGGCAAGGCACCTTCTCAGTCTCCCCAGCCTCTGCTGCTTTTAGCCCTGGTGAGACAGGCTTGGGTAATGCGGTCCCCCCTTGGGACACAGGGGAAGTCTGCTCCCCGTATCTCCACCAGTCCTTTTTAGAGTATTTTTACTCCCTTGTAGGAGAGAGTACTGCCTCTCCTCCTGGTGAGGCTCGCTGTCTTGCTGCTCCTACATTCCTGGCAGCAGGGCTTCTTCTCCCTCTGCTCTCCCCACCTCCTTCCTCCCAGGGAAGGGTTTAAAAAGGTCTCAGGCAGCCCTGAGTTGGAGTCAGCTGATTCTAATTGCTACCTTGATAACCCTTTCTCAGTTGAACCTGATTGACCTGTAGTTGCCTCCCAGTTGATAAGGAGGAGGGCCTTTTAACCCTCTGGGACTGATTCCTACCCTTCCCTTACAGCTGTCTGTCCTGAGTTTATCACATATCCCCCCCACTCAACACTACAGGGTTGGGCTACTTGGGTCGGCAAACAGTGTACCCTTGAAAGGCCATCCACGTTGCCATGCTTGATTCCGGACCTATGTTGTACTCTGAAGTGGAAGGGTTGTAGCGACAGGAACCACCTTGTCACTCTCGCATTTTTCTCTTTGTTTTGGTGCATCCACTTCAGAGGGGTATGGTCCATGACAAGGGTAAACCTCTGTCTGAGTAGGTAGTAGCAAAGGCTTTCTATGGCCCACTTTATGGCCAGGCATTCCTTCTCTACTATGGCATATTTACGTTCCCTGGGCAGGAGTTTCCTACTGAGGAACAGGACTGGGTGTTCTTCTGCTCCAACCATTTGTGAAAGAACCACTCCCAACCCAATCTCAGAGGCATCTGTTTGCAAGATAAACTCTTTCTCCCAGTCTGGAGCTACCAGCACTGGATCGGTGCAGAGGGCAGTCTGCAGATCTGCAAAAGCCTCCTCAGCCGTGCTAAACCATCTTACTATGTCCGGGCCATGGGCTTTTGTTAGGTCTGTTAACGGGCATGCCCTGGTGACGAAGTGGGGGATGAACCACCTGTAGTACCCAGCCAGCCCCAGGAATGCTCTGACTTGTTTCTTCCGGACTGCTCGGGACCAATTCTGTATTGCCTTTAACTTGTTAAGTTGGGGCTTCACCACGCCTCTCCCCACTATATACCCAAGGTATTTGGCTTCTGCTAGCCCAGTTGCGCATTTGGAGGGATTTGCAGTCAGCCCCGCCTTCCTCAAGGTGTCCAGGACTGCTTCCACCTTCCCCAAGTGCGTCTACCAATCTGGACTATGTATAATGACGTCATCAAGATAGGCGGCTGCATACTTGCCATGTGGACACAACAGTTTGTCCATGAGCCGTTGGAAAGTTGCAGGAGCCCCATATAAACCAAAAGGGAGGACAGTGTATTGATACAGTCCCTCTGTTGTTGAAAAGGCCGTCTTCTCTTTGTCTGCCTTTGCCAAGGGAATTTGCCAATAATCCTTAATCAGGTCAAGGGTGGACAAAAATCATGCTTTCCCCAGCCGGTCAATTAACTGATCTATCTGGGGTATAGGGTACGCATCAAATTGGGACACCTCATTCAGTTTCTGGAAGTCATTGCAAAACCTCATACTGCCATCCGGTTTAGGTTCTGGGACCACTGGGCTTGACCATTGGCTATGAGACTCTTCAGTGACTCCTAACTTCAACATTTTCCTGACTTCTGTCTTGATCTCTTCTCTTTTCGCCTCCAGGATCCGATGTGGCTTGACATTCACCTTCACTCCAGGCTCTGTGAGGATGTGATGGTGAACCTCAGTAGTCCTGCCTGGCTTTTCTGAGAACACGTCATGGTTGCGTTTAATCATGTTGATCACCTCAGTTCATTGGTGAGGGGTCAATTCTGGGGATATTTCCACTTGGCCAAGCGAGTTGCTCTCAGGAGGAGGTGACCCTAGAGTGACCACATGAGCTTCTCTGTCTTGCCAAGGTTTCAACAGGTTTATGTGATAGATTTGTTCCAGCTTCTGGCGTCCAGGCTGTTGGACCTTGTAATCGACCTCTCCAATGGCTTCTATTATCTCATATGACACCTGCCATCTGGCCAGGAGCTTGCTCTCCGCTGTGGGTACGAGCACCATTACCCGATCTCCCACCTGGAATTTTTGGATCGTCGCTTGGTGATTGTAGTATGTTTGTTGGGCCCCTTGTGCCCTCTCCATGTGTTCCCGCACTATGGGGGTGACATGGACTATCCTGTCTTTCATCTGCAACACATGCTCGATGAGGTTTTTCCCTGGGTTCTTCCCAACTTTCTTTGGCAATGTCCAATATGCCGTGGGGGTGGCGACCATATAACAGTTCGAAGGGGGAGAACCCAGTTGAAGTCTGAGGTACCTCCCCTTATCACAGACATTAGGTATGGTAGCAGAGTGTCCCAGGTCTTCCCATCCCGGCTCACGACCTTTCGTATCATGTGCTTCAGAGTTCTATTAAAACGCTCGATGAGGCCATCGATCTGCGGATGATAGACTGATGTCCTTAGGGTCCGTATGTGGAGCATTGCACACAGATCCTTCATTAATTTAGACATAAAGGGGGTTCCTTGATCCATCAAGATCTCTTTGGGTATTCCTACTCTAGCAAAAATTTGGATTAATTCTTTAACTATGATCTTGGATGTAGTGTTCCATAGAGGAATGGCCTCAGGGTACCGGGTGGCATAATCTAGCACCACGAAGATGTGCTGATGGCCTCGGGCTGATTTTTCTAGCGGCCCTACTAGGTCCATAGCTATTCGCTCAAAGGGAACTTCAGTAATCGGCAGAGGTACCAAAGGTGCCCTTAAGCGGGGTCGGGGCCCATGTAATTGGCATTCCGGACAGGAGGCACAATATTGTTGGACCGCCACATATATTCCAGGCCAAAAAAACCTCTGCAGAATTCGATCCAGGGTTTTATCTACCCCTAGATGTCCTCTGAACAGATGGCTGTAGGCTAGCTCCATCACTCACCTCTGATGTTTCCGTGGTACTAGGAGCTGTTCCACGACTTGCTCTTGGATACGGACTACTCTGTATAGCAGATCCTTCCTGATCATATAATATGGCCCTGGGCCCTTGGCTCTTCCTTCCACAGGGACCCCATTCACCTCAACTCCTTCTTTGCGAATATTATTATATACTGGATCATTGGCCTGATCCCATCCAGAATTCTCTAGTGAAGGTCCAATTTGCCCAAACTCAGGGGGTTCTATTTCCCCCTCCTCCTCGAGGGAGGTCCCTGGGGAACTGGGTCCGGCTGTTGGCTCAACAACCTCTTGCCTAATTCCCTTGTCAGTCAGGCCAACTCTTTCCCCTACGAGTATAGGCTTCTGGTTCTGGGTCAAGATTCTCGTTCCCCTCCTCTTATCGGCCCTCCTTTCTCGCCGAGTCTTCCTGGTCTTCCCAAGGGGCGAGAATAAATCCTGGGCAAATTTATGGAAGGTTGGGGGGTTGCTAACTATCAAGGCCATCTCATTGCACTCTGGGTTGTTATCTTCTTCTGACTCCCCTCCAGGAAGTAGACTGCCAAACCCTGGGAAGCCTCATCCTGTGACGACTGGGTAGGGGAGTTTCAGGACCACCCTCACCGTCACGTTAGTGGGGTTTCCCAGGACCTCTATTTTTACTGGGATGGTCGGGTAGTAATTGACATCGCCATGGATACAGGATATCCCTGTGTGCTTGGCCCGGGATACCCGACCAGCTTTCCCGAGACCAGCGTGACTGCATTTCCTGAGTCTACTAACGTGGTGGTCTTTATACCATTCATTTTAACTGGCCTAGTATATCTATGAGGGACCATCGCTACCCCTACTAGATTTATCAGGTCACATGGCTCTTCTAGATTTCTCAGGTTGCATTGCATGGACTCCTCTAGGTTAGGGCATATAGCTGCCCAATGCCCAATTTCTCCACATGCATAACATGGGTACCCTGCTCGGGGTAGTCCTCTATTTTTTGGGCTGTGAAGCCTTACCCCCGAGTCTTTCTCTCCCAGTCCACAAGTCCCTCCGAGTACTCTGGCCGCTCTTCGGCCTCCTTCCTCCTCTCCATAGTTCAGCCCGGAGCTACGGGAACTCGGGCCCTTGGTACATACACTTGCCTCCTGTTCTGGCGCCTCCCTTCCCCAGTGGTCCAAGATAGGTCATGTGCTGCTAGATGTCTCTCTACGAGGGCAACTAGCTCATCATAGGAGGAGGAATCATTTTGACTGACCCATCCTTGTATGTCTGGCAGTAGCCCTCTCATGTACCTGTCCACAACTATGGTTTCCATGACTTCCTCCGGCCAGTGGGTCTCAGGGCTCAGCCACTTCCTGGCTAGATGGATCAGGTCAAACAGCTGGGACCTCGGGGCTTTGCTGACTCAGTATTTCCACTCATGGAACCGCTGTGCCCTTATAGCTGTCGTCACGCCATACCTCGCCAGGATCTCTGCCTTTAGCTGGGAGTAATCTGAAGCTGCTTCTGTTGTCATATCAAAATATGCTTTCTGTGCCTCCCCACACAGAAATGGAGCCAGGATACTGGCCCACTGGTCTTGGGGCCAGGGCTCCCACTGGGCCGTTCTCTCAAATGCAAGGAGATATGCCTCCACGTCATCATCCATCGTCATCCTCTGTAAGTAGTGGTTCTTAAAACTTTATAGAATTTTTGTTATAAAAGAGTTAAACTCCTCAAGCACTATTAACTAGAAATATTTATTTTCTACAATTTCCGCAGATCTTCAGTGCCTTTCCTATTAATGTAGAGAATTTTATCATTGGTTAGGTAAGTAAGGTATTTTGAAGGTTACTGTTCCATAAAGGTTTAAATAAAAGGCTAACGGTAGATAGTGAATAAAAGTGGATAGTTTAATGGAAAGATTAATTGTGAAAAGATTAATTTATGAAAGAAAATAGAGTACCTTTAAAAAGACCAGGCTCGAATTAGGGGAAAAGTTAAATGGAATTTTACAGTGTGTGAACCTTTAGTGGTGTTCATGTAAATAAATGACTTAAGTCAATGAAGCTCACTTACATATTTGAAACAACTAATAGTATGCTATTTGTAGGATGTATGTAAAGGTTTAAAAAAGGTGGAGTGAAAGGTAACATTCAGAAGAATAAGTGACCTAATTTTCATAGGTGCTGAGCAGGCCATCAGCTTTATACTACATGGCAAATTAGAATTCATGTTTGAAGTATTGTTGCCATAATATTTAAATAATATTACCTTTAAATTAGAGTAAGTTGCCTTAGAAATGCCTTTGTAGCAGTGATGAGCTTTATTTGCTACAGTGAGATAGGATTTAAGTCAAGAGAAATTATAAAACTGCACTGGGAGGTGTGACTTGCCACAAAATTTAAAAAATCTGTTTCAGTGCAACTTTAATAACTTCTGTTAAATTAAACGAGTGCCAGGAATTAGGGTTTATATCCGATGCTATAGCTATTTAAAGACTTCAGTTTTGTCAGTGAGCAAAAATAAAAAATAACGAGTTTTAAATTTCTGTTAAAAAGTGGGATTTTAAAAGTCCTGGAATATAATTGATTAAACCATATCCTGTCTTTCTGTTGAGCAGTCATTAATGACAGGTCGCCTAACATCTTATCTCCTTCCACCCTAGCTCTGCTTGAATGGAGTATTGTGTGTCCATTACTGCTTGGAAGTGCCTGAAACTGATATAAAAGTATTAAAAAAATAGAAGAAGCATTTTCCTGTGAGGTTCAGGTTAAAAAGACTTGACTCTAATCAGAGAAGAACATTCTATCTCGTTTATTTCAATGTAGACCTTTCTAACCACTCTCTCAGCCTCAATTAGTTTTAAACTGCCAAGGGAATGTTGGCAGCTGCTTTTTCTAAACAGAGAAGGATTTAAAATTCTTCTGCAGGACTATCCAAGTGAACTTTTACTGCTTACTGGCTTTCATGATGGAAGAATATCGGCTTAATTAGATAGCCTCTTCATGTAAAAATCAATAAATAATCTAAGAACATATTTATTGTAAATTCAACCTTTACCATTGTTTCCCTACTTTATATGTGCATCCAAATAAAAGCTATCAGGGCATTCTTAATAATGAAATAAGGCAAAGATAGACTACATTTTTTACTTCAAGATGTATCTTTCATGATAATTTTGAGTTCAACTTTAAAATTTGATTAATCTATTTTTATGATTTTTATCATTTCATTTTAGTAATCATTTAAATTTTTTTCCTTTAAGTTTTATCTTTGAAAATGTACAATTACTAGGCACTATAGTTTTTAATCTAACGTAATTAAAACATTTTTTCCATTTAAAATGATTTGTTCTCATGATGCATATTTTTCTTTAGTAATTAACACATATAAATTGCACCTTAGGGTCTGCATATAAGGACATGTTTTTGCAGCCGTGTTACTCGACCTTCAGTCTAATAATAAAAACCAGTGCCATTCTTAAACCATAATCCACACTTTATGTCTTAACTGCTTAAGGCTCTGATAAAGAAAAGCATTTACGTAGGTGCTTAAGTTTTAAACTTAAGTGATGTCATTAGGACTTAAGCATGTGCTTAAAGTTAAGTACATGTTTACGTGCTTTACTGAATTGACATGGATTTAAGCAGATGCTTAAATTCTTTGCTGAATCAAGGCCTAATGTGGACAAGGTCCCCAGCTGTGCAGAAGAATGATATCTCTAATACTTGTTGGACTTGGAGCAGAAAGAGACAGTGGTGTCTCTTACCCAAGCAGAGAGTTTGTTATGGATAAGGATAATACATCCATTTGAATGTAAACATTTAGGAAAACTCCTTCACACCCAGTGCTTTAAAAAACAGCCCAACTAGAAAGTTCAAACACTTGTATAACAGATATGGACATCTGTATACATGTCACTCATGCTGCCTGTTGTTGTTGTTTGTTTCTGGAGACCTGCTAGTCCTTAACGTGGACAGATTGGGAGAATGTTCCATTGGGGGGCAAACTTACATCACAATTTCTGTGTCCATCTATGCCTTCTCCTTCTTGGTCTCAAGAAGACAATGATGGTTTAACGGATTATCTTGCAGACGGGGCCCTGACATTACTACATACGATATTCATTATTGTAAAGGCCATTATAAAAGATTTTGGGTTGATTTTAGGGTAGAAGCTATAAAACGGAGCTTCACTAATTTACACCAGCTGAGAATCTGATCCATTATTATTTAAGTGACAGTTAGATTAAGGACAGTAAGGTATATAACAGTAAGTAAAGTAACAAGAAGTAGGGTGGATGGCAGATCTAGTATTTTAATGTCTTCAAGTATATCAACCAGCAGGTGACCAAGGAATAGCAACCAAGGTATTCTGTTTTGGTTGCTTAGATAATGGGTTGAAGAGTGGGCTTTTCTCTTCCTCATTGCAGTATCCAAATGACATTCTTATCTTGATTATATCGCAGGTCTTGCAGAATGGCTGGTACTGGTCCCAGTTGGATTTTATAGACTGATTTAAACTGATTAGTGACGAAGCAATCTCCATAATTCGTTAATTTCTACAATACTTGGTGTCTGGTTCTGTTCCATCTGCTCTGCAATCTGCTGTTGTTATATTATAAAGGAAGCCAACCTGACCCTCAGATCAGCTTGTCAATTGTCATCCCACTTCTTCCTTCCTTTTCATCTCAGAAGTATTAGAGGAGGCCAAAGATAATTATTTCTCCTCAAAACCAACAGTTTTTATGTCTCGGTCTGATTTTTGTGAGCTGCAGTGGGATGGAACAAGCACTAGCACAGGTGACTATTTGTCTCCAATAGACATCAGACTGTGCATGCTTAAAAACAGCAAGATATTTCCTCTGCTTTTGCTACCATAAATCATATTTTATGGAATTAGTTGCATTCCCACTTTGATGTTTGCCCACAGAATATTTGTTGTTCATTGTTTTTAGGCTTTACAGAACTGGGATGTCATTTTATCATAGAACAGTTTTGAAATGTTATCCTTGGAAAACTGCTGTTCTTTGGGGTTCAGTGTCAGCTCCATTGTATTGTGTTCTGAATCTTTTATCTCAGGGTGGCATAGCTGGTGTTTTGGACTGAATTATCATTTTTTTCAGGAATAGTTCTTTGAAGATTCTCATAAGGAGAGGATGTCAACAACTTCCCCCTCGCCAAAAAAAAATGCTTCGGCATTACACAGTGCTAACCCAGTCAGATACAATTTTCTATTTGCTTATACTCACCTCTTCATTCTCTCTTCTTACCCATATAGGCCCTGCTCTAGCAAAGGATTTAAGCACGAGTAGTCGCAGTGCCTGGAATCGGTCACAGCTGAGAGGGCCAATCTCAGGCCAAACTGTCAGAAAACAGAGCAGAGACACAAACTGTGGTATACTCTATAATTAGATTTAACCAAACCAACAACAAATGTCTGCTCCTTGATCACTATACTAGCTTATAATAGACCCACAGCTAGTCCCCTTAGACATTTCAGCCTATATTACCACCCAGACAAACTAGACTTAATGATGAAAAGTTATTAAAACCAAAAATCATCACTCATTCAATTACTCCCAGTTCCAAAGGGCCAGTCACTTACCCCAGGTCAAGGTGTACTTCAGATATCAACAAAGACAATGCTGAAGCCAAATTTTTTAGTAAACTAAAGATTTATTAGCTAAGCAAAATAAATGTATTATTGAGAGATTAAAGCAGGTAAATACACTACAAATGATCTCGGTCCAATTGCTCAGAATTCCATCCTGTCAGAAGTCATCAGTCCAGAGATGAAAGATTATTCCCATAAATTAGTATTTATATATCTTGCTCACAGCAAACAAGCTGGCAGGTGTCTCCACCCATGTGGGTTTTGATGAGTAGCAGCTGCTGATGGAGCTGTGAACGTCCTTTGTTGAACATGAAATGAAGCTTGCTTTGAAGTTAACATTCTACTTCCTATGGATACACAAGTAATCCAGTCACAGTGATATACATAATGTAATTACCGACCATTTGTTACAATAAGGATGGCTATGTGGGAACAATACAGGTATCTTTCCTCAATATTCATGAAGTTCTGAACACTAAGTAACTGCTCATCTTTATGCTAACAACTTTTGATCTAGGGTTATTTACTATATGGCATGCATAATGGCAAATAAATAACAAGATATAATCAAGCTTAACAATACAGTTAGATCTTACAAGTGAATTGGTTTGAACATACCATGACCTTTTAACATTCCTTTGATTTCTATTAACATGTGAGTGAATTAGCTTGCTGACAGCCAGTGAGACAGCATCACAGTAGTCCAATAGAAGTCAATGGAACTGCCCATGTAATTAAAATCAAGTCCTTGACTGAGTGCTCTGCTGAATTGGGGCCCTAATCTTTTTGTTCTTTTCATAGCAGTATTTGCTTCATGGCATCTCTCACGATGAGACATTCACTGGTTGAGCAGCAGTTTTGCAAAAGGGCTTAAAGTAGGATTGAATACGCACTTTTCCTTAAAACTTTGAAGATCCTGGCTTGTTCACAGTGTACTCTCCCCTCCCTTGAGCTACTCTGCTGGTGTTTTATTATCCTTTTATGTTATAAGTTGTTTGCATTTTATAACATGTCACTCTTATGTCATTTCCCTCCCCTCTGATTTAGCACTACCTCACTCTGCTTGCTTGTCCTTCTGTTTTTCCTGTTCTCCTTCCCTATTCCTTCTCTTTTAAACATTGTTTCTTCTTCTTCCCCGTTACTTTTTAATTTTTTCTGGTGTTGTCAGATTGCTTTTCTCCCTATTTGTGTTGATTGTCTCTCTCTGGTATCTATCAGCTTCAGTGTTCGAGGACTGGGCATGCTGATGGATCCTGACACCTGCTACTGGAATCCATGAGGCAACCAGGTGACAAATGTGAAAGCCAGTGTTGTTCATGCGAGAGTCAATAACCATTCATTCCTATTAAGCTTTACCAAGTGTTATATCTCCAATTCCCCTATACACAACACACAAACCCTGCAGGACAAAGTTAATACTTTAATTTGACTTTGTACTGTAGCTTTGAATTATGCCATCTCATCATGTAAGAATGAAATTCATGTTCTGTATAAACCTATTTATATTTGCATATGTGTATATTTATATGCACCTTAATATAAAATATATGTATGTCTCACTTTATTTTGGGAAGCAAGGAAAAAAATCCTAAATTGTGGCTACTTAGTCTTTCTCCAAACACTTCAGTGCAAAGTCTAGCAGAATATACTTGATCGTATTTGACCGCCCTAAAGCCAGGATAGGTTCAGTTGTTATGATGATTACCATAGTGCCTAGGAGCCATAGCTATGGATCAGCTCCAATATTTGAATTTGTGGATTTTGTGCCAGATCCTCAGTTGCACTGGTGCTATCTCTGGCATAGTGGAGGAAGAGTTCTTTCTGTCATGATACTGGCCTCCTTAAGTGGAGGGGTAGTCAGTTCTGAGCTGTGCCTACTCCATAATGCCCCTTTGTTGTCGTTCTGTATAATTCTGCATCTCTCTCTGCTCTTTCAATTCAGTAATTCTGATCACAGTTCTTGAGCTCTGAGGGTCATCAGCTGCATGCATTGAGTGTTTACTTATGCCATTTTGCCACTGAGACTAGTTCAAAGAGATGTTTTATTCTATTCAAAGAGTGTTATTTTCAGGAATTGAGCTTTGTCTGTTCTTACAGCAGTTACAACCTGAAAAATAAGGTAATATCTTTGTAAATATAAAAGATGATGGTATAAATTCCCAAATTAACTCCCCAAATTAGACATAAAAGTTGTTTTTAACTATATATTGGCCAAGATACTCACTGAAGCTCCTACACAGTCCCCATGCTCCTGTGCTCACTTTCTCAGTACCTTGCTCATTCTCTGTGGGGCCTCTATCCACACATACAAACAAGTATGTTGCTAAAGAATCTATTGGCAAATAAAATATATTTTTAACAATAATTACAGTCAAGTATCAAAACCAAACTGAACAGCAATTTACCTCTCCTGCCTCTAAAGGTTAAAAAATGATATCCGTAAGTAGACTTTGAAATTTTCTGTTGTTCATTTTTCTCTTTCTTTATTATTTGTCATGCAGAAATATTGCTGCACTGTATTGTAGACCGTACTTCGAAGGAGAAATGTATCTAACACCTTATGGATTTAACTAAAGCTGAATGGGAAATTATTTTCTGAAAAATATTCCTGTCTCAAATCAGGCTGAAAAGTTGAATCTTTATATTTTCACAACCTGAAAAATTAAGGTCAGGTCAATTGCAACATGTTGCTTGATTTCAAAATATTTTGTTTTAGTTTTGATTTTTAATTTTTTTTTACTATACACTAACTTACATTTTGAAATGAAAGTTGTTTCAACTTAAAAAAAAAAGAAGACATTTTGATAATTTTAAACTTTTTTCCCCAGCATTTTTTCAAAATGGGAAATTCAACGAAACTGGCCCTTTCCCACAAACAGTTTCAGTTTTGGTAGATCAAGACTTTGAGATGAAGGAATGTTTAGCCAAAAAATTCCTATCCTGTTCTCTTATAAAGTCCTGTATTTCATATATTCATGTACTGTAATATGGGTAATACAAGTACAAAGGCACCTTTATAGTCCACTTGTAAAAGACAGCATGCATGGACCTGAAGCCATATTAATTATGGATTTTTGGTCTTTGTGCTGCAGAAACCTAAAGGATTTTCTTCTTTTCTACTTTTAGATATTCAAGAATATCACTATAACCAAACTCAATGAGCAAGGTCAGATTCTTCTTCGAGTGATTGCTCATATCCATTCCAGTTAGGTGTACGCGCCGCGCGTGCACATTCGTCGGAAAACTTTTACCCTAGCAACTCAGTGGGCCGGCAGGTCGCCCCCTAGAGTGGCGCCACCATGGCGCTCCATATATACTCCTGCCGGCCCACCCGCTCCTCAGTTCCTTCTTACCGCCCGTGTCGGTCGTTGGAACAGTGGAGCGCGGCTTAGCTGACCTCCACTTCCCTAGCTACTCGTTTTCTCGTATATAATTATGCAGTTATAACACTTTTATATATATATTTGTATGGTTAGTTTAGTTAGCGGGGTTCAGGAAGTAGCCCCTTCCATGAGCCCAGTGCCGGAGCCATGCATGGCTCACCGGGTTTTAAAAAGGGGCCCGGCTTGCCAGAAGCCGCGGCCGAAGAGAGATCTACATGACTCCTGTTGAAGTGCCTCAGGGAATCACACTTGACAGATAAGTGCCCCATTTGCAAGGCTTTTAAGCCGAGAACAAAAAGGTGCGGGACTTTCACTTGCCCCTCCACCTTGGGCGCGGAGCGATGTTCAAGCGGCGGGCAAAAGCGCCTCCTCGGCACCGGACCCCGCCGGTACCACCAAGGCCTTTCGGCACCGACCGTCGCCGGCACCGATGTCGACTCGGCACCGCTCCCTTCTTCCGAGGTCGAGAGAGTCTACGATTCCTGCTGGTGCCTGGCGGCTCCCCGGCACGCGCCGTGGTTGAGCCCCCTGCTCCCGCTACTTCCGTGCCACCTGCATCGCAGCCAGAGAGCTCGCCTCAGTTGCGTTATCCGGCACCGTCACCTGCAGAGGCACCGATGACTTCGGCTCCGTCGATTCCAGTCCCCCAGGACCAGGGAATCCGCTGCCTGGCAGCTCCCCGGCTCGCGCCGTGGTAGAGCTTACTGCTCCTGCTGCTTCTGTGCCAGCTGCACCACAGCTAGACAGCTCGTCTAAGATGGCTCGCCCGGCACCGACGACGTCGGCACCGTCGATCCCGGTCCCACGAGGGCCGTAGAATCCGGTGCCTGACGGCTCCCCGGCACGCGCCGTGGTTGAGCGTATTGCTCCTGCTGCTTCCGTGCCAGCGGCACCGCAGCCAGAGAGCTCGTCTACTCGGATCGCCCGGCGCTGACACCTGCTACGACACCGATGACGTCGTCACCGTCGATCCCGGTCCCATAAGGGCCGTAGAATCCGGTGCCTGACGGCTCCCCGGCACGCGCCGTGGTTGAGCGTATTGCTCCTGCTGCTTCCGTGCCAGCGGCACCGCAGCCAGAGAGCTCGTCTAGTCGGATCGCCCGGCGCTGACACCTGCTACGGCACCGATGACGTCGTCACCGTCGATCCCGGTCCCACAAGGGCCGTAGAATCCGGTGCCTGACGGCTCCCCGGCACGCGCCGTGGTTGAGCGTATTGCTCCTGCTGCTTCCGTGCCAGCGGCACCGCAGCCAGAGGGCTCGTCTACGTCGGATCGCCCAGCACCGACACCTGCTGCGGCACCGATGGCGTCGGCACCGTCGATCCCGGTCCCACACGGGCCGTAGAATCCGGTGCCTGACGGCTCCCCGGCACGCGCCGTGGTTGAGCGTATTGCTCCTGCTGCTTCCGTGCCAGCGGCACCGCAGCCAGAGGGCTCGTCTACGTCGGATCGCCCGGCACCGACACCTGCTGCGGCACCGATGGCGTCGGCACCGTCGATCCCGGTCCCACACGGGCCGTAGAATCCGGTGCCTGACGGCTCCCCGGCACGCGCCGTGGTTGAGCGTATTGCTCCTGCTGCTTCCGTGCCAACGGCACCGCAGCCAGAGAGCTCGTCTACGTCGGATCGCCCGGCACCGACACCTGCTGCGGCACCGATGACGTCGGCACCGTCGATCCCGGTACCGCAAGGGCCGTAGTATCCGGTGCCTGACGGCTCCCCGGCACGCGCCGTGGTCGAGCTAATGCTCCGGCTGCTTCCGTGCCAACGGCACCGCGGTCAGAGAGCTAGTCTAAGTCGGATCGCCCGGCACCGACACCTGCTGCGGCACCGATGACGTCGGCACCGTCGATCCCGGTCCCGCAAGGGCCGTAGAATCCGGTGCCTGACGGCTCCCAGGCACGCGCCGTGGTTGAGCTCCTGTTCCGGCTGCTTCTATCGGCACCGTCGATTCCAGTCCCACAAGGGCTATCGAATCCGGTGCCCGACGGCTCCCCGGCACGCGCCGTGGTTGAGCGTATTACTCCCGCTGCTTCAGTGCTGACGGCACCGCAGCCAGACAGCTTATCTAACTCGGTTCGCCCGGCACCGGCACCTACCGAAGCTCTAATGACCTCGGTACCGTGGATCCCGGCCCCACGAGGGCCGTCGAATCCGGTGCCTGACAGCTCCCCAGTACGCACTGTGGTTGAGCCTGCTGTTCCCTGCACGCCGGAGATGTTACCAACGGCGAGGGCTCTCAGTGCCATGACAGAGTCAGTGCTGCCTGACCCGGGCACCGCCGGTACGGGTAATACAGTCTCTTCAAGGGACTGTCCCCTGTCAGTACAGCAGAGCGGCACCGTCCATGATCACGGTCCCGCAGACACTCCAAGTCCTGTCGGCACGCCGGACACCACTGGCAGTCCCGGTACTGTTTTCCTCGGTACTGGTCACACTCGCTGCACCGGTCGGTATCCCGTTCGCCGACCCGCTATCGGCACCGTTCCGACATCTGGCACCGGGGCAGGTACCTTGACTCCTGTAGCTCTTCTCCGAGCCTCGAGATCTCGGTCGACCTCCCGACACCGTTCTGGTTGCGGGTCTGGATCTCGTTCCAGGTACCGATACGCCTCCCGATGCCGGTCCCCGGTGCCGAGTTGGGCAAGGTCCGAGTGAGTCAGAGACTCGGCCCGTGCCTTCTTTTAGTACCTCCATGGCCATCCGGACACGCATCCGTGTCATCCCATATGCGCAGATTTTATGCTCAGGACCACGATCCTGATATCATGGCCAGCGGGCGCCAGCCCCGAAGCAGAAAGAGCCTTGGCGAATGCAAGGTGTACTCTGCAGGGGCCCTGCGCCTCTGGGTAGCAAAGCAACAAGCCTTGCTTAGCTGCGATAATTATAGCACCTGGGTGGAGGAGTTTCTCCCTCGAACCTCCCACCTAGAGTTCGCTGCCGTCTTGGAGGACGGGGGAAAGAATTTACCCTTTGTTGGTAAAGGCATCTTCGCGGCAGAGACAGCCCCAGACTGCGAAGCCTGCTGGACAATAGGGTCCTAATGCGTCTCAGCGTGTATACGCTTGCGACCAAACGCAGGCCTTTATGGCCCCAGCCGCCATACTCTGTGCCTAGCCAGAGGCAGAACTCTGGAAAACGGCAAGGCCAAGGTGGTCGCAGACAAACGTCAGGCCCCCTAAAAAGCCAGAGTCGAGGTCCCTCGCAATTACCACTGGGACCAAAGACGGACCTTCCAAGGTTCGTCGGAGGGCGGTGTACCAGTCGCAGGACGGGGTCCTGATCCCGCTTTCTCCTGGCATGGCCCCAGTTACTTTTAGATCGCTGGGTCCTGCGCACGATGGAGCATAGGTACCACCTTTAAATTGCTCCAGCCCTGTCCCCCTTCAGCGGACGAAAGGGGCTAGGGGTTTTACTCCCGTTATGCCCTAGTTCCCCACTCGAACACAGGTCTCAGACCTCCCTGGTCCTGCATGGACTCAACCGGTTTGGGATAAGGTTAAAGTTCTGCATGGTATCCCTGGGAACCATTATTCCATCCTTGCCTCCTGGGGGCTACTATGCCGCCCTGGATAGGAAGGACGCGTACTTTCGCAATGCCATCTTCCCTCCGCACGGGAGATGCCTCCGCTTTATAGCCAGCGGTGAATACTCCCGGTTTACGGCCATAGTCGCCGCCTACCGTAGCTATGTCGGATATGCGTTTTTCCGTATTGGGACGATTCGCTTATCCGAGGAGACTCTGACGCACAACCCACTCAGCCGTGGGCATCGTCACGGTCTTATTCACAGATCAAGGCCTGATGATTACTATAGAGCAATCCACTCTGGTTCCCACGCAGAGGTTGGGCTTCCTAGGGGCTATCTTGGTCTCCTACCTAGCCGGAGCCTGCTTATCGCAACTGCGGTTTTAGGCGATGGCATCAATCATCTGAGGTCTGAAGGCTTTCCCAACGACCTCAGCTCGTTCTTGTCTCAGTCTCCTGGGTCCATGGTTGCCCGCAAGTTTGTAACCAAGCACGCCAAGCTCCGCCTCCGTCCTCTCCAAGTCCGGCCCACCTCGGCGTACCGCTTGGACAGGGAGCCAATGGTCATGGTAGTCACCGTTCCCTCGAACGCCTTAGGCTCCCTAGAGTGGTGGCTAACCCCCTCCTTGGTGTGGACAGGATGCGGTTTCATCCGCCCCAGCCCTCACTGCCCCTGACGGCGGACGCATCATCTCTCTGCTCGAGTGCTCATGGTCACCTCCGAGCTTAAGGCCTTCGGTCTTCTAGGGAGCTGGCATTCCTCATTAATGCCCCAAAAATCAGAGTAGTCCGCCTGGCATGCCAGGGGTTCCAGCGGCAGCTGCGAGGCCGTTGTATCTCGGTGTTTACAGCCAACACAATGGCCAGGTGCTTCATAAGCATTCAGGGGGGACATAGTCCTCCCCCCTTTTTTGTCAGGAGGCCATCCATTTCCGGGTCTTTTGCATGGCCCGCTCGATGGAGCTGGCGACGTCCTTTCTCCCAGGCGTTCGGAACGTCTTATCTCTTTGACTCAGCAGGTCTTTCCTGTCTTACGAGTCATCACTCTGCCCCATGTGAGGCGTCCCGCTTTCCGGAGGTGGAAATGGTTCCTCACACAGACCTGTTCGCTCACCGCGAGTGCAGGAAATGCCAGGTGTTCTGCTCCTTCCAAGGTCTCTCCTCGGAATCGATCTTGGACGCATTCCTGATACCGTGGAACGGCCAACTGCATTATGCCTTCCCGCTGTTCCCACTGGTTCGTTACGTCCTGCTCAAATTCCGCAGGGGCGGAGCGTGCGTCATCATGATCACTCCAGAGTGGTCCAGGCAGCACTGACATACCACGTTGCTCGGCCTGTCAGCCCAGACCTCATCACTCAGGGCAATGACAGGCTTCGTCACTCGGACCTGCAGCCTCTTCGCCTCACGGTGGCTCCTGCGTACCTGAGTTGGGGTGACAGGCAGCCTTCCACCTGGTCAACGTACCGAGCCAGGTGGAAGCGTTTCCTTTACAGCTGCAGTACGCTCGATCTTGCTCCTGCTGAGGTCTCGATCCCCTCTATTTGGCCTGCCTCTGGCCTTCAGCGGCAGGATCTGGCGGTATCATCGCTGAGGATACTCTCAGCAGCCGTCCCTACCTTCCAGCAGGCTAAGATGGACGTTCAGTGTCCCACGCTCTATGGGTTCGAGGTCCCTCAAGGGCTTGGAGCGCTTGCACCCTCGGGTGCGCCGCCCAGCCCCGCCCTGGGGCCTCAAC
This sequence comes from Gopherus evgoodei, assembly GCF_007399415.2. NCBI lineage: Eukaryota > Metazoa > Chordata > Testudines > Testudinidae > Gopherus > Gopherus evgoodei. The sequence continues at coordinate 309,979,238 of NC_044322.1, read as the reverse complement.
CTAGTCTTGGCCAGACGGGTCTCTGAGATCAGAGCTCTTACGAAGGTTCCACAAAGACAAGGTGCAGTTGTGACCGCACCCGGCTTTCCTCCCTAAGGTGTTTTGGCCTTTCATGTTACCCACAGCTCAACGCAATGGGCATAACCGTTGCACTCCTTGGACATCTGTGGAGTGCTCGCATTATGTTGTGCTGACAGAATCATTTCCTAAGGTGCCCCAGCTCTGCCCCGGTAGCGGGCCAAAGGGAGGGCTTGCTTGTTTTCCTCTCAGAGGATCTCATCTTGGGTGATGGCGGACATCCCCACTTGTTCTGATTTGGCTCATATTTCCCCAAGCCACATCACCGTGCATTCTACCAGGGCTCAGGCTTCATCTGCCGCCTTGCTGGCTCGTGTTTCTACCCACGAGACCTGTCACGAAGCTCCATTGGTCCTCGGTCCTTACCTTTGCTTCGCAGTATGCCCTGGTTCAGCAGTCAAGAGAGGCTGTAGCCTCTGGCTCGGCAGTTTTATTCTGCCACATTTCACTCCGACCCCACCGCCTTTGTAAGGCTTGGGATTCACCTAACTGGAATGGATATGAGCAATCACTCGAAGAAGAAAAGACGGTTACTCACCTTTGTAACTGTTGTTCTTCGAGATGTGTTGCTCATATCCATTCCGCACCCGCCCTCCTTCCCCACTGTCGGAGTAGCCGGCAAGAAGGAACTGAGGAGCGGGTGGGCCGGCAGGAGTATATATGGAGCGCCATGGTGGCGCCACTCTAGGGGGCGACCTGCCGGCCCACTGAGTTGCTAGGGTAAAAGTTTTCCGACGAATGTGCACGCGCGGCGCGTACACCTAACTGGAATGGATATGAGCAACACATCTCGAAGAACAACAGTTACAAAGGTGAGTAACCGTCTTTTTTTAAAAGTGTTTAGGCACTTAGTGGGATTTTCAAAATATCTAGGCGCCTAACACTCACTGATTTCAGTGCGAATTAGGTGCCTAGATGCTTTTGAAAATTCTGCTAGGCATCTAAATACCTTTAACAATCTGTCCCTAAGCCTTTTGGTTGCCCTTGGAAGCAATACTCTCTCTTTCTGTCATATACATGCACGTGCAATTATGATGTAAACAGTGATGCAAGTTGCATGTTGAGTCTAAGTTAATTAGAAAATGGGAACCCCTGGGCAAATTGCACCGGTTTGAAGTGCATATGAGTCTCACTCTACTTATTTACTCAGGGGTAGCAGAGGAAAATACCTGCAAATAGGGTGGGTCTAAAAAGAACAGTTCCGGGAATGATGTGACAGTTTTGGATTGGTCTAGCTGTATTTAATAATTCCAGTTAGATTTTATGAATGCTGTGTTTATATCCTTAGGATTGTCTTTTGCGGTATTCTTGCATCATACCACTTGTGCTAAGGGAAGGGGGACTGGCACAGGGCCGTCAGGCATAGGCAGAATAGGCAGCTGCGTAGGGCCTCACTCTGCCTGGGGGCACCACTCTACAGGCAGCCCAGACAGTGTAGAAGCAGGGCTGCTGGGTCCTAGAGAGAGCCTAATGCAGCACAGTCTGAGGAATGGGATTGGCTGCTGGGGTTTCTGGGAGGGGTGGGGGTTGGGTTGGGAAAGGAGCTCATCTGTGAGTGTGACTTTTTCCCCCCGGCTGAGGTCAGGTGAGGCAGGCTCTGTGGCTCTGGAACCAGTATCCTTTGTTGTCTCCCATAACATCCATTCTTCTCCCTCCTGCCCCACGGAGCACCCCCTCCTTTCTCCCTCCTCCCCAGGAGCACCCCTCTCTCTCTCCTCCCTGCCCTCCGTCAGGGCTGGGTTGGGTGAGGTGCTGGGGGTAGGTGGGGGGAGGGGAGGCTGGCTGCCTGCCTGCTGAGGAATGAAAGTGAAAGTAACTCACTTCCTCAGGAGGCAGCCAGGATTGGAATGTCACACAGGGCTTGGCTGGGGTTAGCCAGGTGTGTGAAAAATCAGGATAGGGGATTGGAGTAGGGTGATCAGATATCCCTATTTTATAGGGACAGTCCCAATTTTGGGGTCTTTTTCTTATATAGGCTCCTTTTACCCACCCCACCCCCACCCATCCCTGTCCTGATTTTACACACTTTCTGTCTGGTCACTCTAGGTGTGGGTAATTGGTGCCTATATAAGACAGAGCCCCAAATATCGGGACTGGCCCTATAAAATCAGGACATCTGGATCTGGCCACCCTAGCTGGGGAGTGCCTCTCCCCCGGGCTGGCAGCTGCCAGTGATCCATCTCATCCGGGGGGAGCTGCACAGGGCAGGATGAGCTCCTGTGGCTTCATGGGTGCCCCCGTCCCTGAGATCAGATGCTATGCTAACTTCACCATGGTCTGTTGGTCTGGCGGCGGTGCCCATTGGCGTGTGATTGGACCTGAGGGTTTGCTGCTGCTGTTGCCACTCTGCACCCCAAGAGGTGGATTTTGGGGTCCTGCAGTTTTCCACCTATCTCCTCCTCTACTGCAGCTGTTGAACCAGCAGGCTGGGGGTGAGCCAAGCATGAAAGCAGTACTGTGTTGCTATTTAGATTGTCATTTAACAACTTTGTTTGCCAAAAATTCTTGCTAACAATCCTGAATCCAATTTCAATGTTTTTTTTTAAATCAATATCTTAGCCAAAAACAGAAAATTAAGTTGTTGACAATTATTAGTGACAGGTTTGGTTTGAGGCAGGGAGTGGGTCAGTTTTCATCAGAGAAACAAAAAATGTTGACTGACTTTCCTATAGCTTGTTATTCCTGATAAGAGCCCTCCAACAACTGTAATATGCTCATCTCCTTACTAGTGTATAAAGCAGGGGTCGGCAACCTACGGCACATGTGTCAAAGGTGGCAGGTGAGCTGATTTTTGATGGTATGCAGCAGCAGGCTGAGCGGCTCAGCCCATCACTGCTCGGGGGTTCCGGCTGCTGCCCTATTGCCAGCTGGGATACCAGCCATCGGCCCCACTCAGCACCTGCTGCTGGCCTGGGGACCCCCAAGGAATCCCAGGCTGGCAGTGGGCTGAGCAGGCCAGTTGAACCACTCAACCTGCTGTCAGCCTGGGGTTCCATTCACTCAGCCGGCAGTGGGCTGAGTGGGCTGGTGGCGGGCTGAGCGGGCTGGTGGCGGGCTGAGCAGGACTGGTGGCCAAGACCTCAGATAATAATAGTTTATTTATATAATATAGACATAGAGAGAAACCTTCTACAAACATTAAAATGTATCACTGGCATGAGAAACCTTAAATTACAGTGAACTTGGCACACGACTTCTGAAAGGTTGCCGACCCCTGGTATAGAATGACCATATGTTGTACTAAGATTCTCCTGCTTTTTTTTTTCCCTGTGAGTCAGTATAACTTTTGCCAGCCCAGAAGTTGGGCAGCCAATGTTTTACATTTTCACAATGTTTTCTCCAACTTTCATAAAGTAAATACATAGTTAATATGAGTTAAAAAGGCCAGGGACACTTCTTTGTGAAGAATCTGTACAGCAGATCATGCCCATAGACGATCCAGAAAAGAAATTTGAGGTTGAATTTTTTAATGTTGTGATGGATAAAGCAGTATCTGCTGTTGATGAAAGGTTTAATACCTTGCAAGTACACCATGAACAGTTTGGATTTTTGTATGACATAACTAAATTCAACAAAATAGGAAAACAAGAGCAACTAATGACAAAGTGCAAGAATCTAGAGAGCCTCCTGAAGCACGGTGATAGTTTTGATTTAAATGGACTTGAACTGTACGAAGAATTGAGTTGTGTTGCCACATGCAAAATCGGTGATGGACATTGTACAGTTTATTCATACCCGCAAACTTGTTGACATATATTCTAACGTGTACATTGCCACTCGTATTCTACTGACAATTCCTGTTACAGAAGCATCAGGAGAACGGAGTTTCTCAAAACTAAAGCTCATTAAAAACTATCTCCGCTCTACAATGAGTCAAGAACGCTTGACTGGTCTTGCTATTCTTGCGATCGAACAAGACACGACTTTGTCTTTGTCATACGATGACATTATTACTGATTTTGCAGCCAAAAAAGCCAGAAAGATTGCTTTTAATTAAAAACAAATCTTTGTTTCAATACCTCTTCATATAAATTTCCAATAAAATTTTGATAAATTAAAAAAAATATATTATTTGCATCATTCTGTCATATCAGAATTTTTTCTGTTGTGCTGCTTCTTTAGTGCTAGTCCATCAGCATTACAGTGTGCTTAATTAAGTTAAACTGGTTTTAATAATGTGAATGTGGCAAGTTTTCCAATACTATAAGCTTATGTTTGTGTTGCTAAGAGCAGATCAGGCACAGGTGCACCAGTTTAATAATCTCGCCTAGGGCACCATAAATGCTAAGGCTGGCCCTGGACTGGCACCTGGGTGTCTGCCTCTGAGTGGTACATCAATAAGGACTGTCAGCAATTGAATAACCTTGCACTAGCAGGACAGTGAGCTGACTAACCCCAGGGAAACCCACTCTTCCAAGTGACCTGGTCGCCAACCAGTGGATCATCTGAAGAGAGGTTTGAAGTCACTGAGAGTGGTCACCTGACAAAGCAAACTACAACTTTATAAAAGGGAGGCTCTGTCATGACTCGTCCTGAGAGAGACAGGGGAGCAAACCAGGACTGGAAGCAGAGAAGGCTAAGAAGCAGAAGGGAGAATTGTGGATCCCTGACAGACACTGACCAAATTGAAAGGGCTCTTGGAGTAGTGAGGAAACTAAAGCAGGATTTGGGTGCAGGTTTTGTTTTGGTTTTTGTCGTTGGGTGCAGGTTTAGTTCTATATTGGTCTTGTGCTGAAGTAAGTAAGAGTAAAGTGTGTGTTTAGAAATTCCTTTGCAGGAACAATGCAGTACTTGTTTTCACGGTCACATAGTCCTCAAAGAGGGAAACAATAAACCTGGGGGTCCACAGCCTTTGTGGAACTCTGAGAACATGCATCAACTACTGGGGAGGCTTGGGAGAGCTGGCACTTGTTTCAGGACCGAGCCAATTGGACTGTCAGACATGGGCTCAGTACCTGGAGTGAGTGCCTGGACACAGTCCAAAGAGACAGTGCCTAAACTCTGCACAGCCCCAGAAAGCCAAGAGCACATGGGATTAGGGTGACCAAACAGCAAGTGTGAAAAATTGGGACAGGGCCTGGGCGATAATAGAAGCCTATAAAAGAAAAAGTCCCAAATATTGGGACTGTCTCTATAAAATCGGGACATCTGGTCACCCTACATAGGACCTAAAGTTTGGGTTCAACACATCATCCTAGAAAGCGTCCACTGCCAGGAGCTCACGTAGGTTTGTAGCTCAGAATATACAAATAGACAAAAGGTGCCAAAAAGGATGGTGTACAATAAAGTAACCCCTTTTGTTTTAATTTATATATATCTAGTAATAAACAACCCAGCACGCTCAATAGCACATGCAAAGCTCCACATACCCTTTCCTGGTGTTATATTCAACCAGGTGGTAATTCCTATCTTGACAACAAAATATAATTCTTTATTCCTGAAAACCAGATTAATATGGCAGCTCTGACAGGATTCTGGTCCATTTTTGATATCACTGTATATAGTGAAAACCAAAAGCAACAAATTAAACGAGATGTGTGACTTCAATGGACCTGCCAGTGACTGAGTTGCATGAAATAAACTACAGAAGCTTACTAGCCCATTAAAAGAGGTATTAGAAAGAGAAACAGTTCTTTTCAATTGTTTTATGACTTGCTAAGCAATTTGCAGTATTTAGCAGTGAGAAAACCTCTTAACACCCTCCCACACTGCTAAAAGTGGCTTTGTGAATAATGGCCAGCCCCTGACCCCTTTATTTTATCTTTTCAGTGGAAGAACTTGTACTTGAGCTGAAGAGTCCTTTCTGCTCAAAACAGCTGGGGTGAAAGAACTTACTCATTTGGAAAAGGAATGAGCTTTGGATATTTATGTGAAGAGTTCACCTATTAGCACAGCAGTATTTGGAGGGCATTTGGCAGTCTGTCCTTGACTTGGCAGTGGAATCCCTTGTTCTCATCAGTAACAAACCAAGTGAAATCTGCAGCTACGTTTTTATTGTCTGACTAAACAAAACATAAATGAAATAAAGTATATTATACAAATGTAGTAAAAATACCAAAAAATGTTGAATAATGTATAAATTAGGTGGTACCAAACTGCAAGAATAAACCAAAAGCAGTTGATGCCATTCAAAATGTTACTGGCGTGAATGGGGAGGATAGGAATTTTGAGAGTATAGATGTTCTTCTGCTTTTGGAATTCAAAGGGTCAAATGTCCCAAGTCATATCCACTGCAAGCCTACATCTGACATTAATCAAGTTTCCTGTTGTGACAGGGTCATATTGGTATCCAGGAGGTGGGCGGGCAAAGCCCGCCCACTTGTAAAGGACCTCCCCCTAGCCTAAGGGGAGGATCCACAGGTCCGTGACACCAAATAATTATGTGGGACAACTAATGAAAAAACAGGATCGGGAGTGAGGTCATAGGGCTAAATGAAGGGATCCTGATGGGGACACCGAGCAGAGAACCCCAGACAACGCCCACTGCTCCTCGAAGGCATCAAGGGAGCCAGTGGACGCCGCCCAGAGGAACTCTTCCCGGATGCGTGAACGGATGGAGGAGCAGAAATAGGCCCCATAGTTGCAGGAAATCCCGTCAGCCAACCTCCTCTCCCTGTTTTGTAGATGGCTAGTTTGGCCAGGGCCAAGAGGAGGTTGACAAGGAGATCCCGCAAATTTGTGGGGCCATGGATGGGGAGTGCGTAGATAAACAGGTGAGGGAAAAAGTGCAACCAAAAATGCAATAAAAGGTTCAAGAGGAGCCGGAACAGGGACTGCAATCTGGTGCACTCTAAATAAATGTGCACAAGGGTCTCTTTCATGCCACAAAAAGGGCAGGTGTTGGGGACAGGGATAAACTGCGCGAAGTACACACCCGTGCTCACGGCCCCATGAAGGCGCCGCCAACTGACATCCCTGGTGGGCTTCGGGACCAGGGCAGAGTATAAGCTGGCCCACCGGGGCCTCTCACCCTCGAGAGGTGGCAGAAGGTCCCGCCATTTGGTATCGAGGCGGGATGCGAGGGTGAGGTAGTGGAGAGTGTGGAGCACGAGCATGTACAGGTGTTTCCATTGCACAGCCTAGAACAGAATGGACTGCAGATCGTGCAGCCAGCTTGCAGTGAAAGGGTGAGGGGGCCGATTGGGTCCATGGGGCAAGGGCCCTATAAAAATGTCCACAGGGCCTGGGGTGGAGGGTGGGCAGGGCGTTCCCTCTCGCAGGACCCGGTCGAGGTAAGCCTGAGCAACAGGCAGTAAAGTGGCCTTCACCTCCTGAAGTACACGCTGGGGAGTATGAGGTCTGGAGAGCCCCATGCGATAAGCGAGCGTCAGGGGATCCAGCCAGTCTCCCTGGTCGTAGTCCAGGAGGTCTCCGACCCTGGTGACTCCCGCCAAGACCAGCCTCTGGCGCACTGTGGAGGACTCCGCCACCTGCACATGAAGCTGGGGATTGTGTAGCAGGGGCTCCGCGAGGAGATCGGCCCCCACGGTGGCCACCACGGACCTGGTCATTGAAAAGAGCTTCCAAGTCTGGAGGAGGTCTTGGTAGAAGACCGGCAGCCTGGCGAGGTCTCGCGGAAGACCTCTCGGATGAAGGTAAAAGAGCTGCCGGTTGTATCGGAGCCCTCGGAAGCGGCGGAGGAAGGCGTGCGCCAATATGCTCCACATCGGGCTACCTGCACCATACAGGAGCCTCTGCAGGGCCTGGAGGCTGAAGACATGGACCTGAGTGTGGAGGCACTTCAGGCCCTGTCCCCCCTCCTCCAGGGGCAGGTGGAGGACCCCTGCAGAGACCCAGTGCATCCCTGGCCAAAAGAACTCCAGAATCATTGTCCAGAGTTTGGCCAGGAAACCCGGGGCCGGGACCAGGGTGTTGAGCCGGTACCAGAGCATGGACAGGACTACAGGAGAGTGATAGAAGGCAGATGTATTAACCCCAGGTTAAGTAGGTCTCCTTTCCCTGGGTAAAGTAACAGGGAAGGTTCCAGAACAATCAGGAACTTTCTGGAAACAAGGCAGGCTAATCAGGGCACCTGGGTTTAAAAAGGGAGCTCACTTCAGGTTGTGGTGCGCATGTGAGGAGCTGGGAGCAAGAGGCACAAGGAGCTGAGAGTGAGAGGGTGTGCTGCTGGAGGACTAAGGAGTACAAGCATTATCAGACACCCGGAGGAAGGTCCTGTGGTGAGGATAAAGAAGGTGTTTGGAGGAGGCCATGGGGAAGTAGCCCAGGGAGTTGTAGCTGTCATGCAGCTGTTACAGGAGTCACTATAGACAGCTGCAATCCACAGGGCCCTGGGCTGGAACCCAGAGTAGAAGGTGGGCCCGGGTTCTCCCCAAACCTCCCAACTCCTGATCAGACACAGGAGGAGTTGACCCGGACTGTGGGTTCCACCAGAGGGGAAGATCTCTGAGGCCAACAAATCCACCAATAAGCACAGGACCCACCAAGGTAGAGGAGGAGCTTTGTGATACTATCAAACATCTTCGCACTTTCTCCCATGCTGGCTCTTATGCATAAGACGAGCTTCCTATTAGAGCTGGGTAAAACTTTTTTGGCACATAGTAAATACTCTGAAAAATGCATTTTTGGGGTGCATTGAAACTATGAACAAAACTAGGTCGAATTCGGGGAAGAGTTTCAGTGAGAAAACTGAATGTTGGAAATGTCAGCTGTAAGTTTTTTAAAAATAGACTGAAAAGTCAGATTGACTGGAACAAAATATTTTCAGTTTTTTTGTTTTGGCAAGAAAAATAACAACAAAAAATCAGCTTTGGTTTGAAATGGCACCGTACTGAAAAATCAGTTATTCCCTCACCTCTTCTTCCCACTGATATCCATAACTGCAGTAGGCTATTTTGGAGAGAAAAAGGATAGCCCAGAAGCTAGGCCATTAGCCTTGAAAACATGGACCTGGGTTCAATTTCCTGGTCTGCCACTGACTCTGTGTGATGTTGGTCATGTCATTTAGTTGCTGCGTGCCTCAGTTTTCTGCCTCTAAAATGGGCTTAATAACACTTCCCTGCCTTGCAGGTGTGTTGTGAGGTGCTCAGGTACTATAGCAGCAGAGGCCATGTAAGTATCTAGGATTAATAAAACCTCCAAATTCCTTTTTAAAACTCAGCTCTGCCATGATACATACAAAATAATTAATAATGGCTGATCGCTGCTAATTCTCATTGTATTACTGTTATCTTCTCTTTCTCCGTTCATGGCTTTATTGAGACAATGTTTTTCATCATACAGTAGATTGTAGGATCTCTGGAGCAGGGACTGTCATTTTGTACGTCGTGGAGCCGGGAGGGCCACGCAGTCATAGGTTTGGCCCAACCAAAAAGTGGTCAGGCTGAATGGGTCTGCAACCCCATGAGCCACAATGCCACTTGCTCAAATTTGGGGAGGTGGGAGTAGAGGCTCATGGATTAGGGGTGTCATGGATCACCATGTGCTAGTGGTGGTGGTGAGCCTGAGACGGGAAGAGGAGGATAAGAGGTGGAAGAGGAAATCGATGCCCACCCACACACTTTAAGTGGTGCTTTGCAGCCCCTGGTCAATGATGACATTTGTGCAGTTGCTATCACAATGATATCCTGGTCCCAGACTGATTGGTTCTAGGTGCTACTGCAGTACAAATAAATAATAATAGTACATTGGGGTGAAGGGATGCATAAACTTTTGCAGGCTTTCCATGGTGAGATGTATTTCACTGCCTATTATGCCAATAGGGCAGCAACTCCATGTTCTCTTGCTGTCAGACTTTTGCTTGACCAGTTCACTTTGCTTTTTTCTGGTGTTTTTTGTTTTTGGAGAAGGGGAGATAAGTACCTCTGTTTTGTGATGTCAAGATATTATATCTGCACTGAAATTATATCGCACCTTTCTCTTAAGCTTCTGTTCTGGTTCTTACAGTGCCTTCCAAGAGTTGGGGAACTGGAGAGAAATTCCTATTGTTTTTTGAAATATGTATGTTGGATGGCTTTGGAGAGAATTCTATGTCTATGAATACTGCCCTAAAACATGAATATGAGGCAATGGTAACACTATCTTTGTTAGCTTGGCTGGCCTGGCTCCAGCTGGGGTGCATACTAGAGGGTGAATATCAGAACACTCTGGTATCTTATGGAATATTCAGATCACCTGGTTTAGTTGTGGGTTCCTCACTTCAACCCTATTGTGACAATGTAGTTCTGTCCTCCACAGACCGCTGACAATGAAAGCCCCAGTACTCTGCAGCAAACTAGATGTAACTTCTGCAGCATGGAGTCTTCATCCTGCAAAGCTCCAATTCAGGCTGCAGATTCTGTGGCAGCATCCGATAAATTTAAAACATGAGGGTTGTAGTGAATTAAATATGAAAATGAATAATACGGTCAATGCAGCATTCCCCCATGTGTCATAAACTGGATTTAATATCGGTATTACATTGTCTCCCCTTTTTTCGATTTTCATTGTGCTTCATATTTTGCATGAAAATACAGAACAGCATTGTGAGGGGTGAGAGAAGCAGGAAGTTCAGGCAACTAAGGAGTAGAAGATTGATTTTCTGGCACCTGGGAAGGAGCAGAAGGAAGTTTGAAGCTGCAAGATAAACACATTAATGGGAAATTTCTCCTAAATAGTTAAAAATATTGGCACTTAACTTTGAAACCAAATGTTGAAAATATAACTCCCAATTGAGATAAATTCATGGCTCTCAGAACTATTGCTTGAGGCTGTCAGACACGATTGCATCATTTTGTATTTGTTTCACATTTGGAAGAGTTTCTCCACAACTTGGAGCGCTAGGAGCTTTTTTTAAAGAAAAGCTTGGATTGTGAAGTACAATTCGGAAGCAGAGAGTAGATTCTGTGTCAAATTCTGTGGATGTGGAATCATAAAGCACTGATGATACTATAAAAGAGCACTGACCATACTATAAAAACTTTCTCTTGATATTTTTCCCCACCATCTAGATTTTCAGATTCTTATTTGCCCAAAAAAATGATATCTGAGTGTCCAGTCTAAGTGTTTGGTCATAGGTGAAGAGGTACCTCTGTCCTTTACTGCCTTATCTGCACTACCAAAAGAGGGACCCATGATTCGCCACTGGTGCAGCTCCATCAATGGCAGCTGATGGAAGCTGTAATGTACATAGGGTAAGGTTTTTTTAACCACTGTCTCATCTCACCCTGCTCTGAGCTGTAAGCAGAGTTGGTTGGCATGTTGGTAAAAATCCCCATCTACATTACATACTTTCCACCATTGCTATCACTAGTGGTGAGCATCAGTGGAGATCAGTTTGAATCCTGCAAAGGAGAATTTTGTCTCAAACTTGCGTCTTTCCATGCACATGAGGATTTTGCTATGTTAAAGTTAATCGCTTGTGCAGAACTGTGCAAATGTATCCTTCGAGGTCAAATAATGGTGCAGTGTACTTTAAAGAAAATGTGCATTTTAATTAAATTAAACTTTGAAAATTGAGAATATCTCTCAGCCGCAGTAATTGAAACCAAATAAACATTTGTATTCCTAATAGTGGCCAAATTTCTGCGGTCCCCTATTTTGTTGTGTTCTCAAATGAAAATTGTTCAAGTAGAACATAAAAGAAACAGAATAATTTTATGCCACTAGCATTAAAAAGGAATAGAAAGTAGTGTACTTCTGTTGTCATTTCTAATGAAGCAATAGCAAAGCCAGATATTCCTGATATTTCAGATGAAGTTGTTCTTTATTTCATTTGTAGTTAATGAATAGAGCTAAAAATATATACAGGTTATATTGCTTAATAGCATCTTTATAATAATTTATAACTTTAATTATAATTCACAATTTGATACTCCTCTACATTATATCTAAATTAGGCCTTAATTATTTTTAAAATCAAGTGCATCATTTACACCAGATTATTATATATTTACAGCATGTAGGGGTGTGTGTGTGTGTTTGTGTGATAAAATGGAAATACTTTTGGCTACTGTTGCAGGTCGGATAGAAAATGGCACTTTGAAATTGGTGAGCTGAAAAGTTCTCCTTCCTGGGTGCTCCACACTTTATTTTATGCAACCAGTTGACTGCAGACTTTATATTTCCCCTACTCTGAAACAACAAAAAATATTCTGACTAAAGCTCTGTTTTTGAGGTGCCTGGCCCAAAATTGATACAAAGCCAAATGATGAGGACAAAACCAAAAATAAAGCAAATCGATTTGCTTGACTTCAGCTTCCAAGGGGCCATCAGTACACCCTGGCACCTTCTAGGTCTTTCTCCATATTTGGGCATTATTGTCACCATTCACAATTTTACCATGAATCTCAAGAAAGTTTCTGTTCTTTTTAAAGCCACAGCTGAAGCATACTTTAAGAAACTCAGAGAAATGGTAGGTAAGGTCCCATGGGAAGAAAATCCAGGTGAAAAAGGAGTTCAGGAGAGCTGGCAGTTTCTCAAGGAGACAATATTAAAGGCACAACGGCAAATTCTTCTTCGAGTGATTGCTCACATCCATTCCAGTTAGGTGTGCGCGCCGCGCGTGCACGTTCGTCGGAAACTTTTTACCCTAGCAACTCCAGTGGGCCGGCAGGTCGCCCCCTGGAGTGGCGCCGCCATGGCGCCCAATATATATCCCTGCCGGCCCGCCCGCTCCTCAGTTCCTTCTTACCGCCGTGTCGGTCGTTGGAACTGTGGAGCGCGGCATAGCTGTCCTCCACGTCCCTAGCTCTCCTAGTTATCTATCGTTATCTATTGTTATTCTCTAGTTCTATTACAGTTGTTAAATAGTCTGTTAAGTTGATAGTTAAGTTAATTAGTTGTAAACTACTTCTTCGCCGGGGGCTTAGCCCTTCCCGGCACCCGGCACCGGGCTCATGCCTGGTTCGCCGGGCTTCAAGCAGTGTGCGGCCTGCAAGAAGCCCATGCCTACCAGCGATCCCCACGAAGCGTGCCTGAAGTGCCTCGGGGAATCGCACAGATCTGACAAGTGCCGCATCTGTAAGGCCTTTAAGCCGAGGACAAAGAAGGAGAGGGATCAAAGGCTCCGAACTCTCCTGATGGAGGCGGCACTTGACCCGACGGCTTCGCAGACCGTGGTATCGGCACCGGCACCGGATCGCTCCGGCACCGAGAAGACTCCTCGGCACCGACCCTCTCCGGCACTGGAGCCAGAGCCAAGGCCGTCGAAGTCTAATACTCCGGCCAGGCAGACCCGGCTAGAGCGCCCGGCCTCGACATCGGCCGCGGCGCCGCCGGCACCGTTAGCACCGTTGACTCCGGGCCCGGCGGGTCCGTTGAGTCCGGTGCCGCCGAGCTCCCCCATGAGATCTGGGGTTGAGATAGTGGTCCCATCCACACCGGAGAACTTCGCCTCGGCTCGGGACCTTATTGCCCTGACGGAGCCTACTCGGCTGCCACCCCCGGTACCTCCGGTGCGGGTCGCGTCCAGAGGCAAGCACATGATGTCGGCACCGCCCACAGACAGTCGTTCCCGATCCAGGTCCCGACGTCTTGGGCGCTCCAGATCCCGACGCCGCTCGCAGTCCCGGCACCGCTCCCCTCAGCGGTACCGGTCGCACTCGCGGCACCGGTCGGCATCGAGACGGTCGCGGTCAGGCTCCAGCCGACACCGGCACCGCGACTCCAGGAGCAGGTCCCGACGCTACTCGCCGCACCGGTCGACCTCCCGGCACCGAGCTGGTGGCAGATCCCGGTCCCGGTCCCGATCTCGCTCGACCTCCCGGCACCGAGCTGGTGGCAGGTCCCGGTCGACCTCCCGGCACCGAGCTGGTGGCAGGTCCCGGTCCCGGTCGATCTCCCGGCACCGAGCTGGTAGTAGGTCCCGGCACCGAAGCGGCGCCCGGCACCGAAGCGGCGCCCGGCACCATGACAGATCCCGGTCCCGGTCCCGCTCCCGGCACCGATATGACTCCCGGCACCGGTCCCCGGCACCGAGACGATCCTCCGTGCCGGCCCGCGCAGACCCGTACTATCCAGGGTCGGCCCCACCGTGGCCCTCGAGGCAGCCGTCCGTATCCTCCCAGGCGGACAGCGGCTATGCGCTGGGCACCGACCGGCAGGCGGCGCTGTTTGCTGATCCGCCGCTGCAGGACCAAGGCCCTCAACAGTGGGGATTCTGGACACCCTGGGCGTACCATCAGGCCCAGGGCCCCCAGCAGCTCCCTGCTAGGCCGGCGACTGCGGAGCGTAGGGCCCCTGAAGCCTCCTTGTCTCGCCCCCCTCCCTCCCCGGAAGGGGACGAAGGGTCCAAACAGCAGGACTCCGCTGTGGCTCCGGAGACAGAGGCGAGGGCTGAGGAAGACCCTCAGTTGGACACTATTGTGCCTGGGGTCTCATCATCCTCCTCCGCGGATGAGGCGGTGGCGGGTACCTCCTCCAACAGTCCCCCCCCGCTGGATCTTAGGGCGCACCAGGACCTCCTCAGGCGATTGGCTCAAAACCTGAATCTGCAGGCAGAGGAGGTCTCGGAGATAGAGGACCCAATTGTTACCATCCTCTCTTCTGATGCTCCCACCAGGGTCGCCCTGCCCTTTATACGGACCATCCAGGCCAATGCCAATACTATCTGGCAGTCCCCGGCCTCCACCCCTCCGACAGCGAAAGGAGTCGAGAGAAAGTACATGGCCCCTTCTAGGGGCTATGAATATCTACATGTTCACCCCACTCCCGGTTCACTGGTAGTGCAATCGGTGAACGATAGGGAGCGTCACGGCCAGGAGGCTCCGGCCCCCAAGTCCAGAGAGGCCAGGCGGATGGACCTCCTTGGCCGTAAGGTGTATTCGGCTGGGGCGCTGCAGCTCAGGGTCTCCAACCAGCAGGCCCTGCTGAGCAGATATGCCTTTGATTCCTGGGTGGCAGTGGACAAATTTAAGGAGCTGCTGCCACAGGATGCTCGCCAAGAGTTCACGGCCATCTTGGACGAGGGCAAGAAGGTCGCACGCACGGCCTTGCAAGCCTCCTTGGACGCTGCGGACTCGGCTGCCCGTACCCTTGCGTCAGGAGTTACGATGCGTCGCATCTCCTGGCTGCAGGTTTCCGGCCTTCCGCCGGAACTCCAGCATACTATACAAGACCTTCCTTTCGAAGGCCAGGGCCTATTTTCTGACAAAACAGACCCCAGACTCAAGAGTCTGAAAGACAACCGAGTCGTTATGCGGTCCCTCGGGATGCACACTCCCGTGACGCAGCGTAGATCCTTCCGGCCGCAACAACAACAACAACAACAACGCAGGCCGTTTTCCCAGTTCCGCCAGCGGCAGGACCTTTACAGGCGCCGCGGCAGGAACGGGAGGCGCAGGCAGTCGGGGAACCAAGGGGGGCAGAACCAAGGCTCCTCAAAACCCCCGCCTGGTCCTAAGCCTTCATTTTGAAGGTGCGCTCGAGGGCGCAGTAACAGTTTCCCCTATGGATCCTTCCCCCCCGTTTTCCAACCGCCTTTCGTTTTTCCTCCCGGCGTGGTCCCAAATAACATCGGACCGCTGGGTCTTAAGCGTGGTGCAGACGGGGTACCGCCTGCAGTTTGTTTCGTTTCCTCCTTCCCGCCCTCCTTCCTCGTCCCTCTTCAGGGACCCCTCTCACGAGCAATTCCTTCGGCAGGAGGTGCAGACGCTCCTCAGCAAAGGAGCTATAGAGGCGGTTCCCGAAAACGAGAAAGGCAAGGGGTTTTATTCCCGCTATTTTCTGATCCCCAAGGCCAAGGGGGGCCTCAGGCCTATCCTCGACCTGCGAGAGCTCAACAAATACCTCGTGAAGTTGAAGTTCCGCATGGTATCCCTGGGGACCATTATTCCATCCCTGGATCCGGGAGACTGGTACGCCGCCCTCGACATGCAGGACGCGTATTTCCACGTTGCCATTTGGCCACGCCACAGACGCTTCCTCCGCTTCGTTGTGGGGGCTCGTCATTATCAATTTGCGGTCCTCCCGTTTGGCCTGTCCACGGCCCCGAGGGTGTTTACAAAATGCATGGCAGTTGTCGTGGCGCATCTTCGGCGCAACCGTGTCCACGTGTTCCCTTATCTGGACGATTGGTTGATTCGGGGCACGTCGGAACAGCAGGTGAACAGCCATGTCCGCGTGATCACCGGCATGTTTGCGTGTCTGGGCCTCTTGATAAACACAGACAAGTCCACCCTGAGGCCCACTCAGAAGGTGGAATTTATCGGGGCCGTCCTGGACGCCACTGTGGGCAGGGCCTCGCTGCCTCGGCAGCGGTTCCAGACCATGGCGGCGATCGTTCAACGCTTGCGGTCAGCCCCGTTGACGTCAGTGAGGACATGTCTAACCCTGTTAGGCCACATGGCGGCGTGCACTTTTGTGACCGACTACGCTCGGCTCCGCATGAGGCCTCTCCAGCTGTGGCTTATCAGTCATTACAGGCCAAGGCAACCGTTAGACATGTTAATCACAATCCCCCAGAAGGTCTTAGATTCCCTCGGCTGGTGGTTGGACCAGTCCGTATTGTGTGCGGGTCTTCCCTTTCACCCGTCTCAGCCCTCGGTATCCCTGACAACGGATGCCTCAGATCTAGGCTGGGGGGCCCACCTAGGGACCCTGCGGACGCAGGGCCTATGGTCCGAGGAGGAGGTGGGGCTACACATCAACATGAGGGAGTTGAGAGCGGTCCGCCTTGCTTGCCAAACGTTTTGTCATCAGCTTCAGGGTCGTTGTGTAGCCGTGTTCACGGACAACACGACGACCATGTATTATATCAACAAGCAGGGCGGCACCAGGTCCTCCTCCCTGTGCCTCGAGGCGATACGACTCTGGGACTTTTGCGTAGCCCACTCCATTCACCTCAGGGCTTCCTTCCTTCCCGGAGTACGGAACACGCTGGCGGATCGATTGAGCAGATCCTTCCTGTCACACAAGTGGTCCCTTCGCCCGGACGTCGCTCTCTCCATTTTCCGGAGGTGGGGTTATCCCCGGGTGGACCTCTTCGCGTCCAAGGGGAACAGGAAGTGCCAAGCGTTCTGCTCCTTTCAGGGCAGGGAGCCGGGGTCGATAGCGGATGCCTTCCTCATCCAGTGGTCGACCCACCTGTACTATGCATTTCCCCCGTTCCCTCTGGTCCACAAGGTCCTCCTGAAGGTGCGCAGGGACAGGGCTCTCGTGATCATGGTGGCCCCGGCGTGGCCCAGGCAGCACTGGTACATCATGCTGCTGGACTTGGCCATAGCCGACCCAGTTCCCCTGCCCCTTCATCCGGACCTGATTACCCAGGACCACGGGACCCTCTGTCACCCAGACCTGCAGTCGCTGCACCTAGCGGCGTGGCTCCTGCGTGGCTGACTGGTTCCGAGCTGCGCTGCTCTACGCCTGTGAGAGAGGTGCTCTTGAGCAGTAGAAAACCGTCCACAAGAGCCACATATTCTGCGAAATGGAAGCGCTTCTCCTGTTGGTGCGTAGAGAGAAATCTCCGCCCTATGGAAGTTTCGGTATCCGAAATCTTAGACTACGTTTTGTCCCTCAAAGGGCAAGGTCTGGCCTTATCGTCGTTGCGAGTCCACCTAGCAGCTATCTCCACCTTTCACCCGGGTGCGGACGGTCGCTCCGTTTTTTCTCACCCGACGGTGTCGAGATTCCTTAAAGGGCTGGAACGTTTATTCCCTAACGTCCGTCCCCCTGCTCCAACCTGGGATCTTAACCTGGTGTTGTCCCGGCTCATGGGGCCCCCCTTTGAGCCGTCAGCTACTTGCTCCCTGCTCTACCTCTCTTGGAAAACTGCCTTTCTAGTGGCTATCACCTCAGCTAGACGGGTGTCGGAGCTCCGAGCTCTGGTGGTAGACCCCCCATATACGGTCTTCCACAAGGATAAGGTGCAGCTGAGGCCACACCCTGCTTTTCTGCCCAAGGTGGTCTCAGCCTTTCATATCAACCAAGAGATTTTCCTTCCGGTTTTTTTCCCAAAACCTCACTCCTCAGGCAGGGAGCAGCAGCTCCACTCGCTGGATGTCCGTAGGGCTCTCGCGTTCTACATAGAGAGGACTAAGCCCTTCCGAAAATCCCCCCAACTTTTCGTGGCGGTAGCAGATCGTATGAAAGGTCTTCCTATCTCCTCCCAGAGGATATCCTCTTGGGTTACGTCCTGTATCAGGACTTGTTATGACTTGGCCCAGGTCCCTACGGGCCGTGTGACTGCGCATTCTACCAGGGCGCAGGCGTCGTCGCTGGCTTTCCTAGCCCGTGTGCCCATCCAGGAGATCTGTCGGGCAGCGACCTGGTCATCGGTCCACACCTTTGCTTCCCACTACGCCCTGGTCCAGCAGTCTAGGGAGGATGCGGCCTTCGGAACTGCAGTGCTCCGGGCCGCGACTTCTCACTCCGACCCCACCGCCTAGGTATGGCTTGGGAGTCACCTAACTGGAATGGATGTGAGCAATCACTCGAAGAAGAAAAGACGGTTACTCACCTTTGTAACTGTTGTTCTTCGAGATGTGTTGCTCACATCCATTCCACACCCGCCCTCCTTCCCCACTGTCGGAGTAGCCGGCAAGAAGGAACTGAGGAGCGGGCGGGTCGGCAGGGATATATATTGGGCGCCATGGCGGCGCCACTCCAGGGGGCGACCTGCCGGCCCACTGGAGTTGCTAGGGTAAAAAGTTTCCGACGAACGTGCACGCGCGGCGCGCACACCTAACTGGAATGGATGTGAGCAACACATCTCGAAGAACAACAGTTACAAAGGTGAGTAACCGTCTTTTATCTTTCTGTGAAAAAAAGCTAGAAAGAGTAGTAAGAGGCCAATATGGCTCCATCAAAAGCTCTTTAATGACCTGAAAATTCAAAAGGAATCTACATAAAGTGGAAACATGGAAGAATTGCTAAGGAGGAGTACAAAAGAATAACACAAGCATATACAGACAAAACCAGAAAGGGTAAGGCACAAAATGGGTTATACCTGGCAAGGGACATAAAAGGAAAATAAGAAAAGGTTCTTGAACTATGTTAGGATCAAGAGAAAGATGAAGTAAAAGTGTAGGTCCTCTACTTAGCAGGGAAGGAGAGCTAATAACTGATGACATCAAGAAGGTCGAGATGTTTAATGCCTGTTGAGCTTCAGTCTTCACTAAAAATGATGACCAAATACTCAACACAGTTAATATTAACAATAAGGAGGAAGGAATGCTAGCCAAAATAGGGAAAGAACAGGTTAAAGAATATTTAGATAAATTACATGTATTCAAGTTGGCACAGCTTAATGAAATTCACCCTAGGGTACTTAGGAACTAGCTGAAGCCATCTTGGAACTGCTAGCAATTATACGGGAGAACTCCTGGTGGACAGGTCAGATACCAGAGGACTGGAGAAGGGCAAACGTGGTACCCATCTTTAAAGAGGGGAACAAAAAAGACCCAAGAATTATAGACCAGTCAGCCTAACTTCAATACCTGGAAAGATACTGGAACAAATTATTAAAAACCAATTATCCTAGAGGATAATTGGATTAGTAATAGCCAGCATGGATTTGTGAAGAACAAATCATGCAAAACCAACCTAATTTCCTTCTTTGACAGGGTTACTGGCCCAATGGATAAGGGAGAAGCAGTAGATGTGATATATTTTGATTTTAGTAAGACTTTTGACACAGATCCGCATGACATTCTGAATAGCAAACTAGGGAAATGTGATCTAGATTAAATGTACAATAAGGTGGCTGCATAACTTATTGAAAGACCATACTCAAAGAGTAGTTATCAGTGTTTTGCTGTCAAACTGGGAGGGCATATATAATGGCATCCCACAGAGGTCAGTCCTAGGTCCAGTACTATGCAATATTTGCATTAATGACTTGGGTACTGAAGTGGAGCTGTAGTGCTGTAAAATTTGCAGATGACACCAAGTTGTGAGGGATTGCCAGCACTCTGGAGGCCAGGATTAGAATTGAAAACAACTTTGACAAATTATAGAATTGGGTTGAAATGAGTAAGATGAAATTCAATAAAGACAAGCGCAAAGTACTGCACATAGAAAGGAAAAATCAAATGCACAATTACAAAATGGGGGATAATTGGCTAGTTAATGGTACTGCTGAAAGGGATTGAGGGGTTATAGTGGATCACAAACTGAATGAGTCAACAACGTGATGCAGCTGCAAAAAAGGTTAATATTCTGGGGTGTATTAACAGGAGTGTTGTATTTAAGACTTGGGAGGTAAGTGTCCCACTCTACATGGCACTGGTGAGGTCTCAGCTTCAGTACTGGGTACTATTCTTGGCACCACACTTGAAAAAAGATGTGGACAAATTGGAGAGAGTCCAGAGGAGAGCAACAAAAATGATAAAGGGTGTAGAAAACCTGACCTATGGGGAAAGGTTCAAAAAATGAGCATATTTAGTCCTGGGAAAAGAAGACTGAGGGGGACCTGATAACAGTCTTCAAATATTTTAAGGGCTGTTATAAGGAAGACTTTAGTTAATTGTTCTCAGTGAAGATAGGACAAGAAATAATGAGATCTGCAGCAAGGGAGATTTAGGTCAGATATTAGGAAAAACTCTAACAGGGTAGTTAAAACAATGGAATAGTCTTCTAAACACCTGTCAGGGATGATCTAGGTTTGCTAGGTTCTGCCTAAGTGCAGGGGCCTGGACCTGGATTTCTCAAGGTCCCTCCCAGCCCTACATTTTGCTAATTCTATGATTCATGGTGTCAGGTGATTACTTGAGAATTTCTACTTTTGTTAAAAAAAGTAAGTTAATTTCTAGGCATCAGGGTTGTGGAAGAAAGTTTGAAAATATGAAGTTTAAAGGCTCAAAAAAAAGAAGAGAAAAAGTATCTCAAATGTATTATTTTAAAAAATATTATTTTTAAGCCAGTCTCATGATTTAGAGCGTGACATGATTTTTGAATGCTTGGGGTTGGCAATACTGAGAAAGGGATATTGTTTATAAACTTATTTCCCAGCATGCCTTATTCTCCTGGATCTCAGAGGGAGACTGACTGGAACAACCAAGAACCAGCCATTATGAAGTCCTTTCTCTTTACTAAATCCCCAAGATCCTACTTTAAACTCAACATTGTTCCTCTTCCTTATGGTTGTATTCTTCTTTTTCTGCATCAGAAGGGTTTGCAACCTTGGTGCAAGGTTTAAGGATGCATTTCTGACCTTTTCAGAGAATTCTCACTTCCCTACTCAAACCTCAGGGAGATGTGTGTGGTGGGATATATTTTCTTGAATTAATTTACATTATTGTAGTAAATTCCCCTGATCACAGTATCAAAGTGATGATCATTGTATACTTCATTTCCTCAGGAGAAGCTGTCTGATGTACTGCATCAGCTATAGTGAATGCTCTTGAAGTTGTTTCATTCAGATAATCTTTCAATGTCCGTGTCACTGCAGTTGTGAAATCTGCTTCTCGACACCTAAGAAATGGTGCCAGAATTTTCTTTCTTTCTTCTGACAGAGATTCTGATGCCTGCTTTTTTGTGCTGCTTAATTGAGTATTATAATGCTTGTCTTTTAGTATTTGGTTTGTCATTTGATTAACAGTCTGCATTTGGTACCAGGATTCATTTGAGTTCTTGGAGTTTTCACAATGTGATCCAGTCCTGGCACAATTGCACAGATTAGCAGTCAATTCTGCATTAATTATAAATATGTTTATGCAGATTTTTTTAAATAAAGCCCTTCAGAGAGGGACCTTTCAGCATTTGTGAGTTAATGAGTCTATATATGGGTACCACTCTGTCTGCAGACATTAGAACCTGTTGAAATTGGTTGAGCAAGTTCTGCTAATTCATTGTGGAAGGTGTGTCTTATTAATAGGGCCAGTTTATAAGAAAGGTTGGCGTGCCTGAGGTTTATGTTCTTTATTATTATTTGAGATCTCAATAAAGCCAAACCCCAGAAAAAAAACAAGTTTGATCTTTCACAGCATGTGTGGATTTTATCGGGGTCAGTGTGACCCTTGCTCAGACTCTGTGCTGTGCTTCTTAGGAAGGGCAGAACAGATTTCCCAGCTGTGGAGATGGGGATGTAAAAGTAGCTTTAATAGCTTTCTAATTCTGCTGTTTCAGTGGCTGGTGCAGCCCAGGGCTACACTAATTTACAGCAGGCTTGTACAACCGCCTGTGGGTGGCTTTCCTTCTCTACTCTTGCACACTCCTCCTCTGGGGGCTGCAAGACGAAGATACATAGAACCACATAAGGAAATTCTCCAGAAGGCCATTCCAGGCCCTTAAGCTACAGAAACTAAATAAGTGGCCTGATTTTCAGAGAGGGTGAGAGCCTATGTTTCTCGGTACCTTGTGTAGTCATTTGCTACACCTATTGAAAATGGTTCTGAAAGGCTACCAGTCAGAATTACATTGCTTTACTCCAACTTTACACAAGGTGACACAGGACGTGGAGAATCAGGCCCTTTTTTTTCTCCAGTCATCTATACACCAGGCATCATCTAGGGTTGCCAGCCCTCCAGGATTGGCTTGGAGTCTCCAGGAATTAAAAGATTAATCTTGAATTAAAGATTGTTATGTGATGAAATCTCCAGGAATACATCCAAACAAAATTGGCAACCCTAGCATCATCACTGTCTGTTTTGTTAATACTCTCACTTTAGGCACCCTGGCTTGAGTATTTTGGGGTTTTCAGAAGTGGCAGTGTCTTAGATGTTGAGAATAGACAGCAGAGAAGGGAAAAAAATAAACATATGTTTAATTTAACTTTATGGGACATATTTAAAAATTGCTTAAAACATCTCTCTTTTTTTGAGCAGTCCAACAGGAAATCTAAGCTTACATTTACATGCTGTTCAGCTGATTAACATAATAGACATCATCATGGTTTGCTTTGTTAATGACACACTAGCTAAGATATCTCTAAATTAGTGTTTAATCCAAGAGCCATTATGGTGTGCCAGGCCATATATGTGTGCACTAAAAGTAGGTTATTACCACACACTGTAACTCTGTTTCCAAATACAGATACAAGGCCAGATCCTTCTACTGGATCAATGCAGGCAAAATTTGACTTTAATGGGGCTCCACGTAGGTACAGGGGTCACCTGCACGGATACAATTGCAGGATCTGGCCCATAAGTTTCTAGATACTATTGTGATGGATGCATAATAAGCATTTAGATAGATTTGCACAATAGATAACACTAGTTTCCAAGAAGTTGTTAGTCAGTTGGCTTCATCATCCACATCCTTGAACATGCAGAACATTTATATAGTCCTTTATTTTAAGAAGCCTGTAAATACATGTTTACTTGAACAGATACAGGTATCTTTGTTCAACGTATTAGCTCTTACATAAATGAGTGAGTGAGAACAAGCTTTTCTTTAAAAAATAAACCAGGATTGCTAACAAAGGAAATATATATGCCCTAAGCTATGAGTAAGAAAGATACTTCAAATTTAGCATGGGTATAGGTTGTTCCCAACTTGTCCCTTTTATACTGAGCTTGAAGTGGATAGAAGACCATTGTGTGATATTACATATTCCATTTGCTCCATTGCTTGAATAGAATGTTTGGGGTTTTTTGTTTTGTTTTTTGTTAACTCACAGTCCTTCCCTGAACATAGCTTAATGTGTGTGAAAATACATTTCTGTTCATTTTTAGATAAAGTATGTTCATGGAGATTTTGAAATTTAAGAAGAACATGAGACAATTGCTTCTCACTAGAATTAAATGAAGGGTATTTGTTCTCTTAAGTTAAAAGACTCATGGGTGTACAACTCACAGAATTTAAGGTCAGGTGGCTCAATTATTTTTAAAGAGTGATGAAAAGACTTTATTTTTTGTGGGAGCTTTCCAATTGACAGAATGCTACAGTTCTGCTTGTGCTCAGGGAGTGGTGAAAAGTGTAGAACTCTTCTTACAGTCTTCAGAAGCTTCTGTCAATCTTTTGGCTTAAAAAAAAATGACATGGTTGTACAACCATATTCACTTCTCCATCTCTAATAGGAACTGACCCCTGTAGAGATATGAGATCTGGCCGAAAATGTGATCATTCAAAAGCTGGAAAATCTTTCATGTTAAAAATATTTTCCCCTCAATAAAACAAATGAATGTGTGTAACTTACAGTCTGTGTGCTTATTTCCACAGGGCATACATCATAACAGACTTTATGGGCATCAGAAATGAAAGTTTTATGAAGGTTGCTGCAGTGGGGACTTGGATGGGAGACTTTGTCACAGCTTGGATGGTAAGAAAATTAATACCACATTTTAAATACAAAACACAAACACTGTATAACTGTTGATTAAAGCAAAAAAATCCAGAACCCCTTGAAATCTGAACAATGTTTCAACTCAGACAAGTACAAAAGTAACAATGGCAGGGTTTGGTAATGAGTTGGGAATCCAAAGGAGAGCCCGTTAAAATGAATTGGGGCCTAATTTTGCTCTTCTGATGTCAGTGGGAGTTTTGTCATTGAATTCTATGGAAGCGGAGTTGGGCCCCTTTTTTGCTTTGAAGTAGCACCAAGACAACACAGTAGCAAAGTAAAAAAGCAAGTAACAACACAGTCTCCATCTCTAGTGACAAGGAGAAAGCTGAAGAGGAAGAATTGACTAAGCAAACTGATTCTAAGAATGAAGCAGGAAAAGGAAGAAAACCAATAATATGTCTAATATACACTCAGATGTTGCCTGGAAAAAGCCATCTAAAAGGACATTATCAGATTAAATTTGCCCCACATTTAGGTTTTTGTAAAAATAAGCTTTTACAAACCTAAGACTAAATGTTTTCATGAAGCTGCTTTAAATTCCAATGAACCATTTTTAAAAAGCATGTTCCCTGGCCATGTTTGCAAATCAAACGTGTTAGCAATGCATGAGAACGGGAAAGTGACAACTAGCTACACACCAAAGTGAATTTATTCATATATTTATTTGTCTGAGCTGCAAGAAACACAGTTTTTTAAAAACAGCACAAATAGTTTAAAGTAAATAAGATTTTTTAAATTCTTTTGATTTAAATAATTGAAGGTTTTAATTTGAACACAGGCAAGATTTATTTTGAGAGAGATCTGATTCTGCCACCACTGATGTCAATGGTGGCTCTGCAGAGAGAAGTAGCACCTACGATTTTAACTTTGCAGAATTCATTGAAATTCAATTGCCATTTTCTTTTTCAGGCAGTGTTACTTTCTCTAACCAGTCAAGGGTGCCTCAATTTGTGACCACAAAAGAGTCAGCAGTGTTCAAGTTGCTTTTCCATTAATGCAGGAAATACAGCTCTGAACATATTTCAGAGGAGTACAGACACGTGGAGAGAAAGTGTCAGCATTTGACATGTCTAGTTAGTAATCACTGCTACCTGTGACATAAAGCACTGAAAACAAAGTACCAGAATAGAAAGAATCTTGGGGCATCTGTAAGAATTAGGAGCAAGCACTGCTGGTACCATTTCTTAGTCCCTGGGGAATCATCTGAGTTTCTCTCCATTTATCTTCTAACTTCCATATATTTGGAGCAGCATCAAGGATTTTTTTCAACATATTGTACAGTAAGTGTCAGTGGCTTGTCCAAGACAAATTATCCTCTATGAAATGGTGGCCATGAAAACCAAGTACACGTCAAATCATCCATCTGAACAGGTTTAGAATAATAACATTGCACAGCTAATCTGTGGACTTGATGTTGACATTTTACGTGTCTTTCTATCAAACCAGTAATAAAACTCATGGCTGAGTCTGAACCTCATTAGCATGGTCCTTCTTTTATGGACTTCCATAGAGTTAAGCAGCTATGCAAGGAAAGATGAGGCATGATCTAAACCAAATGGAGTTGGGTCATGTCTATTGTATATATGTTGCTCATGGTTCAAATGGTGGATTATGTGTTGGGCACAGTACATTAGGCAGTGTTCCAATTTGTCAGCTGTTCGCCCACCTCCTCCAAAGTAACATGCAGCACTGTGTATTATCACTTTAATCATTGTATAAAACAGGGCGGCAAGTTAGGCTGCTATGCAAATGTCTGAGTTCAGAGGCCACTAGCATCCTGGACTCTCTTTTCATATGTGAATCTCTCTTTCTCCCTGTATCCCTCATTGCCAAGCATATTAAAAACACTTGAGGATGTTATGCATGTTAGCTCATTCTCTGCTTCCTTCCACTGTGATATGTTGAATTTGAAGGTAGATCACTACGAAAAGCAAAGTGGTTTGTGGCTTCCCTTCAGTTTTTCACAGATTTCCACTAAAAGGGCTATTTGATTTTAGAGGCAACAAAGTGTTTCATTACAAAGGAGATGTGCTCTTGCACAGAGCTAATGTGGGAACACTTACTTCTCTATAGAATTTCAACTTATTTTTATTCACAAATAACAGCATTCCCTGGGGGAAATGATAGTTTTTCCAACTTTCTGAAATGCGCAAATTCTCACTTGCAAAAATCTGAATTCACATGGGCAAAGCCTTAAAGCAAAAATGAATAGTGAGACCGCTGCGGCTGGGTCAGTCTATCACTCCACTTTGTGGCACACAATGTGGAAAGAGCAGACTACAGCAATGGCAGTGCTTCAGAGCAACTAGGCCTAACACCATCAAGAAAGCACCAGTAGCAGTGTCAGCAGGAGGCAGACTGAGGTATGGTGGCAGGAGAAAGCCATGAACATGCTCCTGCATGAAAGTCTCCCCTAGAACTTGAATATTTATTTGGAAAAATCCATCGCAGAATTTAGGAACCTCTCCTATTCTACCATTAATCTCAGTGACCATTCCTGTCCACTCCTCTGGAAGCCATGGCAAATCATTTTAGCTATGAACAGGTGTGGTATCATGCTCTTCTGGCTGTTTGGACTTGCTTAACAACTTTGTGAATGCTAATCACAGTACTGATATATTGAAGTGGCACAAGTGATTTGTAGGCACTTTGCAGTCTGAGAAGTCTTCCAATACTGGCAGAGCAATACAGAGGAAAAGGAGGACAGAAACATCCAGTTTTGTGTCAGGTTCTAGTTTACTGCAACCATTATATTCTAATGTGCGTAAGAGGCTTCTGCAATAACTAAAAGTAAGCCATGCCTATGCTATTAAGTATAAGATGAGAAAATGCAGATGGTATTCTCATTTTTTTTGTACTGGAATCCTGTTGGAGTTCAGATCCCTATGCTCCGTTGAATTGGTGGCGGCAGACATCAGCACTGATAATGTCAGAATGAGTTGTGGACTTTCATTTGCAAAATGAATAAGAAAAAATGCTATTCTAGCCAGGGGCGGCTCCAGGCCCCAGCACACCAAGCATGTGCTTGGGGCGGCAAGCCGCGGGGACGCTCTGCCGGTGCCACGAGGGCGGCAGGCAGGCAGGCTGCCTTTGGTGGCTTGCCTTCGGAGGGTTCGCTGGTTCCGCTGCTTCAGAGGACCTTCCGTAGGTGTGCCTGCGGGAGGTCCGCCGAAGCTGCAGGACCAGCGGACCCTCCGCAGGCAAACCGCCGAAGGCAACCTGCCTGCCATGCTTGGGGCGGCAAAATGCCTAGAGCCACCCCTGATTCTAGCACGGGGCAAGACATTTCTTAGAAGTTGTCTTAGGATCCTAATATAAGAAAAATATTTGAAAGAGAAGAGTATACTTTGGAAAAATTGCGTGATTCATGTATGGACATCAGAATTTACCTCCTAAAGCCAGTCCTTGTGGACATTTGCTCACTCTGTGTCAGGATCTGATCCAGCTCCAATTGAAGTCAATGAGAATCTCTCATTAAGTTTAAAAGAGCTGGCTGAGCCCTAGGCATGCAAGCAGGGAGCATGGCAAAGAGCCGCTCTCCTTTTTTGCCCCTGCATAGTGGCTGGCTATAGTTGTACTTCCTGAGGTCTGCCCGCAGTGTTAGATTGTCCAAATGGGTCTGAGAAGGGAGGATTGCAGACAAGACACTGACTACCCCACCCTTCTGCACTTGTCCAGGTGTGAGATGGGCGGAATGTATGCTTCACTTTTGAAGTGGTGGCAGAGCTCCTGCTCTGATGTGCCCAGCCCATAACTCTCCAGAGACAGAGGCTCAGTAGGCCAGAATACCTCCAGATAGTCCTGTTGCAGTGCAGACTCTCTGCATCCCTTCCGTACAATATAGACTCAGACAAATTCTTCCATCCAAAAATACAGAGGTTATATAGTGGCCTATCAGTAACTGCTGAGTAAGTTGCTTAGCTCTGTGTTTCAACCTTGTTAGCAATATATTCCTCACCCACACACTACTTGAATGTATGATGTGGTGTCAGTTCAAGTAATACAGCATGTATATTATATTTTAATAAACCAGTTGCTTAATTTAACCTTCTGATATATCAATAGTAGGTGTAAGCTTCGTTCAGATTGTTTTATCGGTTGCTCTTCTTTGTAGTAAGAGTAACTTATTACTTATTGCCCAGAATTCAATTTTTAAATAGTTCTGCATATCTCATTGGCAAGAATGTGTTTTATTTACAATGTTGGAACACACTTACTTGTGTCTATTTTGTTATCGTGATTTCGAAAGACTGCATTTAGTTGAAGAAAGTGGGAGAACAAACTTTTAAAATGATATTTTTTCACAATGCAGCTTTTGTGTCTATTAGACCAGAAGATTATTTTCATCCTCATTTGTTCTCACACAAGCTTGCCTATCTCGACATGCTAGAGGAATGAAGGACACACGGCTACCATGCACTTATTAGTTTGCGCCACATCTTTGTTTTTCTTTTATCTGTTAATGTATATGTTTTGTTACGGTTTATTGAAACAAATTGAGCAGAGAAGGAATTCCACTTGATGCTGCAAAAACTTTTCAGTTTCTGAAAATAGCCTGTGCTAAAATATACTACAGCCCAAATGGACAAAAATAAAATTATAAAGTGGTTGAAAGAGAAATCTCCTTTACTACAGGGCTGAATTTAAACAGAATGCATTTTTGTATGCAAAAATAAAGTGCAACATATTCTACAGAAATAGTAAAATTCCTGAGATACTGTCTTTGTTCTCTAGCAGTAGGTTTTGGACAGACACAAATATTCACTCTAAAATTGTGTGTGAGTGAAAGAGTAATCCATCTGTCAACACATATGGTGAGAAAAGCAGAGAAATTTGTTCTGCAGAGTACTGCATATTGTCTCATTCACAAACAGTGAAAGAACTACCATTTTTGCTGCATCTTCCATCGCAGTTTGGCATGTCATGAACCCTGGAGTGACTGACATCACCTCTAACTCATTATTCTGTCAAGGGTTGGGCATGACAATTCAGATTATGATCAGTGTCAATCTTTTTGATTGTTTCTCTTTCACTGACATATCAAATGACAGAATAAAGCTGTAATTGAATTTGAAATAGCATCTGAAAAACAGGATAGCGAACAACTCTGCTGTACTTCAGAGGTGGAAATGAAATTAAACTGTGAAGCATGAAATGGAAGGTGCGGAATGGATGATAGATGTTTCTAAACTCAACCACACTGCACACGGATGTATCTAATGACCTCAGTGGAGGCAACGAGATTCTGCCCATTCATAGAAGCATACATGGTGTCAAGTGCTCGCTCTCTCTCCCTCTCACTTCTTCCTTCCCCTTTTCCAGGGCTCAGTCCAATGCCTAAGGGATTTCTGATTAAAGAACAGGTTAATAGGCTGTCCTGCAGCTAACTCATACATTCCCCTGCAGCATTTGTGTAGTAAAAGATCAAAACCCTAATCCAGCAAAGTTTTCTTGGGCCAGAAGAGGACTTAACCTCCCTTTAATCATCCAAAAGTACAAGGCCAGAAGATGCTAATGGGTTGAGAGAGGCCCTATAGTTATAAAACTTACCTAGGACAGATGCAGATGAAAACAACTTTTCTTGATTGTTGGATCAAAGGCTGTTAAGACATATTTTTTTCAGCATTAGTTTTCTAATTATCTTTGTGATCAAAGACAACCTAGACATGTTGCCCTCATGTATGTTTCTGTCCCTGTTTCCTGGAGGTAGTTATTTGCAATGGAATTTATTCAGCACTGTAAGCTTCTCTGTAAGAAAGTCTTGCACATGTTTGAAAATAACACGGGAATCTCTATACTGGAGCAAACCACTGGTCCATTATGTCTAGTATCCTGCCACCCTACCATGGTCCATACTAGATGCTTCTGAACAAGGCTCACCTCCCTCTCCATGGTGCGCACCTAGACCGTTGTACAATGCTGTGCCTGGAGGTTATGGTGGTTTTCTTCTGGACCCTGCAGTTATGACCCTAAAGCCAAATATTTGGATTACCCTTATCTTAAAGGGTACTTAAAGTAGATAGGTCTAAGATAAAGGTACGTTAAGAATCATTATACTTTAAGAATCGTTATAGTCTAGGATTACCCTTATCTTAGACTAGAAGATATTTAGGCATGTTTGCCCAGATTCTGAACCCATTGTGGTCAATGTCAAGCTTCCCACTATCTTCAGTAGCTATAGGATCAGGTTTGCTGTTTTTCTGTATCTTAATGATGAGGACAATCTCTTTCAGCCTTTTCTTTGTGAAATAATGCTCAGACAGAAAAGGGAAAACATGGCAAAAAAGATGTGTCCTGAGATCGTAAATTTTCCATTATATCAGAATTCTTTTTCTTTCCCGATGGACTTTGTATTGGTGCTTTTGAGCCCTTTCTTCCTCCCACTTTTGATGATTAAAGAAGAAAACCAATGTGTGCTTCTTTGTAATATATTTATGGACACATCCTTTTTAGTTTAAAGTTCTTTCTGGTCTTCATTTAAACAAATATTTGTCTCTATAGCACTAAATGTTCTCTTTTGACATACATTGTGGTGGTTTATTTTAATTAAATATGTTGGAAACTAAAAATATGTACCATCAAAAATAAATATAATAACAAATACAATAACCATCCAGCAATTCTACACTCAGAATTCCTTGCATGGCTGTTCCCAGCAATCCTACACTCAGATGTGATGTGTTCTTCATGTACACTGTGAAGGTGTGGGCAATTGAGCGGATATAGAGGTGGCTCTGGAAATAGCCCATTAGCTATCTCTCCTTAGATCTCTTCAGAACAAGTTCAGCTTCTGTTCTCTAACATGGAACACATCCTATCGAGAACAATTGTCTGACTCTGTAACCTAATGGCTGACTTGAAGCATGCACAAACCTTTTACATTGACAGAAAAATAAAGGATAATTTTCTTGCTAGTGCTGGAATTGAAGCCTTCACCAACAGCCTCAAAAAACCTGCTAAAATGCATAATGAGCAGACTTGTACCAAACTTGGAGCAGCAAGGCTGATATTATCATAAGAGAAGGATTCAGTCGACCATGCAAATTGAGCTGAAGAACTGCAGTGGACTAAATATATGATCAAATAAGACCCCCTGCATCTTCCAAAGGGAGAGATTAGCAGCAGATGGAAGCGGCACACAGCAAAGTTTTTCTTTAATCCTAAATTCCTTCAGGGTTTGTAAAATGAGATATCTGAAACCCCGGGCAGAGGAAAGAGGAAATCAAGATGCTATGTGTACTGATAATGTACCATCATGTCACTCTTGATTCACAAGATGATGCTCTTGCACAGTGGAAATTATACATTTGAAACTGATAGAGAAAGAGAGAGAACATATCTGGTCTTTAAATGTGTTATAATGAAGCTGGCTGACTATATACAACCAGGACTTCATTGTAAAGTCTGAAGAAGCAGCTGGAAGCATCTTTGTCGATGCAAGTGCCTCAGCCCAAATCCACAAAGGTACCTGGGTGTCTAAATCCCAGCTTTAGGCTCTACTGCAATCCACAGAACTGCTCCGCTGCCACCTAACCCTGTAGGTGCTGAACCTTACTTGGCACCTAAGTTTTCAGGGTAACATTTCCCTAGGCACCTATGTTTCTGCCTCTGGGCACGTACACTGCTGCCTCACTGTAGGAGTCTGGGCCCCTATCTCCCTCCTAAGCCCCAGTGCGATCCACGAAACAGGAGAAGATTGGCAGAAGAGCATCTCTGTCACCTGTGGCCCCTGATCCAGTAGGTGAGCTCAGAGCACACTTAAGGGATCAGACCCCATTCAAAATCCAGATGGAGGTGGTGCTGCTGCTGTACCTTATAACCCTTAGCCCAGTGGTTAGAGCCTTCCCCTGGGATGCAGGAGAGCCAGGGTCAATCCTTCCTTTGCCTGAGGTAGAGAAGGGATTTAAATAGGGGGCTCCTAGCATTGAGCGCATCACATCTTCCAACGTGTGTGTGTTGGCGGGGGGAGTGTCTCAATTGCTGCTACTGAAACCATCAAGCTTTGTATAAATAATTAAATAGCTGTTGGAGTAGGGGGGCTGGATTTCTCACTCCCCAGCTTCATTCCCTAACCACTAAGCTATAGAGCAAGCCTCAAGCTGTCTCTTTCACTGGCCAAAAAATTCTTGATGTACCCACACACAGTGGAATGACTTCACCAGAAGAGAGAGGGAGAGCGCACCATATTAGACTAGCCCATAGCCCAGTGTTGGGGCACTCTCCTGAGAGTTAGAAAACCCCTGTTCAAATCCTTGTTCCCCGATCTGTCAGACTCGGAATTCAACCTTGGTCTCACGCCTTCCCAGTGAGTGATCTAACCACTGGGCTAAAAAAAACTGATAAGGTTGCTGCTGCTGCCCCCACTAGGTCATCCTCCCAGTGTGGAGCAAGGGAAGTGCCTAACTCACTCTCAACTTAGGCACCTCAGTCACCTGACTCCAGGATAAGGGTTCCTGGCTGAGGATCACAAGCAGAAATAGGTGCCTTCCTGCAGCCTGGATTTAAGTGCCAAACTCTGCGAGAAGGATGGGGTTGAGGGCACAACCTTCTGGTTAGCATCTCCCACTGGCTAGCTTAGGTGGGTTCCCACCTATGCCTTGGCTACATTTGAGAGTTACTGCGCTGTTGGTGGCTTTATAGCACTGTAACTCACTCCCCGTCGACACTGGCAAGGCACATACAGTGCTGCTTATATTCCACCTCCCTGAGAGGAATAAAGAGTATAGCGCTGCTGCTGCTGTGCTGAGCCGCCAGTGTAAACAGGGAATAATCTTAGTATGCTGTAACTGACCTCTGGAAGCTTCCCATAATCCTTTTAAGTGAAGGTCCCGCTCTTTGTTTTGTTGTGATGCCTCTCTTTGTTTTGTTGTGAACTCTGGGCTCCAGAGCTGCTTATCAAAAAAACAAACACAGCTACTGTTTGCTGTGAATGAGCAGAGTCAGGGGAGCTCCCTTTGGAACACCCACAGCTAGTGTTTGCTTGAAGAGAGGGGGAGGGAGGGGGCTTGAGGAGAGAAGCAGCGCAGCAGGTGAGGGGGGATCTGTTTCGGCGAGGGTGCTTATCTGGACTGTGAGTTAAAAAACAGCTGCTGTTTGGCTTCAGTGAGTGAGAGGGCTGGGGGACGGGGTCGGAACTTGCAAGGCAGCTGCTGACACAGTGTCGGCTCCAAAAATCCATTCTCTCTCTCCTCCCACACTCCCTGTCACACTCCACCCCACCTCCCTCTTTTGAAAAGCACGTTGCAGCCACTTGAACACTGGGATAGCTGCCCATAATGCACCGCTCCCAATGCTGCTGCAGATGCTGCAAATGTGGCCACGACAGTGCGCTGGTAGCTGTCAGTGTGGACAGACTGCAGCGCTTTCCCTACTCAGCTGTACGAAGGCAGGTTTAACTCCCAGCACTGTACAGCTGCAAGTCTAGCCATACCCCTAGTATGCTAGTTTCTGTAGATCACATTGTAAGGTGCCTGTCTCTCTCCATGCATTGTATAGGGAACCTAGGTACCTAACTCAGGCTTTGTGGGTCTCATATTGTTCCAGTGATCTTCTAGGTGCACTCAGTATTGCAACACCTTAGTACCTTGTGGATTCAGACCGTCCTTACCTCCTCCCACTTGTATGAAGGCTTATGTCTTCGCTCATTAACCTCTTCAGCTTACATATCAGCATGAAATCCTGCTCCCATGGAAATCAATGGCAAAAATCCCATTGATTTCAGTGGGGCAGGATTTCACCCCAGCGCTGTGATTGTGGGGACAATGTGTTTAGACTGTATCTGAGGTGAAAAGGAAACTCTTTTAAGTACCCAGGATATTACAGAGTACCACTGTAAACTGTGCTGTCCTGTTACCCAACAGTATTTACACTAGAATTAGCCTAAGGTGTAAAATAAAATCAGACTCAGAAACTGTGGCTAACAACTCCCAGCTCCAAGACCTAAGAAAAAAGTATCTGGCATTACCATAAAACTATTCAGTACAGTCATAGGCCTTGATTTCAGAAAAGCATTTTAGGATATGCTTACATCCATCCCAGTGCAGACCTAATTTTCCTGTGCAGTATTTAGGTACTACAGGGTTGGGCTGTAATAAGGTGGCAGAGTTCTTCTGTTAACCTATCCAATTAGCAGCTACTGGAAACCTGCAACAAGCTGATGACATTCTGCTGTGGCAGTGCATCTCATTAACTCCACCTAGACTATAGGGGAGGTGAATGAGAGAGCCCAGGGCTTGGATGAGAGGTCTCAGCAAAGAAGTTTTAGGAATAGCCAAGCTTAGGCTGATGTTCATTGTCTGAGTCATCATTAAAGTCAAACCATAGGAAAAGTGTAAGATTTTTTGGACACAAGCTCAAAGTCTGTGTGTTCTGCTGAAGAAAGACTAGAGATTCATTATGTTCACGTGGCTGATGTAGAAAAACTGTAGATAGTATGACAGATACTGCAACTCCATGCAGTAGCTTTGGGGAAACAGTGTATTAAGTTTTATGAATGGTTTATGTATTACTGTGGACCAGAGATTGCATGCAACTCTGGGGGCAGAGGTGGTGGTGAGGTGTTACCAGCTCCTCCAGAAATTAAAAATAAAGGAGAGTAATTAAGGTGAGTCTGGCATTAAACACCTCCAGACAGGTACCATTTCTCAGGAGGTTTGCATATACTGGTACAAACTGGGCATTCCAGAGACCAATAGGCAAAGAATGGGTTTTTGATGTAAAAAGGCTGGGTTTAAACTGACTCAGGGCTATCTTTCTGATCCAGCAACCAGACAGGAGCTTCTGTCCAAGGAAGGACCCACATTTTGAGGAAGGGTTGGAAACACTTTGGCCTACTAGGATCACATAAAACTAATGGGTGACTCCTGATAGATTTAGTGTGTGTTTAAATGTGTCTTTTGTCTTTATTATGTTCTCTCTATTACTTTTCCCTTAAGAATGAATGTGCTTGCTTAGGGCTTGTCTCCACTTACCGGGGGACTGACACACAGCTATTGATCCACTGGAGGTTGATTTAGTGGGTCTAGTGAAGACCCAGTAAAGCAATCACCGATCGCTCTCCCGTTAACTCCGGTACTTCACTGGAACGAGAAGCATAAGGTAAGTCGATGGAGAGTTTTTCCCATTGACCCAGTGCGGTGTAGGCACCGCACTAAGTTGACCTAAGGTATGTAAACTCCAGCTACATTAGTGACGTTGCTGGAGTTGCATAATTAGGTTGACGTAGCCCCATAGTGTAGACCTGCCCTTAGAAAGCGCTGTGTAGTGGCTAGTAACTTCTGGCAACACACTGTTCATAGCCCTTGGAGAGAGAAAGCCATGCACAGATGCTGGCCTGTAGGCACATTGGCTTGCTGGGGATATCACACCGTAAGATGGGGCTTTACAGCCTTAAAATCCCCCAGTCAGAAGGTAGTGAGGGCAGGGGTCACTGCCCAGAGACAGATGCTGGCTGGAGACTTGAGATCTGACTGGGCACTCCTGGAATGGACCATGGTGTGGGGGAGACAGGTGAAATTGCCCTGAAACTGTGACAGATGGCTTGTGGTACAGTGAAACCCCGCTATAACGCAATGTTTGGGGTCCAAAAAATTCCATCACGATAAATGCAAGGTCGTGATATAGTGGGGTTTCAAGCCGGTCAGTTTAAATCAGTGGTCCCCAACGTGATGCATTGAAGTGCTCCGCCTAGTGCCTAGTACCACTAGTGCCTAGTGCCCAGCAGAGGAGAGAAGCCATGGCCCCGTGCCTCCCGGGGACAGAGAACTCCGAGGCTGCGGGCGCCGGTGCTATCTGTCCCCAGCAGGTGCAGGGCCTCAGCTTCTCTCCCGCTTGGAGAGAAGCCACAGCCCTGCGCCTGCCAGAGACAGAGAATTCCAGGGCTGTGGACACCGGTGCTCTTTGTCCCCGGCAGGCGCAGGGCCGTGGCTCCTCTTGAAGCCGAAGAGAAGCCGTGGCCCTGCACCTGCCGGGGACAGAGAGCACCAGCACCCATAGCCTCGGAGTTCCCTTTCCCCGGCAGGCGTGGGGCCGCAGCTTCTCTCCCCTGCTGGGCACTAGGCAGGGACACATCAATGTCCCAACGGGCACTATGGCGTTGGGGATCACTGGTTTTAGGCCTTAAAGGGAGCCAACTTATGATCATGTTATATGCGATTTCGCGTTATGGCGGAGCGCGTTATTGCGAGGTTTGACTGTAAATCAAAGCTAAACTGAACCCTCGCGTAATTCTACTGACTATAGGAAGTAACAGCAGGTGTGAATTTGGTCCCAGGACCTTAAATACACAACTGTTTTTTTCTAAAAATAAAGACATTAAAATGAAAAAGTTCAGTGATTTGCACTGAATCTCATTTTAATATTGTATTTAATAAAATGAGCTTGGTACAGATCAATCTCATCTCATCTCTGCTCTTTTTGTATTATTGCTTTACATGCCTTGAAATGGGAACTTCAAGCACTTAATTAAATAGATAGAAAGGTTGCTGAGTTTCACTCAACTTTTTAAAGTACCTTTTGAAACCTCCATTAGAAAGTATTTTTACAATTTCTTACAGCAGCACACCTCTGCATATCACAAAAGTAATTTCTGCTCCTGTACTTGATAGATTTTTTTTTTCATTTTTTTTTTTTTGGCATTTCACAGCTAAGGAATTTAGCTTCACAGCAACCCTGTGAGATGAATGCATTAGGTGTCCCCATTTTGCAAACTGAGGTATGTGGCGGTTAAGGGGCTTGTCCTTGGTCACACAGGAAGTCTTTGGTGGAACTGAGAATAGAACCTAAATCTCTTGACTGCAGTCCTGTGTTTGAACCACAATGATATCCCTGTTCCCAATTGTAATTACTATTATTTTTCTTTGTCTCCATTGATGGCAGCACCCTGGTGTATCTAAAATGTGTTGCCAAATACCTTCTTTGAGGGAAAACCCAAACCCAAATGCCAGTTCAGCTGGGCAAAGAATTGAGGAAATGTAAGGGAAGCAATTGGAGCTGCTCAATGGAGACTACTCCAGCCTAGTGTCTGGATCAACTTATAGGGTTCCTCTGTGGAGGTGAATGGGAACTGTTCCCTGGTAGGTCTCCTGGGATCTCACCCACTTTTCCACTGGCCCACCCTTGAGCTGCCTCCACTCATGCCAGGCTCAGGGCTCTGAATATCACTCTTGGCCTGACTCTTCACTGACTTGGGCTGAGTTTACTCCTGTCCTGAGTAATCTCACCATAATCAATGGATTTATGCTAAGAGAATGGAGACTCAGGTCCTGTGCACTACACTTTACCTACAAATCAAAAGAATGTCTGCTTAATGAGCAGCCTGTAGCCCACCTAGGATTTCACAAAAAGCAATTTCATAACCATAGAAACAAGTTCTACAGTACAAAACTCACATGGATATGGTTGTCAGGAGTTGCTGCACTGGGGCTGCTCCACATACAGCCAACAGCCCAGTGACCATATGCGCTTGGAACTGTATGATCCCATAATCACTGGGTCAATAGGCTTATCTAGATGAGGGAAAATTGTATGAGTGTAACTACAAATCAGTATAGCTATGCTGGGACAAATCCTTAATGTAGAGATACTGCCCTGCTGCAAAATGGGGCTGTGATTCTAGGCCTGCTCTATCTTACACTGGTCCAGGATCACCAGCGTGCAGCACATTGTGGACTTACTTCTTCTTGTCTCTGGCATGCTGCAGAATGTCCACTGTGCTAGTGGGGGCCAGGAGCGGGTAGCAGAGAGTCAACTGTGATGGCTTTACTCCACCCAAGAATTCCTCTGTGCCAGGGCAATCCCCAGCTGCCCTGTTACATCAATTTTCCATCTTTGCAGTTTGCATCATGGAAGAGACACAAAGAATGGGACAGAACAGGAACTGAAGATCTGGCCTAATGAGAGTTGCATGCACCGCTAAAGCTGCAGGTTGGACACTCTAAATGGATAGGAAAGATCAGTTTGTGCAGGATCTAGCACAGCAGAGCCCTGATTCAGATTAGGGCCTCAGGGCCTTGCTGAACTAGAATATGAATTAATAACCGGTGTCACAAAACTCCATTTTCTTAACATAGGATGAACTGAAACACATTGTTGTGTCATCTGCTTTGTGGATTTTCCGCATTGCTGCCAAGGGCGGCTCCAGGCCCCAGCACACCAAGCGCGTGCTTGGGGCGACAAGCTGCAGGGGGCGCTTTGCTGGCACCACGAGGGCGGCAGGAAGGCTGCCCTTGGCGGCTTGCCTGCGGAGGGTCCGCTGGTCCCGCAGCTTCGGTGGACCTCCCGCAGGCGTGCCTGCAGAGGAGCCGCTGGTCCTGCGGCTTCGGAGGACCTCCCGCAGGCACGCCTGCGGGAGGTCCGCTGAAGCCGCGGGATGAGCAGACCCTCCTCAGGCAAGCTGCTGAAGCCAGCCTGCCTGCCGTGCTTGGGGCGGCAGAATGCCTAGAGCCGCCAATGATTGCTGCTCACTGTAGTATCTAAGCACTGAGGGTATGTCTATACTGCAATTAAAAACCTACAGCTGGCCCATACCAGCTTATTTAGGCTTGTGGGGCTCAAGCTAAGAGGCTGTTTAATTGCAGTGTAGACATTCGAGCTTGGGATGGAGCATGGTCTCTAGGACCCTGTGAGGTGGAATGGGCCCAGAGCTCAGGCTTGGGCCGAAGCCCAAATGTCTACACGCGGGTAAACAGCCCCTTAGCCCAAGCCCTATGAGCCCAAGTCAGCTGGCACAGTTCAGCTGTAGGTGTCTAAGTGCAGTGTAGACAAGGCCAGCCTTAAGGGTGGGCCACATGGGTAACTGCCCAGAGTGCCATGGTCAAGGAGACACTGTGTGGCAGTGCACAGGTGCCTGTCAGGGGAGCGCCACAAACTTGCACAGCCAATGTATGGGGAGCGGGGAGAGGCAGATTTCTCCCTGCTTCCTCCTGAGGGATGGGGTTACGCACAGATACTGCTTCCTCCTCACCCCCCCAATGTTGCTCTGTGCTCTACTAAGGGGCTTTGCAAGGGGGAGCAAGGAGCAATGCCAGGGCCCCCTGCATTGAGGTCACTTTCACCACATGGGCTGTTCCGTGAGGCCAGCATCAAGAACTTCTCTCCTGCCCTCCCCTTCTGCAGCCCAGCTGGGGAAAGTGACCTGAATGCAGGGAGCCCTGGTGTTGATCTCGCTTCCTCCCCCACAGCCCCCCTAAGGGGGCACAGAGGAGTAGCATTCGAGCAGGGGAGCAAGCAGCAACGCCAGCTGCTCTGTCATCCAGGTCAGCTTCCCAATGTGGGTGCAGGAGGGGGGTACAGAGATTAGGTGCACAGAAGGAGGTGCAGGAGGTAGGGGAGAAGGGGACACAGTGCAGCGGTTAGGGGCAGGTGGGGTCGCAGGATGGGGTTGGGGAGAATGGGGCACAGGATGGCATTAGGGGAGAAGGGGTTATCCATTATTACTGTTATTATTGTGTGTTTTACAAATAATTTCAGGCATATGTCTCAGATTAGATGCCTGAAATCATTCTCAATTTTATGAGTGACTACCATCTTTCAGCTCTCTGCACTAGCACAAGATGGGTCCATCTCTCCCTTTGTCTGCTTGGGCTCTCTCCGTCCCTTACTTTATTCTTGAGAGCATGCTGAAACCTATCAGCAGAAGCCAAATGCTTGATCTGGAAACCTTAACTTGGCAAGGAGTCCTTACTTGTACACTTCATCCAGCTGAACTCATGAAGGTTGCAAGATCTGTCCCCAGCTCCTATTGTTGCTCAGCAGTTCAGAGTTTTGGAGCAGCACTTTGTGTTGATTTGTCTGCAAACATTTTAATGTTTTGCTGCTACCATGAAGAGTAAAGGATGATTCTGTGTTCTACCACAG
The DNA here is from genome assembly GCF_007399415.2 of Gopherus evgoodei. NCBI lineage: Eukaryota > Metazoa > Chordata > Testudines > Testudinidae > Gopherus > Gopherus evgoodei. The sequence continues at coordinate 309,939,145 of NC_044322.1, read as the reverse complement.
TGGTCCCCAACCTTTTCGTCTGGCGGGCATCAGACCAAGGACCATGGCGGCAGTAGAGCACCCGCCGAAATGCTGCCGAATTTCTGCGGCATTTCGGCGGCGACACCTCTTGATGATGTCGCTTGTCAGCCGCAAGTGGTGTCATTGAGAGGCGTTGCCACTGAATTTCTGCAGCGTTTTGGCAGCTATGCCTCTCGAAGACATCACTTGTCGGCTGCATTTCGGCGAGTGCTGCACCTCCGGCCAGGTCGCGGGTGCATTTAGATGCCCCTGTGGGTGCCATGGAGCCCATGGGTACCGCTTTGGGGACCCCTATTCTACCATATAGTCTTTGTATCCTGAAATAAAATCACATGCGGCAGACTCTTGTTCGATATATATATATATATAGCACGTATTGTGAGAGAGAAAGCATGTTTTCTTGCCGATTCTGAGACCCTCATCACAGATGTGTAATATTGTTAAAGCTAGAATGTATGAGTTTGCACAGGAGGAACTTCCCTACAAATACATTCCTAATAAAGATAATTTCTTCAGAATAAGCACTGGAATCAAATTTTGCAATGCTGACTAGCCAAATCAAATTATTATTTTTGTAAAGACTGATTAATAGCAGTTATGTCCAAGCCCAAAATTTATATCCATTATGCCATGGTTTTATTTTTTTTGCACTTGTTTATATATTATTGCTTTTTTTTTGGTTAGCTAGCATAGTTGTTAAGTGGTTGTGTAACTTAGCCATTACTCCAACAGAACCCTGGAGAAGCAAGCTCTGTGTGTTCTGTATTCTGCTTGACTGGTTATTGTGAATATATTTTTTAAGCTTTAATCTCTTGAGAAGCCAATTCCACAGCTATGGATAGTGGAAATTCCTGAAGTAGATGATGCAGTATCCATCCTTGTTTACTGGAATGTGGGAAAGAGGGTACTTCTGTTTTAGATTGCTTACCTCCTACTCTTTTTTTTAAAAAAGTACAAATACAAAATGGGTAAAATAAGCCTTTATGCTGTTTGTTTTAAAATATTAACTCTGCAATCGTAGACCAACAAGAAGGAAATCCAATCTATAAATGATCCTTTCTCATGGCATTGTATTAAACCAGTCGGATAGAGCAGATATAAGAGACAGACAAGCTCTAGGAAGTGGCGTCTTTTCCTATGTACAGAAAGATCTGTTGTTCTATATAGCATTTTGAAGCTGACTTTTTTTTTGCCCAAATCATGTCATGTGATATAGTATGACAGATCTCTGGTCATTTAGTGGTTTTCTGGGTTTTCGCCTTCAGAGCTGGGTGGCCAGAGAGCTGTGGCTGCTGGCTGGGCACCCAGCTCTGAAGGCAGTGCCACCACTAGCAGCAGCACAAAGTGAGGTAGGCAATACACTATACCATGCCACCCTTACTTCTCCACTGCTGCTGGCAGAGCTGGTTGCCCAGCCAGAAGCCACCACTCCCTGGCCACCTGGCCAGTGCTTAATTTGTTATGGGGCTGAGCCCTGGCACCTCTTTCAATACAAATTAAGCTCTGAGCAGGGAGTCAGTGGGACTCGGGGGGGGGGGGTTGGGGAACCCACAGGGGCTAGGGGCAATGTGGGGGGAAGTTCGCGGGGACTAGGGCACCAAAATGCAAGTTCGTCCTTGGTGCCATTTTCCTTAAGGCCGGCCCTGATGCAGAAGTGCCCTGAGTGATTACTACACTGAGCTATATTATACAAGACGTTAGTCCATGCTCTCATAGTCTATTGCTTCAGTTACTGCAACCCTCTTTGGTTTGTCCTTCTCTTCTTTGGTTTGTCCCGCTCTCATCTCTTCCCCTCTCATTCAGTCCAAAATGCAGCTGCCAAGATCATTATCTTTTCCCACTACTATGCCTCACTCTCACTATCCCTGTCCTTGGTGCTCACAATTGGCTCCCCCACTTTTTCCATATATTATTCAAACTCCTTGTCTTTGAAGCTCTTTCCATCTCCATCCTTGCATACATCCGTGTCATTATTGCCATGTGCAGTGCCCTCTCTCCTACAAGTCATACTCCGCCAAAATTGCCTTTTCACTGCTGCTTTTGGCACATTTGCCTAGTTCAACTCAGGTTTCTTCCGTGTCGCCTTGTGTGTTTAGAATAAATTGCACCGAGCTCTATCTAACCACCCCCTTAAGGAATGAAAAACCCATTGATCTAATCCCTGAAACATTCATGGCATGATGCTGGCACCTCACTTTGCATTTGTTCTTTCTGTCTTGTACAGGCACCAGTGAAAACAAGCCATAGTCTGTAAACACTTGAGGACAAAGACCTATTGTTTCTTTGGCACTGACCTCCTAGTTTACAGCATAGTTTACTTTACCATACGCTGTGCAAGACTATGTAAATGCTGAAGTAATAATAGTAAATACTGGCTGTAGCTGATTTCTTTGCGCTTTAGCTCACTTATGTTGGCTACCTTCAGTATTTTTGTCCAGAGTCGCAGGGCAGACAGTGCAAGTGAATATGCTGTGCCATCTCTGCTGCAAGTATGCACCTCATTCAGATGTTCTAGGGCAGGCAGCACGTGAAATTACAGCTTTCTCAGTCACCGAGTACAAGAGCCCAGCGCTGATGCAGATCCTGTGCTGTCTACTGGGCTTCTGTGCAGCTCAGTGGGGAACAGTGTGTCAAAAGTGTCAATAACATTTAAACAGTTGAATACATTTTATTGAGATTTTCATCAGAGGATCCCAAAAGACTGTACAGGAGCCTAATAGAGATTGAGAGATTGACAGGAAGACAGCAGGAGCATGACCACACTCATGCACTAACCAGTTCCGAGGGCTATAATTTCACAAGGCTCTTAGAGCAAATGACAAAAAACACAATGGGCCAAATTCATGCCAGGTGTAACTCCATTGACTTTAAGGGAGTTACACCAGAGAGAAATTTGTCCACAATATGCATGCTAACTACATTCCCACCCTTACCTTCGGTAAAAAGGTAGCAGGTTGTGGGAGAGCACATCCTGTATGTTTGAATGGAAATGTACAGATGCTGGCTGAAATCCATTGCCTGTAGTATTCATAAATAACCATCAGAGAAAATTCAGATTGGCTTCAAAAGTGTAGAGGCTCCTGAAAATGCTATCATTGCTAAAAATATGATGCAGTTCAGAAATATATTGGTTGCAGTAAATGTATAATGTATTTTTTGTAAAGAAAATCAGGTTGGATCAGTATTTCTCAAACTGGGGTCGCCACTTACATAGGGAAAGCCCCTGGCGGGCCGGGCAGGTTTGTTTACCTGCTCGGTCCACAGGTCCAGCCGATCGCAGCTCCCACTGGCTGCAGTTTGCCGCTGCAGGCCAATGGGGGCTGCTGGAAGTGGCGCGAGCCGAGGGACTTACTGGCTGCCGCTTCCAGAAGTCCCCATTGGCCTGCAGCAGCAAACTGCGGCCAGTGGGAGCCGCGATTGGCTGGACCTGCGGAGGGGGCAGGTAAACAAACTGGCCCAGCCCGCCAGGGGCTTTCCCTACACAAGTGGCGACCCTGTTTGAGAAACACTGGTGTAGTGTGACCACTGTTTTACTTCCTTACATGTAGACAAGGCCAAAGTAAGAGGGAATGTGGAAGGACTCGGCTGAAGACAGAAGGAGAGCTCCTTCTGCTCCTTGGCTTGTACCCGAGAGCTCCTCCTCCTGGTTCAATCCACTTTAAACACTGAACAACCTCCCCTGCCCCAACCGTTTCACTGAGGTTACTTGGTGGGAAATGTAAATTATTCATCGTATGTTAAAATGTTTCCAAAACTTTGTTTATAATCTATTCTATATAAAACACTGGCTGACTTCATAGAAAATATGGTATGCATTTGGCTCTCAGGGTTCTGTCTCTGTTCATAAACCATTCCACAATGTTCATATAGTTTGATGTCAGTAGTATAGTCCTTCAAGTAAATTATGTATTTAGTATTCACTCTAGGTCAGGGGTTCTCAAACTGGGGGTCAGGACCCCTTGGGGTTGCGAGGTTATTACATAGGGGGTCGTGAGCTGAAAGCGTTCACCCCAAGCCCCACTTTGCCTCCAGCATTTATAATGGTGTTAAATATATTAAAGAGTATTTTTTTAATTTATAAGGGGGGTCACACTCAGAGGTTTGCTGTGTGAAAGGGATACAATAGTTTGAGAACCACTGCTCTAGGTCATCTGTTACCCTGTATTTTATAGTTAGTTGTATTGTTTCTGGTTTTGAAACATCTGGGCAGCTCTTATCTGATGTAGATTCTATATCATAGCAAAAGAGAGTGGTCCAGGCTTTTAATTTTGATGGCTTGATAGCGTGATGAGGGAAGCATTTAGGTTTCAGTCCACTGCATCCTAATAAATGTTTATGGTGGGCCACATCCTTTCTCTCTTTTGTACTATGATTTTTCCAATGTACTTGTTTATACAGATATAATTGTCTAAGACTGAACCATTTTCACTTAAATTGAAACCTCCAATAGCATAGATTGACCTTGCTCTTAAGCAACAAGTATAATGTTGCTTAATACATGGCACTTGTAGACAAACAGCAATGAATTGGACATAACTGAAAATTGAAGAGTGAGGCATTCCAGTGGTTGTCTTTTGATTTTTAAATAGGATATTTTTTGAAGGCTATGTAAACTCTTATGTTTTAGTGCATAAGCCATCTACTAATTGGGTTTATGATTAAATTTGTTGTGTTGTAGGGTAGGTTATTCTACTCTTGGTCACTAGACGGTTTCTTACACCTTCCTCTGAAATTCCTAGTACTAAACTACACGGCCCTCCAACACAGGGTCTCAGAGCCAGAGCTTCAGCCCGAGTTCAAACATCTACACTGCAGTTGGATGGCCCTGCAGCCAAAGCCCAACTTGGCTGATCCAGGCCTGATACAGCTGTGCCATGAGTATTTTATTCTAGTGTAGCTGTACTATTAGGCTTTGATTGGGAAAGAGCCCTGCTCCCTGATTCCACAGTGGTCAGCAGTGTTGGCTCAATAATGTGTGTGCTGCTCCTTTTCAAAAGTCTAATAGGACCTTTGCAATCTAGTCTTATTGCTGTCGGGCTCTGCGTTCAATGTGGGAAGTGTTTTGTGTGCAAGCAGTATGACTTATGGGAGTTCTGACACTTAAAACATTTCATTTTCTATTTTCTTGACTTATCTCCTAATTTAGTTTATCCAGACCAGGCCTTCCCAGCCTCTCTCCTAGACATATTATTAAGCAAATATTTCTCTGTGTCTTTTTTGGAATGCTCACGGTTTCTCAGATTTCTTACTTCATCATATGTAAGTTTTTGGATCCTTGACTTCCCAGGGAAAGACCTTAAGTTGTTACTACCAATTCTTTTAAGAACACCAGCAGAGAGCTGATAAGAATGACTTGATTTTCAGTATTTGCTGGGTTAAGTAAGAGGTAAATTTGAGGTGTTCCTAATTGGCATTCTCCCAGCCCTCTGAATCCAGCACCAGCTAAGGACTTAGGGGGGAGGGGTAGCTCAGTGGTTTGAGCGTTGATATGTTAAAGCCAGGGTTGTGGATTCACTCCTTGCAGGGTCCATTTGGGGCAAAAATCTGTGTAGGGATTGCTCCTGCTTTTAGCAGGGGATTGGACTAGATGATCTCCTGGGGTCCCTTCCAACCTTATATTCTATGATTATCGAAAGGAGAATAGGAACAGTATTGGGAATTTAGCACACAAATTTACTTATTTTTATTTTGGATTTATGCTTGGTATCTGTTTCAAACTCTTTACTGTCTGGCTCCAAGTCATGAAAAATTTAAGCACATGTTTAAGTCCCATTGATTTAGAATGTGCTTCAAGTTAGAAAGTACTTCAAGTTAAGCATGTGCACAGGTGCTTTGCTGAATTAGGGCCTCTCTGTTTCTCTCGCTCTTTTTTTCCAGTCTTTAGGGGAAAACGTTTTTTGTTTTTTTTTGTTTTTTGCTTTTTCTTTTGTTTCCTTGTTTATGAGGAGTGTGTTTATGTGAAAAATAAATTAATGGAGGCAAGTCCAAGAACTGAGTTTTGTATGAATTTTGCAGAAAGTGAAGTCTGCAGTCATCCTCCTCTCTTGTGAGCAGTAGTTCCATAATCTAGGCTGAGCTTCTGTGAAAGCTCGGTCTCCTGCACTCATGAGCCTTCCCTTGGTTGACTGTTTCATTGTCCTAGAGGACCATAGCTGTCATAGGAGGTCATAGTTGCAGAGAGTGAAGCAATCAATCAGGTAGCTAGGGCCAGTTCAATGGACAGCTTTAAATTTCATGGCAAAGATTATGGACCCTGTATTCAGTGATAAACCAGTGCAGAGAACAAGGGAGCAGGGGAATCTGTTCACAGTGTCTTCTGTTGCTAAGCAGACTGGCAACTTCTTTTTGTACCAGTGGGAGCTTTTTCACAATGTGTGGTTTCATTTCTAGATATAATGAGATGCCGTAAATCAAGCCTGGAGGTCAAAAATGCATAGATTGGCATGGCCAGGTCTGTATCTGATAGGAAGCCAATAGATGTGGGTTTCTCACTTAGCTAGGACTTTTTATAAGAAAGCTTTGAAATGTGGCAGGGTCCAGGTGTTTTCAGAGGCAGACCATGGTCATGGTTTCTTCTTGCCTTGCAAATGAGAGAAGTTGTCATTTTCACTTGCAGGTAGAAGTAGTCTGACAGGATTTGGAGTAGTTCTTGCAGTTCTGATGTCCACATCCACCCCAAGGCTCCAGTCTCCAGGGTTAGTGCAGCTGTTTATGTGGGTCTATTGATTCCCTATAACCCCCCTACTAAGGAAGACACTTAGAATAAGAAATTAAGAATTTACTACTAAGAATGGTGACTTAAAGCCACAATGTAGCTCTTATTATTATGCATTTGTAGCATACAGAATAATGATATAATGATATAATGTGGTTGCTGTACATGTTTTCTAGATAATGGCTGTATTACTGCGGAGACAACAGATGAGTCCTTTCTTCTCATCTGACATTTAAATTAACTTGGGAAAAAAATTATCTCCACTGGACATTTGCTCCATATAGTGTAATAACAATTGCTGTAATTTTTTTTTAAATTGCATCTCTTTCTCTCTCTCTCATATGGCAAAAAGGATTAAGTGCTCATTAGCGTGACTGACAGTGGGGCTAGAGTGTCCAGACAGCAAGTGTGAAAAATTGGTACAGGAGGTGGGGTGTAATAGGCGCCTAGATAAGATTAAGCCCCAAGTATCGGGACTGTCCCTATATAATTGGAACATCTGGTCACCCTAAGTTGGGCTGACTATTGTGTCCTTTTCGGTTTTCATGCCATGTTTTTAAATATTTTCATGCATCAGCCAGGAAGATTTTTATGGATTATTCACTACTATTTTTTGAAAATATGTTATGCTGGAGGATACTGGGGGCTTTGAACTTTAGGCAATCCCAGACCTCTTTGAGGCTTGTGAGTGTGCTAGTCACTCTTCATTCAGGATAAAGGTCTAAAGCACATTTAGCAGGGCTCTACCAGGAAGACAAGAGAGAGCTTCCTTTGGTCATAGTGTTTGCTGGAAGAAAGCCTGGAAATGTGAGTAAGAAAGCTGCTTCCTGTTGCGTTCCTGCTGTGTTCTGGGAAACAAGACTTTGTGTATGTTCTTTGTGAATAAGCAGGATCACACTCACAAAATACCAGAAACTCCATCATCAATTTCTCTTCCTATAGAAACAACCCCAAGACCCTGAATATTAGCCAACAGTTTGCTCAGGCCCAAAGAGATGACAATCTGTTTCTGCACCTGATAAAGTATGCCAAGTAACTAGTTCTTTAAGATACCTAGAGGTGTGTATTATATACTAGAGATTAAGGTTGAACATTATGGGGAAAAAGTGAATAGGCAGTATCATTTGTGATCTCTTACACTAAAGAACAGACTAATCAAAATAATTGCTTTTTAATTTGTCTCCAGAAAAATCTTTGCTTTATGAAAAGCAAAACAAGATAGAATACATTAGGATTATAGTTCACACTGAACAGGAACATTTTTCTTCCCCACTTTATATCTTTCCTCAGTTTACACTGTTTGTTTTGAAATCACTTTGTTTGAGAATCCTGATTCCTCTAGGGACTGTACAAATATTGTCATTGAACAGACTACAATCATGAATCAGTAGAAGAATCAAGTAAAGCTTAGTTCACACACACACATACAGATACCCTGTTAACCAGCAGTGGTGATTTTGGATGCACAACCGTAAATTATTACTGTAATTGGTTCTTTCCTGTTTACTGTTAAGTAGAAACAAAGCTGTCTCCCTCCCTAAAGCAATGATCTCGAATGATCTTGATCCTAACGCTCAGCAGAGTTGCGCCTGGTTAGTACTTGGCTGTGAGCCTTCCAAGAAGAGCCCAGAATGGAACTGATATATTTCTATGATGTAAAACTCATGCCAGATAATCAGTGATGGTCATCCAAGTGTTGTACAATAAAACCAATATAAAGCAGCCAATGGATTATGCTTTCCATGAAAGCTCCCATTTGCACTCTTGGGGCAGCCACAATCAGGGGAGTCCATGGTAGTATAGCTTCACTGGAGTCATGCTGCCAGGGAGTCAGGAACAGGGCAGGCAATCCAGTGCCAGAGGAGATGGCCCTGGCTCCCTGCAGGCCCATGGGCCTTTGTTAGGTTTGAGGGTAGGCTCTGTCACTTATTCCCTGAGGTGGAGGGAAGCCCACCCGCCAGGAAAATCGAGAACTCACAGGGGACAGATCACTAGGCAATCTTCCCACATAAAAAGTCCCCTCCTGCTGGCTTTAGCATGGCACAGGACAATCCAGGCCCTTATTCATTTTTAGTCCTTACTCAGGCTAATCCCAATTGAGTTCAGTAACAGTACATTAATTTTTATTACATATGAAAATATGATAAATTATCATAATCAAAAAATTATTTCTAGCATGGTGCTAGCAGCTCATCTGCAGAAGGTCACCCAGGAACATGAAAATAATATAAAGCAAATGTGTGGCCAGCCTCACTAGCACTAAAATAAACTGATTGGTAGTATTTTTGTTTGTATTAAAGTATGGGAAACTATTCATATTTTGAGAGAGAGGCTTCAAGGGACACTCCCCGAGCTAATTTAACCCAAAATATAGGTGTTTGCAAAACAAGCTTTTATAAAATCTAAAATGAAATGGTCACAGTCCATTGAATAGAAAACAATGAAAGTAACCTTTAAAAAACCTTGAGGAATGCAAAAAAAGTCCAAACAAACAAGAAACCAAAAATAAAACAAACATAAACAAACCCCAACCTAAAAGCATCAATAAAAGCAAATTAGATGTATAGAATTATTATTGCTACTAATTATTGTACATATTCGTAATCTAAGGCATTATCGGTAATATAAGTAACATTTTTTAAAAATGTTAAGATGTATTTTTAATACATTTTAAGAAATGTGAAAATGTTAATAATACAATCTTGGTATAATACAGCTCCATAGTGAATAAAGTTTATCCGAAGCACCTCATCTTGCTGTTATATTATGTTTCCACAACATTTTATTGGCCTGTCTATAGAAGTGAAGCTCAGAAACAATTAAGGTACAACTACTAAAGAGTTCAGTAGCAAATCCAATAGACTAACAAGACTGCTTTTAAGTCAATAGTTTAGAGGAAACAGCTGTGCAAGAACAATGACTTTTGAAGTACAGTAGATCTTGACAGGAGCTCAGATCCCTGATATTTCAGCCTTGTTCATTTGTCAGCATAAAGGCAAAATAAAGTCTTGTGGGCTTAAGCAGACTCTATGGCTAAAAATATAGTTTGACAGTTCTTGTGTGCATTTGACAAGTCTACACAAAGAATATATTAGTATTCTTTTCAGCTATGAAGGGAATATATGTTTTTAGGAGTGGCTGCAGTCTGTTATTTGAACTGAAATTTTAATCTGTGCTGCCCTGGTACCTTCAAAGAATTGTAACCATGTGTTGTTAGGGTTTTCATCTTTCATAGCTTCATGAATGCACATGGTAAAGATATCAGATGACAAATATTTTACAATAAAAAGTTAATTAATATTTGGAAACTGCTTCAGTTAGTCTAAATTTGTAATGAGAAATGAACCATTTGTTTTCTTTTATTTCCATCAGTAATTACTTAAATAAGGTGTTTAAAATGGCTCACCACATTCTGACATTTGGAGTGAACAGTTCTTAAATATTGGACTTATATCAGATAGTGTGACTTTTTGCCAAAGTTAATTAATTGGGTCAAGAACATGAGTTTTGAGTGTTTAATGCATGCAGGAATGGGCCTTTATTTAAGAGATTTCTGGTTTAACTGTACCTCCCATTGATTATAAAATAGTATTTCCAAAAGCCTATGCTTATTTTGTCCATGAAAGCCATATCAAAGCTAATTGTGCTATATGAGTTATATATTATTCATAAGAAATAAATGATAGACAGACAAGAGTATCAGGTCTCTAATTTACATCAGAGTTCTTATGAGAGTATAATAAACTGCAACAGTAAAGTGTGACTGATTTGTGATGCACCAAAATTCCAAAATAGAGTTAAGGCTTTGGGGCCAAATTCACTTCTCTGTTACATGAGTGTAAATCTGAACTTCCTCGTTGGCATCAGTTGACATTGATGGGCTTAACTCTGGGTTTTCAGCATAGGTTCTGGAACTAGAGGTCCTGGGAGGTGCTGCCACACACCCTGGCTACTACACCCTCTTGTTTCCATTATATCCAGAATTTACAGTTCTTCTTCGAGTGATTGCTCACATCCATTCCAGTTAGGTGTGCGCGCCGCGCGTGCACGTTCGTCGGAAACTTTTTTACCCTAGCAACTCCAGTGGGCCGGCAGGTCGCCCCCTAGAGTGGCGCCGCCATGGCGCTCTATATATACCCCTGCCGGCCCGCCCGCTCCTCAGTTCCTTCTTACCGCCGTGTCGGTCGTTGGAACTGTGGAGCGCGGCTTAGCTGTCCTCCACGTCCCTAGCTCTCCTAGTTTTCAATCGCTTATCTCTAGTTCTATATAGTGTTAATTAGTGTTGTTAAGTAAATAGTTTAGTCAATAGTTGTTAAATAGTTCTTGGCCGGGGGCTTAGCCCTTCCCGGCACCCGGCGCCAGGCTCATGCCTGTTTCGCCGGGCTTCAAGCAGTGTGCGGCCTGCAAGAAGCCCATGCCCACCAGCGATCCCCACGAAGCGTGCCTGAAGTGCCTCGGGGAATCGCACAGGTCTGACAAGTGCCGCATCTGTAAGGCTTTCAAGCCGAGGACAAAAAAGGAGAGAGATCAGAGACTCCGAACTCTCCTAATGGAGGCGGCACTTGACCCGTCGACTTCGCGGACCGTGGTCTCGGCACCGGCACCGGATCGCTCCGGCACCGAGAAGACTCCTCGGCACCGACCTTCTCCGGCACCGGAATCACAGCCTAGGCCGTCGAAGTCTGCTACTCCGGCCAGGCAGACCCGGCTTGAGCGCCCGGCCTCGACATCGGCCGCGGCACCGCCGGCACCGTCAGCACCGTTGACTCCGGGCCAGGCGGGTCCGTTGAGTCCGGTGCCGCCGAGCTCCCCCATGAGATCTGGGGTTGAGATAGTGGTCCCGTCAACACCGGAGACCTTCGCCTCGGCTCGGGACCTTATTGCCCTGACGGAGCCCACTCGGCTGCCACCCCCGGTACCTCCGGTGCGGGTCGTGTCCAGGGGCAAGCCCATGATGTCGGCGCCGCCCAGAGACAGTCCTTCGCCATCTAGGTCCCGACGTCTTGGGCGCTCCAGATCCCGACGCCGCTCGCAGTCCCGGCACCGCTCCCCTCAGCGGCACCGGTCGCACTCGCGGCAACGGTCGACCTCCGGACGGTCGCGGTCAAGCTCCAGTCGGCGTCACCGGCACCGCGACTCCAGGAGCAGGTCCCATCGCTACTCGCCGCACCGGTCGACCTCCCGGCACCGAGCTGGTGGCAGGTCCCGGTCTCGGTCGACCTCCCGGCGCCGAGCCGGTGGTAGGTCCCGGTCGACCTCCCGGCACCGAGATGGTGGCAGGTCCCGGTCTCGGTCGACCTCCCGGCGCCGAGCCGGTGGTAGGTCCCGCTACCGAAGCGACACCCGGTACCGATCAGGATCCCGGCACCGTGACAGATCCAGGTCCCGGTCCCGATCCCGGCACCGATACGACTCCCGGCACCGGTCCCCGGCACCGAGACGATCCTCCGTGCCGACCCGCGCCGGCCCGTACCATCCGGGGTCGGCCCCGCCGTGGCCCTCGAGACAGCCGTCCGTATCTTCGCAGGCGGACAGTGCGTATGCGCTCGGCACCGACCGGCAGGCGGCGCTCTTCGGGGATCCGCCGCTGGAAGACCAAGGCCCACCACAGTGGGGATTCTGGACACCCTGGGCATACCATCAGGCCCAGGGCCCCCAGCAGCTCCCTCCCACACCGGCGAATGCGGAGCGTAGGGCCCCTGAAGCCTCCTTGTCTCGCCCCCCTCCCTCCCCGGAGGCGGAGGAAGGGTCCAAACAGCAGGACTCCGCTGTGGCTCCGGAGGTAGAGGCGAGGGCTGAGGAAGACCCTCAGTTGGACACTATCGTGCCTGGGGTCTCCTCATCCTCCTCCCCGGATGAGGCGGTGGCGGGTACCTCCTCCAACAGTCCCCCCCCGCTGGATCTCAGGGCGCACCAGGACCTCCTCAGGCGGGTGGCCCAAAACCTGAGTCTGCAGGCAGAGGAGGTCTCGGAGATAGAGGACCCGATTGTTACCATCCTCTCTTCGGATGCTCCCACCAGGGTCGCCCTGCCCTTTGTACGGACCATTCAGGCCAATGCCAATACTATCTGGCAGTCCCCGGCCTCCATCCCTCCGACAGCGAAAGGAGTCGAGAGAAAGTACATGGCCCCTTCCAAGGGGTATGAATACTTGCACGTTCACCCGACTCCCGGTTCACTGGTGGTGCAGTCGGTGAACGATAGGGAGCGTCACGGCCAGGAGGCTCCGGCCCCCAAATCCAGAGAGGCCAGGCGCATGGACCTCCTTGGCCGTAAGGTATATTCGGCTGGGGCCCTGCAGCTCAGGGTCTCTAATCAGCAGGCCCTGCTGAGCAGGTACGCTTTTAACTCCTGGGTGGCAGTGGACAAATTTAAAGAGCTGCTGCCACAGGATGCTCGCCAGGAGTTTACGGCCATCCTGGACGAGGGCAAAAAGGTCGCGCGCACGGCCTTACAAGCATCCTTGGACGCTGCGGACTCGGCTGCCCGTACCCTCGCGTCGGGAGTTACGATGCGTCGCATCTCCTGGCTGCAGGTTTCCGGCCTTCCGCCAGAGCTCCAGCACACGATACAGGACCTTCCTTTCGAAGGCCAGGGCCTGTTTTCGGAAAAGACAGACCCCAGACTCAAGAGTCTGAAGGACAACCGGGTCATTGCGCGGTCCCTCGGGATGCACACCCCCGTGACGCAGCGTAGACCCTTTAGGCCACAGCAGCAGCCGTACCGTAGGCCGTTTTCCCAGTTCCGCCAGCGGCAGGACCCTTACAGGCGCCGCGGCAGGAACTGCAGGCGCAGGCAGTCTGGGAACCAAGGGGGGCAGAACCAAGGCTCCTCAAAACCCCCGCCTGGTCCTAAGCCTTCATTTTGAAGGTGCGCCCGAGGGCGCTGTAGCAGTTTCCCCTATGGATCCTTTCCCCCCGTTTTCAAACCGCCTTTCGTTTTTCCTTCCGGCGTGGTCCCAAATAACATCGGACCGCTGGGTCTTAAACCTGGTGCAGACGGGATACCGCCTGCAGTTTGTTTCGTTTCCTCCTTCCCGCCCTCCTTCCTCGTCCCTCTTCAGGGACCCCTCTCACGAGCAATTCCTTCGACAGGAGGTGCAGACGCTCCTCAGCAAAGGAGCCATAGAGGCGGTTCCGGAAAACGAGAAAGGCAAGGGGTTTTATTCCCGCTACTTTCTGATCCCCAAGGCCAAGGGGGGCCTCAGGCCTATCCTCGACCTGCGAGAACTCAACAAATACCTCGTGAAGTTGAAGTTCCGCATGGTATCCCTGGGGACCATTATTCCATCCCTGGATCCGGGAGACTGGTACGCCGCCCTCGACATGCAGGACGCGTATTTTCATATTGCCATTTGGCCGCGCCACAGACGCTTTCTCCGCTTCGTTGTGGGGGCTCTTCATTATCAGTTTGCAGTCCTCCCTTTCGGCCTGTCCACGGCCCCAAGGGTGTTTACAAAATGCATGGCAGTTGTCGTGGCGCATCTTCGACGCAACCGTGTCCACGTGTTCCCTTATCTGGACGACTGGTTGATTCGGGGCACGTCGGAGCAGCAGGTCAGCAGCCATGTCCGCCTGATCACCGCCGTATTTGCAAGTCTGGGCCTCCTGATAAACACAGACAAATCCACTCTGAGGCCCACGCAAAAGGTGGAATTTATTGGGGCGGTCTTGGACGCCACGATGGGCAGGGCCTCGCTGCCTCTGCAACGGTTCCAGACCATGGCGGCGATCGTTCAGCGTTTGCGGTCAGCCCCGTTGACGTCAGTAAGGACATGTCTAACCCTGTTAGGCCACATGGCAGCGTGCACTTTTGTGACCGGCTACGCTCGGCTCCACATGAGGCCTCTCCAGCTGTGGCTTATCAGCCGTTACAGGCCGCAAAGGCAACCTTTAGACATGTTAGTCACAATCCCCCAGAAGGTCTTGGACTCTCTCGGCTGGTGGTTGGACCAGTCCGTGTTATGTGCGGGTCTTCCCTTTCACCCCTCTCAGCCATCGGTATCCCTGACAACGGATGCCTCAGATCTGGGCTGGGGGGCCCACCTGGGGACCCTGCGGACACAGGGCCTGTGGTCCCAGGAGGAGGTGGGGCTCCACATCAACATACGGGAGTTGAGAGCGGTCCGCCTTGCTTGTCAAGCGTTTTGTCATCAGCTTCAGGGTCGTTGTGTCGCCGTGTTTACGGACAACACGACGACGATGTACTATATCAACAAGCAGGGCGGCACCAGGTCCTCCTCCCTGTGCCACGAGGCGATACGTCTCTGGGACTTTTGCGTAGCCCACTCCGTTCACCTCAGGGCTTCCTTCCTCCCTGGAGTACGGAACACTCTGGCAGATCGACTGAGCAGATCCTTCCTGTCGCACGAGTGGTCCCTTCGCCCGGATGTCGCTCTCTCCATTTTCCGGAGGTGGGGTTATCCCCGGGTGGACCTCTTTGCGTCCAGGGGGAACAGGAAGTGCCCAGCATTCTGCTCCTTTCAGGGCAGGGAACCGGGGTCGATAGGGGACGCCTTCCTCATCCGGTGGTCGACCCACCTGTACTATGCATTTCCCCCGTTCCCTCTGGTCCACAAGGTCCTCCTGAAGGTGCGCAGGGACAAGGCGCTCATGATCATGGTAGCCCCGGCGTGGCCCAGGCAGCACTGGTACACCATGCTGCTGGACTTGGCCATAGCCGACCCAGTTCCCCTGCCCCTTCATCCGGACCTGATTACCCAGGACCACGGGACCCTGTGTCACCCAGACCTGCAGTCGCTGCACCTAGCGGCGTGGCTCCTGCGTGGCTGACTGGCCCAGAGCTGCGATGCTCCACGCCTGTGAGAGAGGTGCTCTTGAGCAGCAGGAAACCGTCCACAAGAGCCACGTATTCAGCTAAATGGAAGCGCTTCTCCTGTTGGTGCGTAGAGAGAAATCTCCGCCCTATGGAAGTTTCGGTTTCCGAAATATTAGACTACGTTTTGTCCCTCAAAGGGCAAGGTCTGGCCTTATCGTCGTTGCGAGTCCACCTAGCTGCTATCTCCACCTTTCACCCGGGTGCGGACGGTCGCTCCGTTTTTTCTCACCCGACGGTGTCGAGATTCCTTAAAGGGCTGGAACGTTTATTCCCTAACGTCCGTCCCCCTGCTCCCACCTGGGATCTTAACCTGGTGTTGTCCCGACTCATGGGGCCCCCCTTTGAGCCGTTAGCTACTTGCTCCCTGCTCTACCTCTCTTGGAAAACTGCCTTTCTAGTGGCTGTCACCTCAGCTAGACGGGTGTCGGAGCTCCGAGCTCTTGTGGTAGACCCCCCATATACGGTCTTCCACAAGGACAAGGTGCAGCTGAGACCACACCCTGCTTTTCTGCCCAAGGTGGTCTCAGCCTTCCATGTCAACCAAGAGATTTTCCTTCCGGTTTTTTTCCCAAAACCTCACTCCTCAGGCAGGGAGCAGCAGCTCCACTCGCTGGATGTCCGTAGGGCTCTCGCGTTCTACATAGACAGGACTAAGCCCTTCCGAAAATCCCCCCAACTTTTCGTGGCGGTAGCAGATCGTATGAAAGGTCTTCCTATCTCCTCCCAGAGGATATCCTCTTGGGTTACGTCCTGTATCAGGACTTGTTATGACTTGGCCCATGTCCCTGCGGGCCGTGTGACTGCGCATTCTACCAGGGCGCAGGCGTCATCGCTGGCTTTCCTAGCCCGTGTGCCCATCCAGGAAATCTGTCGGGCAGCAACCTGGTCATCGGTCCACACTTTTGCTTCCCACTACGCCCTGGTCCAGCAGTCGAGGGAGGATGCGGCCTTCGGAACTGCGGTGCTCCGGGCCGCGACTTCTCACTCCGACCCCACCGCCTAGGTATGGCTTGGGAGTCACCTAACTGGAATGGATGTGAGCAATCACTCGAAGAAGAAAAGACGGTTACTCACCTTTGTAACTGTTGTTCTTCGAGATGTGTTGCTCACATCCATTCCACACCCGCCCTCCTTCCCCACTGTCGGAGTAGCCGGCAAGAAGGAACTGAGGAGCGGGCGGGCCGGCAGGGGTATATATAGAGCGCCATGGCGGCGCCACTCTAGGGGGCGACCTGCCGGCCCACTGGAGTTGCTAGGGTAAAAAAGTTTCCGACGAACGTGCACGCGCGGCGCGCACACCTAACTGGAATGGATGTGAGCAACACATCTCGAAGAACAACAGTTACAAAGGTGAGTAACCGTCTTTTTCTTTCAATGGCTCTCAGCAACCCCACTATAAAAATTGTTCCAGCACCCCTGCTTTGCAGCCATGTAAAGGAGATAACAATTTAGCCCTTTACACTTTTTTCATAATATCCTGTTTGTCATTCTTTACAAGAAAACGCTCCCACTTCATAACTGCTGTGGCCCCTCGGAACTGAGCAGAGGATATTTCTCATGCATCTTTGTTTTGCTCTTTCTGACGAACAAGTTTGTCTGGCTACTTGCAAAGCAGTTAAAGTTCCTTTCTGACAGCAGAGGAAGATCACATAGCTGCTGTTGCAGAGGGCAGCTGTGGATGATAGGAAGGTCAGCCTGCCATGCCTGCAGAAGCTGTTGGTTTGAGATTCAGTCTTCTGCAGAGTTTCTCACCATCGACACTGCCTTCAATATCCAGGGGATTTTGAGAGTGTCACAGCCATGGCTGCATCACTCTCGCCATTAAAGTAACAATGAATAGAACAGAGGGAGAACAAAGAGTCGGGCAAGCCCTTATCAAATCTGACCATAGTGTGAATCAGGTGATATAGGGCTACCTTACTGGCTTCCAAAATTAGTGATACTAGCAGCTACAACAGCACCGGGGGTGGAGAGGGCTGGACAGAGCAAAAGGGCGTGTGGCAGGGCACTTGTGGGCCTGGCTGATCACTAGCTGTCCAAATCGCCCTTTAGGCTTGTGTGCCCACATCCCCAAGTTAAAGCAGCCTGAACACTGAGGACTGGACTAGATCCTGGACAGCCTTAGGATCAGCACAGCTTACATGTGGTTTAATGCCACCATTTTCCTCTCATGCCCTGCTCTCCAATTTAGCACAGCTCATCCAGACTGGGGATCTAGTCAAATACTATTATCCTCTTAGAAAAATATGTTGAACTCAAACCATGTTAAACTGTTTTCTTATGCAAAAAGGAGCTTTGTATGTTTTAAAACCAGCTGCAAAGACTCCGTCCACAGAAAAAGCACATCCAAGTTGGTGCCCATTCTTCAATATCTACTGTGACAAAAGATGTTGATATTTCCATTATAGTGCACTGTCCCTGCCACAGTCACTGCAACATGGGCAAGTTCACTCAAGCCACCCTAAGAGTTCAATATATTTAAAAAGGACTGATGCTGTGCTGCCTTTTGTTCTTTACTTTCTATAACATTTTCTGCAGGACTGATGGCCTTTGCCTAGTGATCTTCTTACATCCTGTAGGATCGACACAGCAGCAGGTCCCAGTACTACTTTTTGCCTTGTCAATTTCCACCTTGCCTTTTTAATTTAACAACGCTAATCTGCAGGTTTACTGAAGCTCTTGCTTTTACTCCTTAAAGATAAGGTCATAAAGCTAGAGAAACTGCAGGAATCCATTACTGCTCACTTCCCAATTGACATTTTTGCTTTTATTTTTAGCCATTGTGCCACAATATTTATTGTTGGGTAGTTGTGTTCATGGGAATATGATGCAGCCAAAGACACAAGATTTAGTTTCAGTCTGAAACCTAGTTGATATCACGTAGCTGACAACGAAGACTGTTTTGCAAATTATTTTTTTTACATCTTTTAATATTATTATTTTAATATTTGTAATGGCTTTGCTCTGTCCTTAAAACATAAATCTGTATGGGCTCATTTGATACAGTATTGTATAGAAGAAAGTTCTGCAAAATTGAAAAAGTTAGAAGGTTACTGCTGAGAAAAATACAGAGACTTAAATGAGTGAAGACAAACAAATGTGGACCGCGTAGACAAACATTCATCTGAACACAAGGTTTTCATCTCAGAAACAGAGATTAAAACTTATAAAGTGATCAAAGGGTAAAACAGTAGACAAAAGACTATAGAACGAGAAATGGCGGATGGTATGTTAGCAGGACTTTTGTGCTTGCCCACAATCAAAGTGAATATTTCTTTAAGTTTCTGTCAGAAGTTACGTATACAGTATCACTGCTTATTGTGCATTACTGTATACGGGTTTGTATACTACATACCTTAGCATAGTTATAGTGAGAGTTGCATGTAAATTCCCATGGTAAATGCTGTCTTCAGTATTAAAATGATAATTTTTAGATCATTGCAACTAAGAGCATGTATAAATTGCTTCACTGCAAGTCCAGATACAAGACCAGGAGATAAGCTATTTCAGGTGGTGGGATTTGTAGCACTTCCTTTGCAATGTAATGTCTTCAGTTTCTGCTTCCTTTCCTTCTAGAAGCTTTTGCTCACTGCCTGCTTTTAAAATTCCCACATTTTTTGAAGTCTTTTATTTTTAGTATTGCCTGCAGAGGCATTAGGCCAAATTACACAAGCTCAGCATCTGGCCAGCTCTTTACACACAGCAATGCAAACTGACGTGCACTCTGTTTTCTTATTTACTGCAAAAATAAATAATTTTAGGCCCCATCCAGTGACCATGGATGTCAATGGAGAGACTCCCAATGAAGTCAGTGGTCACAGGATTGGGCCTTAAATGTATACAAAACCCCCTTCAAAGCTAAGAACTCCTCCACATACTAGACAACATTATTCTCAGTTAGGAATGGGACAGGAACGGGAATATTGTGTTGTGGTCAGGGATGGGACGAAGCTGACAAACACAAAATGGATGGCAACCCAGCACTGTGGTAGGATGTACCAAGGGTCAAGTATGGTGGCTTCCCTGCACAGGGGACCTGGATGGGCAAAAGTTGTGGCATAACTCAGGAAGACTTATGCCTCATGGCCAGTTGTAATTATTCACTGTTCATATTCATTTTTGACTCTCATTCATCTGGTGTAAATACTTAGAAAGGTGCTGGATTCATAGACAGGGGCAGGGGCTTTAGGCATTTTGCTGCCTCAAGCACGGCAGGCAGGCTGCCTTTGGCGGCTTGCCTGCAGGAGGTCCCCGGTCCCGCGAATTCGGCGGCAGCCTGCGGGAGGTCTGCCGAAGCTGCGGGACCAGCAGACCCTCCGCAGGCATGCCGCCAAAGACAGCCTGCCTGCCGCCCTCGCAGTGACTGGCAGAGCTCCCCCTGTGGCTTGCCGCCCCAGGCACACGCTTGGCGTGCTGGTACCCAGAGCCGCACCTGTTCATAGATGATCTAAATACAAACGGAACATTCTTAAATAAGTAACAGTGGGCACTGGGATACTATGCCCTGTTGACTCTAAATTGGATGGCAAGTTCAGGAACATTATAATTGATTCATGGTTTCACTTTTCATGAATTATCATCCCTGCTTTCATCTATGAATGCTACTAGTGTAACTACCAACCAGTGAAACCAGGAGGGAGTGTATATAGGAGCTTTGTTAAATATAGGAAGGACTAAGTTTGCCATGCCAACAGGCTCACACTGACATATCAGGTCCCTTCTGAAACCCAATCGTCTTTCTCCAGTTCCACTCATTATTCTACGGGTTTGTTTTGTGGAACCTTTGACCAGGGTCACTCATATTTTTAGTCCAATGTAAGGCCAGGCTATACTTAAACGTTACAGCACCCTTGCTACATCACTGAGAGGTGTAAAAATCCTACATCCCTGAGTGACGTATTAAGCTGACCTAGTCTTGGTGTAGACAGGGCTAGGTTGATGGACCTAGCTACTGCCTCTTGGGGAGGTGGATAAACTACAGCAACAGGAAGGGTCTCCCATTTACACTGAAGCTCTACAGCAACCATGTTTCTAGTGAAGACATATCTTAGGGCACTAATTCTATAAAGTCTTTAGCACATTGACTTCAATGAGACTATTCAGAATGTGCAAAGTTAAGCATAGTTATAAGTATTTGAAGCTTTGGGACCTATTTTACTATGTTGCTATAGCTTCTGGCCTGTCTCCCCAGTTGAAGAACGACTCATTGCCATGCCCAACATGTGTGTGTTTGATGTGTATTCAGAGATGGGAGACCAGTTTTATTGAGCCTGGCCAAAGTGTCACTTTAAAATAGTGACTTTATGAGCTTTCTGCTGTGGACACAAACATGAGAAAAAGGAACCTGATTCTGCAGTCACTCCATGCATTCCCAGGGCACAGACGGACTACAGCATTGGTCCCAAATGGTCCCAAATGGTCCAGTTTGTGTTTTGTAGTAGTAAATTATGTGATACATATAGACATAAGGAAAACCAGGGGTGAATTTGCACACCAGGGTTATTTGAATCCAAACATTTGAGAGTTATATGAATGGCCCAGTTTGTGTCCATTTCTACGTGTATGTTATATACCAGGGGGTGGGCATTAGTAACTTGAAACCCAAGTTAAACAGTCAATAACTCAGATGTTTTATCAGAAGGCTGACTTTTCCTACAGAAGACGTGTATATTAGCATTTGATATAGCCAAAGCCAGAGGACTTAAGCCTCCATTCATGTGCCAAACTAAATTCTACTTTTATTGCTATGTGTTACATGCAAAAAAGGAGGACCATATCACAACACAGTGCAACTCTGTAGCCCATACATTGTTCTGCAAAAGCAACCAAAATTCAGATTCTAAAGCACTTCACATATAATTCAATTAGAAGCATTCATTTGTCAGTTATGGAAACAAAAGCTTAACCTAGGCAAAAGTTTCTTATAACATTTCTCAAATAAGGTATTAAAACTTAAAAGTTACTTAGGAGATATGCTATCTCTCCTCCAGCAGACAGCGGGGGCTTTCACATGAAAACTCTCAAATGTTGTGTATTTTAAATAATTCTTAGCTAGAGCTTAAGGTAGAAAGTCTTAGATGTAACTCCAACTAGGCTTTTAAATACTACGGGGTAATACCCAGTCTCTGTCCAGGTACAAGGTGAGGCAGGTGGATGGAGACAAAAGACAGGGTCTCCTCTGCTTCTTAAGACTGGCTTGACTTAGTTCCTGGCCTACAGTCTGGTCTCTGGTATGAGGTGCACAGTTTTCCTCCTCTGGATTTGGTCCTGGACTCTGTAGAAACTTGTGGACACACTTAGATGTCCTAACAAATACTCTTAAGGTACAGAGATGACTTTCTTTGATCTATGGATAATTCTGCTTCTCCTAAAGTACTGAATTGTCAGCCCTTAGTTTATACTGAACAAGGTGTGAGAAGTATTTTTAACTTCTAGCCTATGCCTTCACTCTGAATATTCTTTTGCAGATTCATACTGGCTAGTCCATTTCCTGGACTTATTTCTGCCTCACATTCTCATTCAGTATATCCTGCTTCTGTTTCTTTCTCTATGCCCTCCTTGTAGGAGTCAGTCTTTTTCCAGAAACCTTCTTCCTCAGTCCCCTCTATACTGACTCCTTTCTCTTTTTCATTTTCCCACAAAACATTGTTATTCAGAGCCCATAAAGGTCTTTTAACAAGACTTTTCTGGTTTTGTGGGAAAAGTGAAAATGGCCTTGTTTTAATCTAGGAACATTCTGGTCTGTGTACCGCTTGTATCTTTCTGAAAAATGATACTGTCTGTCTTTATTAAAACTGCTTCATAAAACCCTGGGGCACACAAATTTCAGCCAATAGTCATAAGATATAATCATATTTAACTTTCATTTCACCAGTTCTATTACATTCACCAGTATTATGCATATGTGCCTATAACACCAATCTATCTTCAGTTAACCAGTAATTACAGCTGTTTGAAAAAATTCCAAATTTATTTTTTTATATGAACAAACACATATTTGTGGTTATTTTCACCAAAATATTCATACTGTTTTTCAGCCAGCTATAGAGCTGGCCAAAAATGTACAATGGAATTTGTTTTAACAAAACAAAGGACAAAGTTTTCGTAAAAGTTATTTCCATTTTTCAACCAGCCCTACTAGTACTTGTTGTTTTCTTGAGATTGATGTTTAAGTGACAAGATAAAGCAGTGTAGCTGGGTATTGTAGCTTCACATGTAACCTACTGGTGAATATGTATTACAGGTCATTTGCTGTGCCAATCCACAGAGGTTATGAGTTACTATAGTCCCTGTCTGTGAGGTGCTATAACCCCAGCTATATTAGTTACCTTTTCAAATTAAACTGTACCAGCTCATGCTGTAAATTCTAGAGGTTCTTGGTTCAATCCCTGCTGTGCTGGTGGTGAGGGGTGGGTGTTGTGTTGGAGATCCCTTTAAGAAGACTCAATAGGGCTGTTGATTAGAATGGTTTAATGTATGTATTACAGTATGTATTTCTGTTTGAATTATTATTTTAATGCTTCTAGGGTTTTGATGCAATGCTAATTGTGTGTTAGGGAACCTAGAACTTCTTATAGGTGTCTTTTATTATTATTTAAATCCAAATAAAAAATAAATATTAATATAAGCTATATTTTGTCATTTATAATTACACATTCATTTCCCTACTCAGTTTAATTCTGGTAGATAGCATATACAGGGCCGGTGCAAGGAAGTTTCGCGCCCTAGGCGAAACTTCCATCTTGCGCCCCTCCCCGCAGCAGCTCCCTGCCCCCGCCCACCATGAGGCACCCAGCCCCCCAGGAGCTGTGCAGCACCTCCCCACCCCAGCTCACCTCTGCTCCACGTCCTCCCCGAGCACGCCATCCCCGCCCTAATTCTCCTCCCAGGCTTGCTGCGCCAAACAGCTGATTGATGCCACAAACCTGAGAGGCAGGAGAAGCAGAGCAGCAACTGCGCGCTGGAACCCCCGGGCTGCCAGCGGAGCGCTGACCCAGGGGAACTCCTGGGCTGCTGGCGGCGGCTCAGACTCTCTCTCCCTCCCAGTGCAGCGGCCACTGAAATGCTTTAAAAAAAAATTGGGGGGCACCGCTTTTTGACACCCCCAAATCTTGGCGCCCTAGGCAACTGCCTCATTGGCCTAAATGGTAGCACCAGCCCTGAGCATATAAAATAAATAATATAGTTCCTGGGTTATTGTCAGCTTTAGTGTCTGCACCTACAAACTATTCCATGCAATGAATTGACTCAAACATTTTGATATTTTGTAAGTGTCACAAAATTGTTATGAGTTCCAACTCTTCTACTTCCTATACAAAGAATTCTTGAGTTTGCATCATAGTTTCTGAACAAATGTAAATGCAACAAATGTAGGTTTCCTATGAATCTATGCATTAAAAGATCACTGTGGACCTCACTTTGGATTTTTATACAACAGGTCTCCTGAAAGATAAAATACACATTGCATATTTATTATTACTATTAATGATATTACTGTAGCATCTAGAGTTCTCAGCTGAAGTGCATATGGGTGCCTCATTGGGTTAGGCACAGT
Source organism: Gopherus evgoodei (assembly GCF_007399415.2). Classification (NCBI taxonomy): domain Eukaryota; kingdom Metazoa; phylum Chordata; order Testudines; family Testudinidae; genus Gopherus; species Gopherus evgoodei. The sequence goes on along the minus strand of NC_044322.1, from coordinate 309,915,017 downwards.
ACAGACATGTAATAAGAGACTGTCCCTTTCTAAAGAGCCCATTGCAATTTAAATAAACAGGACTGACAAAGGCTGGGAGGGTGGTCTGCAAATCTATGTTAGTTCCATGGCTCTTGTTTTGTTGGAAGGGGATTAAACAGAGACAAAGGATGGGAGAAGCAACTTTGGAGGGAGATGAAGGGCAAGTGGTGAGAGGTTAAAGCGGAGAGACTATGTGGGAAGGATTGAAACAGGAGTGGAGCAAGCAGTCAACCAATCAGCACAGAGGAAAGGCTTTTCAAAGAGAAGGACTGAAATTTTCTGAAAAACAGTGGTGTCCAAGCCCCTGCTGCAGCTGCTTGTCTAGACTCTTGCTGGCTGAGGCTCTGGGTGACTCTCCCAGAGGTTTTCTTTCTCAAGCTCACATGCATGGGGCAGCAGGGAGGTTGCAAGGGTCCTGGTACCCTAGATGTATGGGTGTTGCTCCCACACAGTTCTGGATTTGGGGGTCCTGGAGTGGTATCCCCTGCTGAATATCCTTGATTGACTACATCTGTCTTCCCAGTGCTTAGACTGCATTTCAGTAGTCTAGGGAGGTGTCTGAACAGACGTACACATTAACTGACTGAATATTCATCATGCCTGAGACTTCTTGGACATATCGAGAATTCAGAGACAGAATGTATCTCTTCATAGATTGCTTGTTACTATACTAGAATATCGATACCAGCTCAGTGGTTCCGCAAAGTATCCATCCTGAGTGCAGGGAGAAGAAAATGACTGGGCAGAGCATTGCAGTATTTTCCTGAGCAAGTCCTTAGAGCTGACTAAACATCAGGGACTTGCAATGGCTATTGAACTTTGAGCCTGCAGTGTGTGTGAGAGAGGACTCCAGGCAGGCAGGCTCAATATATTTGACTTTGCCAGCCATTCCCTTACTATTATTACACCAATAGAAATCCAGTAAATATTACACTTATAGCAAAGCAAAATCACATCCCTGTAACCTAGCCTCTCTGGGCCTTTGGCCTGATTTTTCAAAGGTACTGAGTACCTACAAATCTATTGACATCCTTGGGAGGTATGGGTGCTCAGCATCTTTGAAAACCATAGCAATAGTTTGACAGGCTTCCTACTTGTCTGCCTTCTGCTCAGATTGGGAAGGAATGGATTTCTGAAGAGTTCCATTTTAGTCATCTGACCTATAACTTTTTATCTAGGACATAGGTTATATTTAGGCTGGGGAGGTCTTTACTTCCCATTTATCAAGGAACAAAATGAGACTATTCCAGAAGGCTCTAAAGCATTGGCAGTTAACTGGTGTAGATGACATTTCCTAGTGCCTCAAATCTTCCAGAGTTATGGTAGTTCAGTCCTGTCTTGTGCTAGAAATACAAGGTTGAAGAGCTGAAATCCAGTCAAATGGTTTATACTTCTTTGAGTGATTGCACATGTGCATTCCACTCTTGCTGTGTGTGCGCCCCATGCACTGTCACTGGAAATTTTTCCCTCAGTGGCTTGAGCACCTTCGGCTGCTGTGCACCACTAGCATCAGTATAAAGGACACCACTGCCCCTGAGCCCCCTCAGTTTATTTTTACAGGTGGTCTCTGGAACTACTCTTCTTGCTTTTGCAAGTACTGTCAGTGGACTGTGTTCTCTTATCTTTTATTGTAAATAATTTAGTGTTTGTTTAGTTAGCAGGTTTTTACCAGTCTGAGGCTTTTGGTTGATTCCAATCCCAAGGGATGTCTCAGTCACCAAGCTACAAGCCCTGCTTTCTGGCAATAAGGCTATTGCCTTGAGCGACCCACGCTCAAGTTTCTTGAAGTGCCTCAGAGAAGCTCATATTGGGGAGTGTTGCCAAATTTGCAGGGACTTTAAGCCTCGCATGGAGAAAGATCATGAAGAAATGCCAAAATTTCTACTCATGGAGGTGACCTTGAGACCGCCATCTGAGACAGGTCAGTCAGACTTGGCACCAAGAGCCTCTGCCTCAGTAAGGAGTGCACCTCCTACCAGCCCTGAGTCCCAGCACCATTCACCATGCTCAGTGCCTAAGAAGCAGACTGATGAAAGGGAGAGATCCCTAGCACTGACGTCTGGTTGGCACAGGGTTAAGAGTAGAGTGTGGCCTAAGTCTAAATACTCCTCTGCTTCAGTACCACAGAAGATGGCACCATTAACTCCAGCACCTAGGTAGGTTTCATCAAGTCCAGAGTCAGAAGGATCTCCTTACATATCTGCAACACCACACCATACCAACGCTGTCTCGGTACTGACCACTCTGGAGGAGTTTGTGGCTACCAAGGACCTCCTAACCCTGTCAGTGCTGGTATCACTGTCAACAAGAGTTGACACTATCAGACGTAGGGCAATCAACAGAATTGCTGGAGTGCTTGATACCATGCCAGCCTCATGTACCCCTGACAACTTGCCCTTTGGTATCATCAAAAAAGAAAACCCACAATGCTCACTTGTCTGTGGGCCTCTGCACCTTGGCACCAATTGCTGAAACCATCTTTAACTGCATCTCCATGGTCAGCAGAAGGAAAGTCATCTTCTTCCAAATCAAAGGTCAGGTTCTACATTTCTCATCCTTGAAGCCACTCTCGCTACCCCTCCCTGATGTTTCTACCCTTCCATGGATCCTGTCACAAGAGTACCATTGAATGGTTGGCTTGCAGGTCACTGGGGGCCTAAGCCTGTCCAGTGACCTTTTTGGAATCCATGGGGATCTTCCCCAGTTTCTGAAGTGTGTTCCGGGCACTTCTATTTGTTAACTTTGGAAAGGCATGCAGCACCTACCCACTGGGCAGCACCCGATCATAACTCTCGTACTGAGCCCACTACTGGACATCAAGAGCCAGCTCACCAGGACCCTGCGGATCAAAACTGGCCTCCTCTTCCTCCTCCCCGGATAAGAAAGTCTTAGGAGGGGGCATGTCGCCTCTCCCAGAGTTCAGTAAAGCAGACCAAGAATTTTTAAAGAGGGTGCTGTAAGTCAGGGTGTACGAGTGGTGGAAGAAAAAGAATCTTCTCACTGCCTAGTCGATATTTTAGCCACTGTAGGTCCTTCCAGAGTGGCTGTGCCAGTTAGGCCATTATGGACCCAGTTACGGGGCTGAGAGAGACCCCATATCCTCTCCCCTGCCCATCTTCAAACAGGGATGAGCACAAGTATTATGCACCTGCCCAAGGTTATGAGTTCCCTTACTCCCATCCATTCTCCCTCCCCCCCGGGGTCACTGGTAATATCTGCTGCCAATGAGAGGGACAGGCAAAGGTATCCAGGTGCAACCCCAAAATCAAAAGACTCAAAGAGATTAGACCTGTTTGATAGGAAAGTTTATTCTATGGAGGGGTTGCAGCTCAGGATTGGAAACCAGCATGCACTTTTGTGCAGGTATGACTTTAACCTTTGGGATGCCACACTAAATTTAAAGACATGCTCCCAGAATTTGCTAGGCAGGAGTTGTCCTCCCTAGTGGAGGAGGAGACAGCTGTAGCAAGGGCCTGACTGCAGACTGCTCTGGATGGGGCTGACTCAGCTGCCAGGTCCGTGGCTTCGGCAATGGCCATGCATAGGAGCTCCAAGGGAGGAACTTGCTCATCCCTCCTTTATCAGGAAACAATTCACCTGTGGGAATTTTGCATAGCTCATTCAATCAACCTCAAGGATTCTTACCTTCAAGGGAGCAGAACGAGTTAGCAGACCACTTAAGCAGGTCATTTTCAAGTCATCATGGTTGGTCACTTCATCCAGATGTAGCCAGGCGCATTTTCCAGCACAAGGGGACTCCCCAGATAGACCTATTTGCAAACAAGTCCACAGAAAATGTCACCAATTCTCCCCCCAACAAGTCTACAATCCAGGCTCAATCACAGATACCTCCCTGCTATTCTGGACAGAAAAGCTTTTCCCACAATCCCACTCCTCCTATGCAGAGCGCTACCAAAGATCAAGCGGGACTATACTCAGGTTATATAAATAGCCCCAGCATGGCCCTGCCAATACTGGTTCTCCATTCTGTTGGACATCCCAGTTGCAATTCCAATCTCACTCCCATTGCACTGAGATCTGACCTCCCAAGACCATGGTCAGCTGCTCCACCTGAACCTGGCATAGGTCCTCTCTGGCCAGAAAGGTCTCTGAATTGCATACCATTGCATCTAAACTACCATACACAGTCTTATTTAAAGATAAGGTATACTTTTGCCTTATTTGAATTTTCTTTCTAAAGTAGTTTCAAATTTTTATCAATTTACTTACCTGTTTTTACCCCAAACCACATGCAAATAGGGATGAGCAATGGCTACAGATATTGGGTGTTAGATGAGCACTTGTGTTCTACTTAGACAGGACCAAATCATTGTGCCAGACATCCAACTGTTTGTGGCTATAGACAGAATGAAAGGTCCTACACTTTCCTCACAGAGAATTTCATCTTGGATAACTTCCTGTATCCATGCTTGTTATGATGCGGCAGGCATTTCACCACCAGACAAGCTGATTGCTCACTCCACAAGGTTGCAAGCATCCTCAATGGAATTCCTAGTGCAGATCCTTAATCAGCAACCTGGTCATTGGTGCACACATTATCCTCCCATTATGCCATCACCCAGTACTCCAGAGATGATGATGATTTGCTTGAACTTTCCTACTGTCTGTGTATACGTTCACTCCAATCCTCCTGCCTATATTATTTCCTGGGCATCACCAAGAGTAGTATGAACAGGTGAAATCACTTGAAGAATTAAAAACAGTTACTAATATTTTGTGAATGTTGTTCCTTGAGATGCGTTGCACATGTCCATTGCACGATCCACTCTCTGACCCCTCTACATTGGCACTTCCAGAAAGAAGGAACTGAGAGAGTTTGGAGTCTGCTGGGCCCTTTGTACAGACGTCAGCAACACAAAGCAGCAGAGGGTTCTCAAGCTGCCCAAATGGGCATAGGCGCCGACTCTGTGGGTGCTCCAGCCCTGGAGCACCCATAGAGAAAAATTAGTGGGTGCTCTGCACCCACCGGATCCCCTCCCCACCCCCCACCCCATCTCACCTTTGCCTCCCCCCTGAGTGTGCCGCATCCCCGCTTCTCCGCCTACCTCCCAGCGCTTGCCGCTGCAAAACAGTGTTACACTGCAAAATATTGTTCTCCATGCAAAACAGCTGTTTTGCAGCATAACAAGCTCTGGGAGGGAGTGGGGAGGAGCAGGAGCACGGTGCGCTCAGAGGAGGAGGCGTGGAAGAGGTGGGGCCGGGGCTGGGACTTTGGGGAAGGGGTTGGAATGGGGGTGGGAGGGGCAGGACAAGGATGGAGTCAGGGTGGGGCTAGGGCCAGAGGGGGGTCAAGCACCCATCGGTGCCAGCAGAAGTTGGCACCTATGCCAATGGGTACCACTGAGGGAAAAACTTCCAGCAACTGTGCATGAGGTGCACGCACACTAAGAGTGCAATGGACATGTGCAACATATTTGGAAAAAAGTTACGAAAGGTTAGCAATCATTTGGTTTTTTTTAAAAAATGGAATTTCCAAGAAGTTATAATATAACAATTGAGTCAGGTGAGAATAAATGAATTCAGCACTAAAAAAATAATTTTTTGTATGTTTCAGAAGCAAGAAGGTCAAAACTTAAGACAGGCAAAGGAAGACAGTCAAGTCTTGCTATTCTCCAAGGTATTATACTAAATGTAAACAGCTTACCAGCAGCATCAGAAGCTGCTCAGCAACATCATTAGTCCAGGATTTTAAAATGGTTGGGGAATATTTTGTTATTGTTTTATATATAAGGAAAGGCAGCATTTAAAATATTGATCCTAAACCCTTAAAAATGATGAAATGAGAAAAAGGAAATGCCTGGATAAAATGTTGGCGTCAACAAGTTTTCAACTAAATACCAGCCAAACATTATTTTCAACAGAAGGTGCACAGTCCTATGCAAAACACTGATTAAAATGCTTAATCAAGTAAGCTGAGATGACAAACAAGACCAGCTGTAGAGCAAAGATTGTACCATATCAGCTGTGCACACAGGATGGCTTAGACCTGGGAATTGTTCACACTGGAGAAGTCATAATGTTGAAAATTATTGTTCAAAACAGAATCTGATAAAAATCGACATTTCACCATATTGGTGGTGCAACATTTTAAAAATTGTGGCATCTGAAGTCTTCAGAGGCACATTTTCTGTTTGTGGGAAGGTGGTCTCTCTTCATGCTGGGATATTCTCTTTTGTTTGTTTTCTGAAAGCACGGGTTGTTTGGCATTACAGCATATTCTATGAATCTACATAAGGCAAAGATGCATTTTAATGAGCGACCATTAGTTGAGCTGATATGACTTTGTGTATGGACAATAGAAGAAGAACATGTCAAACAAATGATCAGTAGCTGTGTAGCAGTGAGCTAGTGTTGCTTGCCCTTTTCCATATGTCATCAGTATCAACTATTTCCATTCCCTATGATGAATGTTTGCAAACTGGCAATGGACAGTGTGAAGCATGGGGGGAACCCTGAGAAGTCACTGATTTGGGATTTATGTAGAAATTTTCCAATTTAAGTTAAAGTGTAATATGAAAATAGATTTATTTCGGAAGCTAAGTAGCATCTACATAGTTAGGATTGTTTTCTAAACTGGGCTTAAAATAGGGATACATTCCTTTGTTGTCTATAAAAGCAGGTGGCTTCTCAATGTGAAATTTCACACCAGGGTAATTTTGATTCTCTTTGAATTTTTTGTGGTTCTGGTACCACCGTTCCTTCACCCTCTTTTCTGAACTAGTAGGGCAAACATCCACAACTAATAGTATTGGCAGGGGATACTTTGGTAAAGGGATGTTTGGAGCAGGGTGAGCTGAGGGGTGGGACCTAAGAGTGCAGTGTGCATAGGCACCAACTCTGTGGGTGCTCCAGGGCTGGAGCACACCGGGCGAAAAATTAATGGGTGCTCTGGATCCACCGGCAGCCAAGCTCCCCACTCCTCGCTTCTTCTCCCTACCCCGAGTGCACCGCATCCCCGCTCCTCTTCCTCCCTCCCAGCACTTCCCGCCCCCTCCCCCCGCCACCTAACAGCTGTTTGGCAGTGTGTAGGACTTTCCGTGAGGGAGGGGGAGGAGCAGGGATGTGGCACGCTCAGGGGAGGAGGCAGAGAAGAGGCAGGGCAGGGGCAGGGACTTGGGGGAAGGGGTGGAATGGGGGCAGGAAGGGGATGGGGCTGGAGTGAGAAAAGGCAGGGGTGGGGCAGGGACATTGGGGAAGGCATGGAATGGGTTGGGGTGAGGGCAGTGCATGGGCGGGAAGAGGCAGTGCAGGGGTGGGACCAGGGGCAGGCAGGGGTCGAGCACCCACTGGGCAGAGGAGAAATCAGCGCCTATGGCAGTGTGTGGTTTGTGGTGTACAGTAGTTGTAATGGTAAACTGTAGTCCTACGGCTGGAAGAACACAGGATTCAGACTGATAAATGGCTTAACTTTTCATTTCCTTGATTTTTGTAAGGTTACTGTCAAGTGCATTGTTTATGCAGCAACATTAGATACTTCATGGCAAAGTTTTTTTAATATATTACTATTATTGGTATTGCAGTTGTACGCACGATTGGAGATGCTGTGTGCTAGGTGTTACCAAACACATGTATACATGCTGCCTTCCTTGAAGAGCTTACAATAAAATTTAAGAAAGGGGGCACACGTGCAGACATCCACCCACTCACCTTCACAAAAGAATCCGAAGGAAGAGGACAGGGCGGATAAAAGTAATTGTCATATGCCATACGGTTACATGGGCTAGCAATATGCTAACTTGATAGTTCCGAAACATTTACATTTTTTTTTAACATTTACATTTTTTTTTTATCAAACCACAATCCCCTGAGTCTTGCAATATTTCCTCTACACATATAAGAGTAAGGCCTGGTCTACATTAGAAAATTAGGTTAGTTTAACTGCATGTCAGTCGGGGAAGAATTTTTCCATCTACCTAGCTACTGGCTCAAAGGGAGGTGGATTACCTATACTAGTGGGAGAACCCCTCATCAGCATAGCTAGTGTCTACACTAAAGCACCGACTCTTGTGGTTTTATTATGAGTCTTCAGTATTTTTCTTGAAGCCCCAGGTCCTGATCTCACGTGTATATGTGAAAATCTGAGCTTCCATTTAAAAGAAAAAAATTATTTTCTGGACTTCATGGTTTCAGAGAAAAGCTAGAAACCTGAACCTTAAAGGCTCAAAAAAGAGAATGCAAATAAAACAAAGCCTCAAAAAAACTGTTTTGTAAAACATCATGATTTTTAAGGAAGTCTTATGATATTTTGTGGGTTGGCAATTATTGCTATGTTTAGAACAGGAAATGCATCCAATATTTAGGTACTGTAGTGTGGTAACCATTGGTAAAAGTTGACATTAATGGAGGAATCACTCTTTGCTTAACAATTAATCTCCTCAGCTCCCTAATCAGAGAAAAGGAACAGAAAGAATGAATTCCTCCAATCTGTGTGCCTTTTTCTTAAGGATGCCGATAACTAAGCGCAATCTTCCAGGTGCAGTCTCACAGGAGCTGCTTTTTCTTGCTGTCTCACAAGGGTCCCCTATCTGTAGTATAAGCCTCAAATGCCAGTTTTACAGGCCTTACTTGTTTGCCTGGACTGTTTTTAAATAAAGAGTCTTACATTGAAAGTGGTTTGTCATTTTCACATGCCAGTATTCTGAGTCAGTTTACCAACTGGGGTACATGTGACAGTAGAATAGTCTCAAGCTTATTGGGTATGTTCAGTAAGAGTGAAGAACAGTACCAGAGGAAGCACCTTTCCAGGCAGCACCTTTGTTCCCAGAAGTCAGACATTAGAGTAGCTTTTAAAAAGTGGGATTGACTGATTTATGCGGAGGGTTTGCCTTTGCTCCAAGGGCAGTATTTCTTCGGAAGTGTAATAAGATATTGCTTAATATAGGGATTTCTAAACTGTTAAGGCTTTTGTTTTTTGACTGTGGTTGTAGTTTCTATACACATGGGTAATTAAAAACAATATTAATGTTGCACATTCGTAATTTAAAGGATATTTGGCAAAGGCTTGTGATCTGAACAGAAATTCATTTAGTTGTCTAATTCCCTCTTGTGTGATAAAGGCAATGCTGAAGAGAGTCTTGGGAAAGGTTGCAAACTTTATTGCATAAGTAGCTGCAGTTTATTTTTTGCTGACAGCTTCCATTTGCTGGTTACTCTTTGTAGCTAGAAGCTAGTTATTTGCAGAATATTCACAGCATATTATCTACATTTCTGTTAAGCTCTTGTATACAGTGTTGTGGTAACTGGTCCCAGGATATTAGAGAGGCAGGACGCGTGAGGTAATATCTTTTATTGGATCAACTTCTGTTGGTGAGAGAGAGAAGCTTCAGAGTTTACAGGGGGCTCTTCCTCAGGTTTGGGAAATGTACTCGGAGTGGCACAGCTAAATACAAGGTAGAACAGATAGTTTAGCATAAGTAGTTAGCACATATTTCAAGAAACCATTCAAGGTCAAGTGGCCAGTTAACTCCTCTCCAATCATAGAGGGGAGAGGAGAAAATAAAAAAACTGAGTGGAGGTGTGTGTGGGTGTGGGGCTGTTAAATAGATTGTTGTAATAAGCCATAAATACAATCCCTATTCATGCATGATTCCCACCCCCCCACCCCCCCAAAAAAAAAGGAGTGGAGAGGTGTTAAGTGGCCAGTAAAGGAGGACAATAAAGGATATGGCTCTGAACTCTGAGTTTATGCTGTAGGAACCTTCCTCCAGGGACTAGTTCTTGTATTTGGTTCCTAGGTGCTATGTTGATTGGCAGACTATAAATACACACCTGGATGGTTGCCAAGTCTCACAAGATAATAAAGCTGCAGTGCCTTTCAAAACAAGCCCAAGCTGCCCAAAACAAGCCAATCCCATTCTGGTCAGCACTGGTCAGCATCCACAGTGCCACCAGCTGGCTGCTGGAACAGTCATAATACCACCAGATGCCCAAAAGATACCCCCCGGTGCTGCATCATGAAACCAGAAATGCCCTGAGAGTCACTGATCAACAACGGTGGCATGGTGCCACTCCACTCTCCCCACAGCCCCATGGCCCCAGCTGTGCTGCAGCCCCCCTACCCAGCTTTGACACCCCCTGCCCCCTCCCCCACACACCCCCACAGCTTGCCTCGCCCCTGCCCCTCGCAGGTCCCCTGATACACCTCCCCCTGCTAGTGCAGGTGAAACACCGCCACCAGAGATGCACCAACAGAAAGACCACTGAGCACAGCTGAGCATTTAATAATAATTAAAAAAAAACAGAACAAACAAAAAACAAAAAGCACAAGCATTGCAGAACTAGCAGCCAGCAAAGGCAGGCAAATGGCAGTCTGCTGCTGCTGCAGCCTTCCAGCCTATTGTTATCAGTCCCCCCTACCAAACCACAACCCCCCATACTAAACCAACCACCCAGTTCCCCTGTACCTAGTAGTGCACATAGGAGGTAGCCCATGGAGAGAAAGTAGGCACTGAAGGTCATGCAAGAAGCAAGTACATGCAGCAATCTCACAACGACACTCACAGGCAGAGGAACTTGTTCCAAGCTCCTGGTTCCCTCCTTGCCCTGCTGTTGCCCTGTCAATCAGGCTGACCTGGAGCATTGGCCCTGGGGCTGTCAGTCTCCAAATCCTGATTTCTTCCCATCCCCTTTCTTTTGGCGTTGGGAGAGGGATTGTGCAACCAGGGGACAACCACGCTTTCTGGAGGGCAATTAAAAAAAAAAAAGCAGCAGCCATACCTTCTGGAAAAGCCCCCAAAGGAAAGCCAAAACAAGCAACAAGCTACTTAAATAGTCAAAAAAGCCCAGAAATGAATAACAAGTGACTCAAAGAAACGATAAGCCTAGTCTGCTGAAACCAAGCGGAAATTGGCCTCTTCTTGGCAAGCCTCAATAGGTTACTGGGAGGAAAAAAGAGTGGATAGGCCCATACACATTATGTAGTCCTGGGCTATAGAAGACCTGGGTTCAATTCCCTTTTCGACCAGAGATGTCCTGTGTGACTTTGAGCAAGTCACTTAGCCTCTCTGTGCCTCAGTTTCCTATCTGTAAAGTGGGGATTGTACCACTTGCCTTCATTAGAGGGGTGCTACATTAAAGATTGTGAGGTGTTCAGATGCTACATTTTGGGGGGCATATGAGTACATAAGCCAGATAAAGGGAAAAGTACCATTAGGACAAAGGAAACCCTCAGAGTCCCAAGGTGGAGAAAGTTCTAGCTCCCTGATTTCCATGGGATTAGAAGGAAACCATTGAAATCTGCTGCTCCAATCTAATATGAATGGATCTGTAACAAAAATCTTTGTCCGTCCTTGCTCTGAAGGAGAATAGAGGGCATTTTTCATTGCTGTTAGTTATGAAGAGGTATATTGATTGAACCCTCTTTCTGAGCAATAAGTCTACTACTTACTGCATCAGAGATCACTCATGCTGACCTTATAGTCTGTGATTTAATGTGTTCATTAATATGTTATCTGTCCTTTCAGGTGCAGAGCCATTGGATTCACTCAATGTCCCAGACATTATTACCACAGAGCCAGAGCCTTTAGACAAAGTAGTTGGGAATGAGCACTCCTTACTTGTTGATATAAAATGTTGCTGTGGTGTTGTTTGTTAGAACGTAAGCTACTCGGTGCTTAATTAGAGGTAGAAAAGATTTCAGAGTCCATCAGGTGTTTGTAATTCTAGAGTGTTCTGATGGACCATGGCTTCCAATTATTCCATCCTCTGTTACTGTTTAATTCCTGAGGTGTGCGCCTCACCCGGTTTGATGACCTGGTGATGACTACTACGAATGAAATACCGAAGGAAACTCCAGTTAGCTCATTGTTTGCTAGTTCAGGCATTTCCAAACATGTTCATAGGGTAGTTCACTTCCTAATAAGAGAAATTGTCTCATAGTCCATTTTCCATCCAATTTACACCTACTCCAATTCTTTGCATGGAAAAAGGGCTGTTATGAAAGCATTTAATATATTTTAATTATTTTAAAATGCAGTTTAGCAGCTGGAAACAAAGATGATGAGCCAGCACCACAGACTACCAGCAATTGGTCCAAGGGCTACAATGTGGGAATGTCTGCTTTAGTTTCTACCCAGGAAGGGATTTGAAGATTTTTGAAGGAATGGTCAAAAGAGTCTCCGTTTTCCTTGTTTAGAGTTTTATTTGCAGCTAGCCAGTTTGTAACAGGCTGTCAGTGTTAGTCTGAAACACCTGTTAGGTGATTTTACTGTGAAAGGATTATGTGGGCCTGGTGACTCACTGAGGATCTCACTACTGTACCTTTGAAGTGACTTTCTTGGGAGGGTGTGGCCAGAGCAGCCCTGGGGGAAGAACTGTAAGAGCAGTTAAACCTGATAGAAGGAGCAAGCTAATCTTATGGTATTTTATTGTTGCTTTCTTTGTTAATAAAGTCAAACATCAGAAGAAGAATGAATTTGGACTTTACAATGTGAGCTTGAGCTTATAGCATAGATTTGGAAAGGTTCCTGTTTGCAGTTATTTGTTATGCTGTTTCTTTGAAAGCATCTGTAGGATTCTCTCTGCCCCTGCCTCTGTCCCCTCAGAGTTGGGAGGTTAGCTTTTGAGTTGTGTTCACACCTTGGTTTTTCATTTTTTCTCTGAGGCACCTGTTTTGATCTTATGTTGATCATTTTGAATTGAGATTTTTCCTTCTTGGAGCTTCACCTTCCTCTCAGTCAAAGGGACAGACTGGAATATTCAGAAAGCAGCATTTATACTCAGCAGGGGGTGTGGTTTGCAATACTGCCTTGCTATCATAGCCCTCAAAGGTCAAAAAACCTTAAGAACTAGGGAAGTTCTGCCAATCTCACACTAAGCTAGAAGTGAGAATCCTGCAAGATATCTTCTAAGAAGCAGAATTGCACAATAATTTTCTCTGTCTGCTGCAAGTGATGTAATAAGAAAGAAGTGGTTTGACCAGTGGCGAAGGCAGTTTTATGAAAAATTGATGCAATGATAAGAATAAATAAATAATTAGCTTCCTTATAACACTTTTCATATGAGCATCTCAAAGCACTTTACAAAATATCATTATACCCATTTTATACATGTTCTCTACTGGTAATTGTATTATCTTGTAGTGGTATTTCATAACTGTTCATCTTAAAATCAACATTTTTTTGCTTTTACATGGTTGCAGTGTACCATGTCACAATGGACGATCAATATTTTTAAATCTTTAACTAACATTGTGACTCATAAGAATTTCTGCATATTTGACCTAATGATAAAGAGAAATGTGCCACTAAAGTATTGCTGGGTTACCCTCCTAGATAATGTGCAGTCATATTGATATTAATGTCTTGTAAAATGAAGTTTGTGGTTCGATAAGGCTGTCATAACATTTCTTCCCAGATCTGCACCTTAGCGTCCAAAGTATGGGTGTTAGCATGAAAACCTCCAAGCTTAGTTACCAGCTTGGACCTGGTGATTGCTGCCACCAGCCAGGAATTATACAGTGCCTAGCTCACTGTGGTCTCCCCAAAACCTTCCCAGGGGACCCCCAGACCCAGATTCCTTGAGTCTCACCACAAAGGGAAATAACCCACTTCCCTTCTCCCTCTTCCCCTCCAGGTGCTCCCTCCCTGGGTTCCTGGAGAGATATACAGATTCAAGCTCCGTGAATCTAAACAAAGGGATCCCACCCTCCCTGCTTCAAGTCCTTGAAACACAAGTACCGAGAGATCTAACCTCTCTCCCCCCTCACCCAGAGGGTATGCAAAGTCAGGTTTAGTAAATCTAACACAAAGAGACTTTCCCCCTCCCTTCGTTTATTAGTCTTAACCAGTGAAAAACACTCAAACAGGTCTTAAAAAGAAAGCTTTATATAAAAAGAAAGAATAAGGACATAAAACGGTCTCTGTATTAAGGTGACAATATACAGGGTCAATTGCTTAAAGGAAAAAAAATGAATAAACAGCCTTATCCAAAAAGAATACAATTTAACACATTCCAGCAACTACACACATGTAAATACAAAAAAACAATATAAACCTATTGTCTTACTATCCTTGTACTTACAACTTGGAAACAAAAGATTAGAAAGCCTGGAGATAGAAAAATCACTCTCAGAGCCGAGAGGGCACAGACCCAAGACAAAGAACAACGAACTCACACCCAAAACTTCCCTCCACCCAGATTTGAAAAAGTCTTGTTTCCTGATTGGTCCTCTGGTCAGGTGTTTCAGGTTACTGTTCGTTAACCCTTTTATAGGTGAAAGAGACATTAACCCTTAGCTATCTGTTTATGACAAGGAGGTACAAGAAATGCCAATTTTTATTTTTCACTGAACAAGCATCTGACTGTGCACACCACGTAATTGTAGTTTGTAAGCCTTTATAACCCATTTTTCTAATGGAACATTAAGTGAAACATAGGAACACAGTTATGCATAAAAAGCCATACATTTTTAAATTGAGTCAGTATAAGCAAACAATGTTAATACAGTATCACATTCCTAGTTCTCTCATAGTAATAGATACAAAATTAAGTAAGTAAGTAACGGATATTTTTCAGGTGGCTTTTCCCATTTTATCTTGATTATACAAGATACATACAATGATTGAAGAATGCGAGAATTGCACATCATGGAACATCTATTCCACAGTATATGCAGCATTTTTCCAGATAGTCTGAGCTAATAGAGATGAATGTTTGCCAGGCAGTGCATTGGATTTTGAGATGTGAAGAGAGAAATAAATTCTTTAACTTGTAGAAAACAAAAAGGTTGAATTTTTGTTTTCTGCCAATGCTGCTGGAAGTTAAAACAACTCGTTGCTATTATATCGATCCTATCCAAACACAATTATTTATACTGTGACAAAGCTGAGTACTTTCCTCCCATGCACCATTTTCCACAATGACTGTCCTTGACCACCACCAGAAAATGAATTTGATTTCTCTAATGCAAAAGGTAATTGGATTTTTCTTTATTGAATGCATCCCTTTAATGACTGTCTTTGCTTCTGCCAATTTAGCTGCAAGTGACCTGACATTGATCTGATGATAAGACTTAAAATAAATGCTGGAGCTAAGAGATGAAAAAGACCAGCTGTCTGATATCAGAATGAACATTTCCTGCCTCTTCTTGCCATTTTCCTCAGCAAATGTCACTTACTTGAATGCCATTCTTATAAAACACGCTGCTGTAATAACTAGTCACACAGCTGCAGATTGCTTCCTTCTAGCAAATATAATAAGTACTTCCCAGAAAGTACTCTGGAGAAAACATTTTGAAAATTGAATAAAACCCACCTGGTAATCATCTGTTTCCCTGCAAATATTTATTACTGTACAGAATCTTCCTGGAACTGGAAAAGTATTGCTGAATGAAATTAATTAAATCTTAAGAGGGGCCTTTTAAGCATTAAATACGTATCCTAATATTTATTTAGTTAACTTTGGCGGTTTTAACATGGGTGATCGGAGAAAGGAATTACCAAAGGAAATAGTATTTCAGGATACAATCAATTCTTCAAGCTAAGAATAATAGAATCATTGGAGTACATATTTGTTTATATACCATATATGCTTAATGTTTTCATCATCATTTAGGACCCAGTTCTGCAATGTATTGAACACCTTCATCCCCTGAGGTCTGAGAACCCTAAAGTTGGGAGATGAAGTTGATTCATATGTGGCTTTGATTTAAAACAGGGATTGGCAACCTTTGGCATGCGGCCCATCAGGGAAATCCGCTGGCAGGCTGGGATGGTTTGTTTACCTGCAGCATCTGCAGGTTCGGCCAATCACAGCTCCCACTGGCCGCGATTTGCCAGTCCAGGCCAATGGGGGCTGCGGGAAGTGATGCATGCCAAAGGTTGCCGATCCCTGATTTAAACATAGGGTTTGTGTTCCCTTTGATAAATACTATAAAATGTCTTTGAATGAAAGTACTAATTCACATGCTAGCTGATTAAATTAAAAAACCCAAACCAAACCAACTCCGTGCTTCAAAAATAA
Organism: Gopherus evgoodei; assembly: GCF_007399415.2. Taxonomy (NCBI): domain Eukaryota; kingdom Metazoa; phylum Chordata; order Testudines; family Testudinidae; genus Gopherus; species Gopherus evgoodei. Next base: position 309,899,015 of record NC_044322.1, on the reverse strand, counting down.
ACCAAGAAGAAAATAAAAATAGAAAAATCTCTGTAAAACTGGGTTCTATTTGGAAGTGAAGAAAACTAGGGGGAGGTTCTGTTGAAATCTCTTTAGGAGTTACTTTTATATTTATTAAAGTAGCTAATAGTTTAAACAGTGTAGTAATGCTAGTGGCAGACAAACATTTGTTTTACTGCATTTCACAGCAAGTACTGTGCACTGACCTTTTTTTAAAAAAAACTTGTGTATGTTTTCCCCGCCATTGGATTTTCTAAATAGCATGGTGTATGAAATGACTATACTGAATTTTTCAATACTTTATAAGAGTGTTAATCTGAAGAAAAGGATATGGCTTTTTAACACGCCCAAAGATCATGGATATCCAAATCCATTGCTTTAGTTCAGTTTAGTTTTTTTTGTAAATCATGCAAAAGTAGTATGTGTGTATGGGTCTCTAGGCAGAGTTGACAGATAGTCTGTTTAAATATGAGTACTGAAAATTAGAATAAGCATTTCAATTTTTAAATGCCATGTAAGAGAACAGCACAGGTTTTAGGGTCATATATGGCCTTTACTCTGTGTGCACATTTCTCTTTGGCATCTGGGATTGAGAGCAGATCGAGGGTAGCATATGGCCCTTACTACACAAGCTTCCCTGACTGACTTCAACACCTTGGACTACAATTCAGATTTCATAGCCAAAATTCTCCCGACACTATGCTCAGAGAACTTGGACTTACCTCCCTGGCTGGATTGGAACCATATTGTTTGCCTTCTTTATATGACTATGAAGAAAGTAACCTACATCCATTTTTTCCGAGATCTTCATAAGTAACTGGCTCATTTAGATTAGCTTCTATCCTCTCTGCATCTTTGGCAATGCATGAGCCTTCTCACATCTCTCAGAAAGGCGTACATATCAGTTCTAGAAGGCAAACCAAAGTTCATGTAGGTTTTGAATAAGAGAGCTGCAGATAATATCTGTGTTCAGATTTTCAGCTTAGCTGTTGTTACGAATGTTGATTAGAATGATCTGAAATGAAAAATCTTTTGTAATCTAAAAATTTGTGTTTAAAACTTTGTGACACTGATTTAAAGCTAAATGTTTTCCTTCTTCCTCTATAGGTCACTGATATGATGCTTCAGGACAAGACATACCCTGACTGGGGGAAGTCTGCCAGAGCTTTCTGGAAGAAAGGAAATGTTAGGATCATTTTATTCTGGTAGGAAAACAGTAAAATCCAATTATTGTAAGTGAGCCTTGAATAGACATCCAAACCTCTGCCAAAGTACCTTCTAACACTCTATGTCATGATAAGAATAAAACTGGCAAAGGATTTAAGCTATATTTTCTAACAAAATGTCATACAATATTTGTCAGTCTGTTAAAACAATTTTTATATGAATAAAAAAGCTTTACGGCAATTTAAATCAATGCTGCATATGCATACACATCCTCTAATAAGAATGTCATATGACATATGAGCCAAATTTTAAAATTACCTCAACCTGGCTTCTGTTTTTTGTCCAGGCAGTTGCGGGCACAAAAGTGTAGGATCAAAATTGCTGGCACGTGGGATAACATTAAGATGTCTAATTACCTGTTTGTCCCTTTATATAAGTTAACTAGACATCTAAATTAAATGTGATAACATTTTGCATTCACAATTGAATGTGAATGCAAAAACAGATTGGGCCCATAGATTTTTTTTGAGAAAGAATATAAAAAGTAGACAAGAAGTAAACCAGTATGGCTAAATAACAGGGTACAAGAGTTATATGAACCAAAAGGTATGCTTCACAAAATTTAATTCCAGCCCAGCCCAAATCATGCTAATAACAAGAAATATAAATTATGGCAGATAGAATGAAAAATGGAAACTCGATGATCTAAGAAGGAATTTGAAGAGCATATTGTCAAAGATATAAAAAGTATAAGACATTCTTCAGATATAGGAAGCCTATGAGAATATCAGTGAGTGTTATTCTAGCGAAGGATAAAGGGAGAAATTCAGGAATTTATGTTGTAGAGAAGCTATATGATTTCTTTGCATCAGTCCTCACCAGAGAGGATACTGGGATATTTACCTTTTTTCAGGTAATAAAGATGTGATACCATAAGAAATGAAGGTGTCAAAAAGAGGAGACACCCAGGAGTTCTGGAGTAACTTAAGAATGAAGGGGTCAAGCTAACAAAAATATGCAGCTCTCATTAAAATCAAGTATACTGGAGGACTGAGGGTTAATAAATGTTGTACCTGTTTTTTGTTTTTTGGTTTGTTTTTTTTAAGTGATGGAGTGATTCTAGCAATGAACAACCACTGGCAGTTCAGTACCAGGTAATCTGATTGAAATGATAATTATGAATAAAATATAAAAAAAAAAATCCTTAGACTAACATATGATAAAAGAAACCAGCATAGCTTTTCTAAAGGAAAATAATCCCTCTCTGATCTATAAGAACTCTTTTGAGCATATCAGGAAAATAGTAGATGAAGGAGAACTGGTGGATCTAATGTATTTGGATTTTCAAAAGGCCTTTGACAAAGTTCCTCACACGAGACAATTAAGAAAACTAATAAGTCATGGAGGGAGAGATAAAGCAGATTAGAAATTGGCTAAGAAAGAGATAACAGAAAGAATAAAATAGTCTTTTTTTTGTCATGTTGCAAACTAAAAATGCGGTGCCCCAAAATTCTGAACTAGAATTAGTATTTAACCATGACCTGAAGGAAGGATTGCACAGTAATGTGGTAAAAATTGCAGATGACATAAAATCATTTAGGCTTGTCAAGACTAGAGCAGACTATGTGGGATGTAAGAATGCTAGGCCAATGGGCAGAAGAATTGCAAATGAAATTGTTTGTTCACAAATGCAGGGTAATATATAATGGAAGAAATAATTATATATATAATAATTATATTATGCTCAGGGTTTACTGTTTTCCCCTGAACATAGTTGATTTCAGGCTCAGTTATATATATATACTGTGCCTGAAATCTACTATGTTCAGGGAAAAACAGTAAACCTTGAGCATCATTGTGGGCAGCACAATGAAAACCTCTGTTTCAGAGGTGGGAGTGGTCAAAAAGGCAAACACAATGCTAAAATACACATCTAGCAGGCTAGAAAAAATCAAGTCATGACATAAATCAATGGTATGCCTTCATCTGGAATACGGTATTAAATTCTAGCCAATCTGTCTCATAAAATAGAGAGCTTCTGGTGAAGTGACTAGTTAGTCATGAAGAGACTTTCATTAGAGAAAAGATTGAAAATACCGAGACTAGTTAGGGGACAAGTAAGAAGTGCCATGGTAAAGATATTTTATTTTCGAGAGAGAACACTGCAAGACACAGAGAGCAATCAAACACTATAAAAAAAAATCAGTGTTCTTACAAAAGATGTTCTGAATTTTTTACAGGCCAAAATTGTATAAAGCCATATTTGCTTTCGCATAACAGTCACACTAAAATTGCCACAAAAAGTTGAAAATAGAAATGGATTAAGTAAAAAGTTTCTTTTCATGAATATGTTTAAAATAAAGAGTGTTTTCAGTGAGGACTCAGAAGCACAAAGGGCGACATAAACTCTTTTATTTGTAGCTATCGGCAATGAAATAAAATCACCTTAGGCAAGACTCCATATTAAATAGAAATATTATTTATATAGTATGTGTCAGGCATACAGTAACAGTAGACGTGTGTTTTTTCTTATGAGGAGGAGAAAGGGAGAGGGAAGGCTAACTAAAATTATGGGTGGTAATATGAAGTATTAGTCTTTCTTTCTTTGCTCTGTTTAGGGACTTGTGACATAAATGGGTTCATTTTGGTAAGCTGTCCAAAAGGAACATCCTAAGTAGAAAATGCCACAGAAATATAGATGGCACATCTGCGTAATTGGGATTTGTTTCAGTTCAGTGCGCTATAGTTTAGTTACTCAAAATAAGGGATAAATCACAAAGATGGTAACATTTTAAACATGTCAGAAACCTAGGACTGAATACAAAATAGGTGTGCTATTCAATACCTGATGTACATGTGCAATTACAAAAATAGTGCAAACAAACTGGATATTTGAACAGGCAAATTGCTGATAAGAGTCAAATCCTCCAAGGTGTCCCTTCATGGGCATCCTTTGTGCATATTCACTATGATATAGTCCATAGTGTCATGATCACTTAGTGTTTTTTCCACAGGTCCCTTCTCTCATTCAGTGCATAGAATGGACGCACAAGGGGAAAAAATTAAGGTCTCGCAGGCAATTGTAAATCTGGCATTTCCTAACATTTGTGTGCCTGACTTTGGAACCTATTTAACTTCCTTATATTTTTTGCATGTCATATCTATCTAATTTTCTTTACATTTCAGCATTTTGTTTTTTTTAAACTAGATGTCATCTTCATTTGATTCAACAAGTTAGGAATATAGCTCAAAAAGAGTCAAAAATGGCTTATTCAAAGAAAAAATTACTCAATTACTACAGGAGACTATCTATTTTATGTTTAAAAAAGACTATGTTAAACATGGTTCATTGTGGGATTTCTTACTATGTAAATATAGGAGTTTCTATCTGAGATTGATAGCCCTGTCTCCAGAATGGAAATTAAGCGTGAGCTTTTTAAATGGTTTTTCTGTGATGTACCTAATTGAGGCTATGACCTGATCAGCTGTATTTCAATAGTTCTTGCTTTGCAGTAGTCACAATAATAAATGCATTACTGGAGCATTACGTTGCTTTTACAGATTTGAAAGCAGTTCTTGTATTTGTTTCAAAAGACAGCTTTTAAAATTAGTTATTTTCATTGTGAACCGCATTTAAAAGAACTAAATAGATTTCATAGCTTTGTCAGCCTAAATTAAATGCTGCCCCAGACAAAACAACTCTTTTATTAAAGTTAAGATTTCTAGACTGTGTTATCACACAAGTGCACACCAATACACAGCAAGGAACCCTATGTTATTCAGCTCCCCTCCCCCCATTTACTTCACTCATTAACTCTTTTTTTCATTCTAAATCAGTTGTTTTCTGTCAGGGGTACGTAGAAGGTACCACAACTCTTCTAGATATTTATCTAGTTTTACAACAAGGTACGTAAAAAGCACTAGCGAAGTTAGTACAAACAAAATTTCTTAGAGGCAATGACTTGTTTATACTGCTCTATATACTATGCACTGAAATATAATTACAATATTTAATTCCAATAGACTGATTTTATAACTATAGAGTAAAAATGAGAAAGTAAGCAAATTTTCGGTAAAAGTGTTCTGTAACTCTTTTGTATTTTTATGTCTGATTTTGTAAGCAAGTAGTTTTTATGTGAGGTGTAACTTAGGGGTACACAAGACAAATCAGGCTCCTGAAAGGGGTACAGACACTCCCTAAGTCAAATTTTGCATAAATCAGAAACATATACACGACCATTACCCCCATCCCAAAAAACCCCAAAACAAACAAAAAAAGCCCTCCTGTTTCTAGCTTATGGAATATTTTCCGTAAGCTAGAAATTTGCATAAATAGGGTTTGCGTAACCCACGGGGTGTCTGTACAGTTGTCTGGAAAGATTGAGAGCCACTGTTCTAAATCACTTATCTTCCTCACTGCAGTCCATGTGTCAGTCAGTAGTAATTCCCTGAACAGACTAGTATTAAGCATCTCTAGCACTCCATCTTGCTAGCATCTGTTGGTCTTGCTCAGAACGTGTTAAATGGGGTCTGCCAATTCACTGAGACAGGTGGGTGACTGATTACTCCACATGTAAATAAGGGAGGTGATGGAAGCTCTCTGGGGAGAGAGGAGCTAAGGTGGGGGTGAGAAGATGTTTGGTAAAGGTTTAAATTTGATTGGTCCAAGCTGTACTTCCACAACAACATTGGTTATTTATTTCTGGGTAGGATTTATGATCTAGTAATTCCATAACATAAGGTAATGTCCATCTGTGCATTACTAGAGACTGTCATTAGAGCAGGACAGGACTCCAGGTTCCATCCATCCCAAGTACCCTCACCACCGGGGCTACAGGATCATTCTCTCTCTCTCTCAATCTGCCCCAATGACTATTCAAGTATTTTATACAAAATGGAACAGTTTCAATAGAAGAAACTGAAAGCACCATACCCTAAAATAGCCAATAGCCAGGGGACTAGGGCACTCAAAGCTGGGAAGGGGGAGACCTGGGTTTGAGTCTGCTCCAGAGTGGGGATTTGAAGCTGGCTCTCCCCCCACCCAGCTGAACATTCTAGCTATTGTGTACAAGGCGGGCACCACCACCTTCTCCAGCTCATCATTTCTGTTCTTATTAACAGTGCTTAAAAATGCCCAGAAAGGAAACGGAACACTTCATTTGACCCAAAATGGATTTATTTATTTTTTTACTTTTAAAACTTTTCAGAAATTAAAAAAAAAAACAACCTTTCAGTTTGACCAGAACAATGTTTTTGTTTCAGGACTGCCAGCAAACAGAAATTAACACAACTCCATAAGTGACAGTATTTTATCAATGCAGGCAGTAATATGATCACACAGACTGAAAAAAAATTAAAGTGTGGCTGCATGCAATATCTAATAAATATCTGACACTGTCCCTAGTACAAAGCTTCATAGTATAAGTACACCACTGTACATACTAAAGCAAAATAAATTTCATACTGTAAAGCTGAGAAAGAGTTTGATCCTGTAAGACAGAGGCGGGCAACCCCTCCTGCTTCTTGCCCCCTGACGGCACCCCCAGGACTCCTGTCCCATCCAACCCCCCGTTCCCTGTCTCCTGACCGCCCCTAGAACCCCTGCCCCTGACTGCCCCCTGCCGCTCCATCCAACCCCTCTTCTCATTCCTGACTGCACCCCTGGGCCCCTTGCCCCCATTCAACCCCTCCCCTGTTCCCTGCCCTCTGACCGCCCCAACCCCTATCCACACCCCACCCCCTGACCATCACTCAAACTCCCCTGCCCTCTAGCCAATCCCCTCTTCTCCCTGCCCCCTTACCACACCTGGAGCACCGGTGGCTGGCAGCTCTACAGCCGTGCCACCCAGAGCACCAGGACAGGCAGCCATACTGCCTGGCTGGAGCCAGCCATGCCACTGCACAGCACAGAGCACTGAGTCAGGTCAGTCTCTGCAGCTGCGCTTCCCCAGGAGCTCGCAGCCTCACCCCCTAGACATTGTGCTATCGGCGGAACGAGCTGAGGTTACGGGGGAGGGGGAACTGCAGGGGAGATGCCCGGAGCTAGCCTCCTGGGGCAGGAGCTCAGGGGCCGGGCAGGAGGGTCCCTCAGGCTGAATGTGGCCGGTGGGCCATAGTTTGCCCACCTCTGCTGTAAAACCGTCAGGCGCAAAATATTTTTTTCCTTTCTCCCTGACTTCATTGTGCAGAGGCCTTGTAAATTCATGCTCCCAAAACTTCACATGGATGCTTCAAGTTCAAGCTTTGTTCAGCATGCTTTCAAAAATCTGTCAAACAATGACAGAAAACTCTATGTGAAAAATACAGCCTCAGCCAATGACCTATGCAAAATATGTACTCTCAATGCCCACGTTGGGCTTCACATTTCAATGTAGGTCAAAAACAAGCATTTCACCTTCCTAATGGTTATAGCCATTGTTCACAGCCTTTGTCGTTGCTACGTTCCAAAAATCAATTCAATTCTGTAAAATAAATGTAACAATTAAAGCAATTATGGCATGTTGGAGTCATTTTTTTTTTAACTGTGCAGCTCCGTAATGGTATATTTAAAGATGTGTGTTAGAGTTTGCTGACAGCCACTCTGCCAAGCTTTCATGCATCTAACTGAAACCTTGACTCATTCTCAGAGTATCTGTTCTCCTATTCTTCAACATTGTGTGTTTACTCATTTTGTTTTAGAAAGCACATTAGCATATAAGCAACTCTAAATTATATAAAAGGCAAAAGATAATCGCAAGCCATATTGGTCACCGAAGATATTGTTTTTTAATAGCATAAACATTTGAAAGGTTATATGGCTCCCAGTTGAATAAAAGGAAGTAATTCCAAAACATACATAAGGCCAATGGAAAAATTGTTTACTCATGTTGGCATACTTTGGGGCCTGGTTCTGCATATTTTACTTGTACTAAGAAACATTAACTCACAAAAGTTGTTCAATTGATGTTAATGAGATTATTCATTTCAGTATGTGTAATACAATGTTAGGGTTGCAGAAAAGGGTCCCTGTTGACATACTGGGCCAGGTTCTTAGCTGGTGTTAATCTGTGTAACTCCATTTACTTTAGTGGTGCTATACCATTTAAACCAGCTAAAAATATCTTACCTCTTTTGGCTCTTGTTCATCCTGGTGACCTGAATTTGATTCCTTCTTCTGCATCATCAAAAGAATTGTTTGCTAAATTACAATTATGGGGCAAATTTTGTAAAGACAGCAAGGTTACGCTGGTGCCACTGAGATGGTGACCAGTGACCCAGGACCAGATCCTATGGAAATTATGAGGCAAGCTTAATCCATATATTGCTTGCTAAATTACTTTATTATTTTTACATGATATTAATACAACTGAAATGCAAGTAGAGAAGCTTGTAAAGTGAGGAGTATTATTAAGGTAGGCTTGGAAAGAGGCTGAGACCTAATGAGGCCTGATAGCATAAGTGGAGTGCTTGACTGAGGTCAGGAGATTTAGCAATATATAGCTTGTGACAAACAATTAAACCCCAAAGAAGAAAAAAACCTTAAAATAGCATCTTTTTTGGATATTGGAGTATACGTATTCATGAAGTGAACTGCATTGACCTATCAAAATCATTTGGAATGGAGTTGACACAAATTACTTATGCCTATGGTTGCCAGCTTTCTACTCACACAAAACTGAACACCCTTGCCCCTCCCAGGACCCTCCTCTGAGGCCCCACCCATTCTCCAAGGCACCGCCCACTGCTCATTCCATCACCCCTCCCTCTGTTGCTCACTCTCCCCACCTTCATGCACCCATTTTCATGGGCTGGCTCAGCGAGTTGGGGTGCTGGAGGGGTGAGGGCTCCATCTGGGGGTGCAGGCTCCAGGGTGGGGCCAGAAATTAGGAGTTCAGGGTGCGGAAGGGGACTCTGGGCTGAGGCAGTGTGTTGGGATGCGGGAAAGGGTGAGGGCTCTAGCTGGAGGTGCAGGCTCTCGGGTCGGGCTGGGAATGAGGCGTTTGGGGTGCAGGAGGAGGCTCTGGGTTGTGACCAGGAGTTCTTAGGGTAACGGGGATCAGGGCTGGTGCAAGGGGTTGGGACATGGGCTGAGGGTATGGGCTCTGGGGTAAGGCTGGGGATGAGGGGTTTGGGGTGCAGGAGGGTACTCCTGGCTGGGACTAAGGGGTTCAGAGGGTAGGAGGGGGATCAGGGCTGGGGCAGGGGAGGGGGTGCAGGCTCCAGGTGCCACTTACCTCAAGCAGCTCCTAGAAGCAGCAGCATGTCCCCCCCTCCGGATCCTACATGGAGGCATGGCCAGGCAGCTCTACACACTGCCCTGTCCACAGGTGCCGCCCCCACAGGTCCCATTGGCAGCGGTTCCTGACCGATTGGAGCTACGGAACTTGGCTCATGCAGCCGCCTGGCTGTCCCTATGCCTAGGAGATGGAGCAGAGACATGCCGCTGCTTCTAGGAGCTGCACGGAGCCATAGCAGGCAGGGAGCCTGCCTTAGCCCTGCTGTGCCACCAACCAGACTTTTAATGGCCCAGTCAATGATGTTGACCAGAGCCACCAGGATCCCTTTTCGACTGAGTGTTCTGGTCGAAAGTTGGACACCTGGCAACCCTACTTATGCCAGCCTGAGAAGTTTAATTAGCCAGAATACCAAACAAGGTTCTCTGGAATAGCACACATGAGCAGCCGGTCTGAAATCTCATCAAATATGGCCCTGGATATGTGTGGATAGAATGGGATGAAGATGTTTATCCAACCCTCATTGAGCGTATTGGGCTTGACAGCATGGTGTAAGGTGAAGCATCACATCCCACTTACAATATACCCCACTGGCTATCATCTTATCTCTGTATTTAATATGATCTTGAAAGTGTTTGAGTGTGACAAGCCTAGGGACTTTTAAATTGCGTGTATCTATCAATCATGTGTGCAACTTTATTTATTTTTGCACTAATTTCGGTGGTAAAATCTTCATTTGCTTATGGATATTAAATTAAAGAGATTTTTATTTAGCTGCTGAGGAAAGGACCTGTTGTTTTGTGATAAATGCAAATTGCACCTCTCAGGTTTCCCTCCCCACTCTGAACTCTGGGGTACAGATGTGGGGATCTGCATGAAAGACCCCCTAAGCTTATATTCCTCCAGCTTAGGTTAAAAACTTCCCCAAGGCACAAATTCCTTGCCCTGGGATAGTATCGCTGCCACCACCAAGTGAGTTAGACAAAGATTCAGGAAAAGGACCACTTGGAGTTCCTGTTTCCTCAAAATATCCCCCCAAGACCCTTCATTTACCCCCTTCCCTGGGGAGGCCTGAGAATGATATACCAACCAAATAGGACACTAAAAACTCAATCAGATTCCTAAAAACAGAACTTTATTATAAAGAAAAAAGTAAAAGAAGCACCTTTGTAAAATCAGGATGGAAGGTAATTTTACAGGGTAATAAGATTTAAAACACAGAGGATTCCCCTCTAGGCAAAACTTTAAAGTTACAACAAAACAGGAATGAACCTCCCTCTTAGCATAGGGAAAATTCACAAGCTAAAACAAAAGATGATCTAACACATTTCCTTGCTATTACTTACTATTTCTGTTATATTAGATGTATCATTTCAGTAGGAGCTGGATTACTTGCTTGGTCTCTCTCTTTGTCTCAGAGAGAACAACAACATAGACACAAAGCAAAAACCTTCCCCCACAGATTTGGAAGTATCTTCTCCCCTTATTGATTCTTTTGGTCAGGTGCCAACTGGTTATTTGAGCTTCTTAACCCTTTACAGGTAAAGGAGGGATTTTATGCTACCCTTAGCTGTATGTTCATGATAGCACCCCAGATTAATCCAGGCTACAGAGTGTAATCTGAAGACAGTGCAACAGTATAGGTATAACTGTAGTCACCCCTTGGCCCAATAAACCTTTATATTTGGTGGTGACATGCAAGAAAGAAAAAGCCCAGCTTGACTGCTAGATCCCAGCTGGATTTAAGGTTGGATTTTTTTTTTTTTGTCATTTCTGGTTTTTACCTGTAAACTGAGCACATTTGGGCCCCGAATCTGCAATCATATTCACCTGTGCATGAGGTTCTGCCTGCCTGGATTCTATAGCAGGATCAATGCCTTTAAGTGGAAGAGAACATTGAGAACAGGAAACAATGAATTGAATAATGGCAATTTTTTAGAGAGCCTTTTCCACCCTGTTCTATTCAGGTTCTTATTCCATAACTATCACTGGAGTAGAACCACTTTCAATTAAAATAAATGTTGTCTATATGTACTTTAACACAACTGTAAATATGAGTTCAGTTGTGCTCAGTTAACTTGTATGTAAAATATAATTATGAGTTAGAGATCCTTTCTTACATTTTTTTTACTTGCTTTTGTACTTTGCAAATATTAATAAAGCTTTTAAACTAAAAGAATCTACTGATGGCTATCTATATTGAGGCATACAACTTTAAAAATCTCCCTTATAACATGTGTCAATATTTTTATTTCATGTAATTGTATGTTGTCTACTCACAATTGTGAGAGCAGAAAAAGCAGAAGCTAAAACAAAGGATGGACTAAAATGTCAAGAAATCACATTGTGTTAACAAAAGGTGTCCAGCAGGCAATTTGGTTTCTAATGCACATACTGATTCTTTCTTTTTTTCTTTCTTTCTTTTTTATGGATCTCTGCTTTTTTTTAAATCCCTAAGAAAAATCATGTTAGCAATTAATGTTCTAAGTTCTTACAATAAAACAATTATTTAACTTTCAGAATGTATATGTTCTAGTTAACTCTATTCAAGCAGGAGGTTATTCTAATTAACATAAAATATCTACAGGGCTAACTGCAGTCAAAAGCATAGGTAAACAGCCTGTAAAACAAAGACACTATCAGTACAATAGTCAGTAATTATTCTTCATCTTCCATTTATTCAGATATTACCTACTGAAATGAGTGATCTTTCCTTGAGAAAAACCTTGGCTCTCATTTGGAGTGCTTTGCTTTGTATGTAATGGTTACCATGGTGTGTTTGTGGGCCCCATCCTGTTTCTAATTAAGACAGTGGGAAAAGCCCCATGGATTTCAATGAGAGTAGGATCAAGATGTTGTGTGTGAGCACTGAAGGGGGGATGGCAGCACCAGGGATTATTTAAAAAAAAAATTGAGAGAGGCTAATTTTCTTTGGAAGCTTTGTGTCTTATGTTCCAGCTAACCTATTGCCCACCAATATCCACTTGCTCTGCCATAAAGTAACTTGAACTTAATTTCATTAGGCAGCAAGTATCATACAATTGAGAGAGAAGGAGACACAAGCCAAAAAATTGTCAGAAGTCTACATTAAAATGGAGTTGGCGTACATTTACATTCCATTTGTTGCTCCAGCAGTACTAGCCTCTTCAAAGACATGCTTGAAAGAAAAAGAACAAAATGTTGCTAAGGTCAAGTATATTATATGTGGCTTTTTCCTACTGCAGAATACATTTTTCTCTTTGTAATAGTCTCGATCAGTTGACCATCAGTGCAAACTCCAAGGCAAACAATGCTTTTGGGAATGGTGGGGTCTACAGAATCTGGGTGATATTTCTTCTGTTGTTATGGTGGTTCTGTTTGGTTGCTTGTTTTTTTTTTATTAAGGCGGGTTGGATTGAATTTCTTATTTTAATTTTTGTAGGAATTTTTATGGGTTTATAAATAATCTTTTTTATTATTATGCAAGCACTTTGGGGGTTTTGAATGGGCACTTTTGTTTAAAAACTGAAAGATACTAAACAAATGTTTAGTAAATGGGAAATACAGAAATGGGTTTCTTAACTGTCAGCTACAGTCTATTTAAATACATGATTTTTAAATGTGCCTGTCCATACACTCTGGGCACAGGTATTATGTATTTGTGTTACAGTTATACCCAGCAGCCTCAGTCATGTACCAACACCTCATTTTGCTAAACTCTGTACAAACAGAATAAAATGATAGTCCCAGCCCTAAAGAGTTTACAATTCGGACATCTAATTTAGAGAACAAGCTAGCAGACAACGGGGGCACTACTGTAGTAATCAACTGTGATGATTATGTCAACAAGACCAACTGACAACTCTCTAACGTCACCTGCTATAAAGAACTCAAAGACCTTACACCATAATTCACACAGGAATTTAAGGATATCATCAAATTCTTCCCCAAACTACTTCAGGAGAAATTCTATGACCTCATCCCCCGCCAACACATCCCAAGGACCTTCAGCATGCTTCCCAAGATACACAAAAAAGGAAACCAAGCCAGATTCCTCATATCTGACTACCATACTCTTACTGAAAGAATATCAGGACTCACAGAAACTATCCTCCAGTCACTCAACACACACTGGGCGTTTCCTCCAGGACACAACTAAGTTCTTCCAGAAACTCTGCAGCATTAACTACCTTCTTCAGAACACCATCCTTGCCACCATGAATATCACATCCCTAAACACCAACATTCCTCACCATGACAGCATCACTGCCTGCCTCAAATATCTTCTTAGACAATGGACAACACTTATATATCCACTCCAAAGTCAATTGTCAAACATCTATTTCATCATACCAATGATATACCTGAGATACATTTGTAACCCCCCTTTCTTTTTCTTATTGCAGGTTTTCAGCAGAAAAAAAAAAAAGAAAAAGAAAACCCCACACTGTATTGCTGTAATTACAGCTGTTGTTTCCACTTGCTCTGAGTTGATATGGAAACATTCCCAGGCAAGGAGTTCAGGAAGTTGTTCACTATGCACAGTGGCTGTTTGGAAGCTTTCATTAAGGGCAGGCATTCCTGCATGTACACACATGCCCCCTTAGCTATAAGCTGGAAGCTGCTGGCCAATCAGTAGTGAGATCTGTCAGGGGTACAAAACTGGCAGCCATTCTGAGCACTATTCAGATCCAGCCCAGCCCTGCAGAGAGAATGTAGAGCAACGCAGGGTAACCTGGACTGGATCTGTGGATTGAATCTCAATGCAGTTTACTGTAATCTTACAGAAGTCAGTGGGATTGAGAAAATACGATAAAGGAGAAATCACAGGCTGGAGGCCAAATGTCTTTGTGAGGTGTATTTGGATGTTGAACCAAAGACAGTGTGAGAGCCTGACAGCTACATTCAGTGTCAGGGTTTTTTTCATATTTTCATATGTGAAGTTGTGTATGTGCTCAATAACATGGATGCTGAAACAATATTTTACAATGATACTAATAACCAATGTGGTGTTAGCTTTCATAGGATATCTCATAAGGCATATTTTGTACAAATATGATTACAATGAGAGCTGCTGGAAGATTCCTGCACTGGAAGATTCCTGCTGGAAAATACCACCAGGTCCCTCTCTCATGCGCAGCTACATAGTCCAGGTCTGGCATCAGCTCTGTCATTCTTGGTCCACTTGGGCAACACTGTGAAATTATCTTTGTGTACCTTTTCAGGGCACCATGCAGTTAGCTGTGAGCTGCACCACCTGTGGGAGAGCGGTTAAGTCATCTCTGCACCATCACCTGTCTGGGGCACTTTGATGTGAGCTCTGTGCTACAGTTGCTGGTCTGGTTGGGCCTTTCTGCAAAGTCAGCTCTGTCTTGTGCTGCCAGTCTGGCCTTGCCTATTGTTAAACCAGCTGTGCATTGCTGCTGATTCAGCTTGAGCTGATGTGGGCCATTGCAGTGCAGTACAGTCCAGCACAATCCCACAATCTTTCCACATCGGGTTCAGAATGTCCAGGTGAGGAACCCAGAGCAAAACAGGACCCTTGGGGAGAGCCCCTCATCTCTAGGACGCAACCCTACCCTCTTCCTTGTTGAATTTGAATCCTTAATTCTGAAACCAGAGCCAAGTACTAGTGAAGTCAGAGTGACCCATGTGCTCCAGGGCACTTCTTGCAGAATTCCTGTGCCCTTTGATAAGTACAGTTACAGTAACAATTTATTAGCACTTATACTATCAGCACACAGACAAGTTCCAAATGCAGCAACAAATCACAGTAAGTGGAACTATGGACAAGCCACATTGGTTAAAGCTGGCTTTTCCACTCGTCTGCTACAGAGGGAGCGGAGAAGTTCTAATCCTCTAAGCCTTTGAGCTCTAGGGCTTTCCCATAAAAGGAAATTGCCACATAGGCCTACCTCTGGAGGTAGAGCAAAGCAAATCACTGATTTTTCAGGTTAGTGGCTGAACTGAATAATTAAAAAAATATTCAGATATTTTCAAAGTGAATCTGATTTTTTTTCCCTTTTATCTCTTACCTAAAATGAAAGGCTGAAACTTTTTGGTTCAGGTCAAACAAAATGTTTTGCACATTGTTTTGAAATAATATTTTAAAATAAAATGTCTGTTTGAATGACATTTTCCAAACAAAATGGTTTGACATTTTGAAAAAAAAATCAGTTTTTTTCCCCAGCTGAATCTATTCACTGAATTTGACCTGAATTTAAAAATAGTTTCAATACCCTGTCCAGTGAATTTGCTACTCAAGGAAAAAATCAGCCCAGATCTGCTCTCAAGGCTCTACTTTTCTAGGCAAGCCACCTGTCTGTTTGGAGTCACCCTCACGAACACATTAGGCCAACCCCAAGTATTCAAAAGTCAGGAGTCAGGCCTGAAAAATCATGGAATTCACTTAAAAATAATGAGATTTTTAAGATAATAAATGTGACTAGGATTTATTTGCCTTTTGGTGTTGGAGCTATTAAGGTTCACATTTTCAAGCTTTATTCCGTAATTACAAGGCTAGAAACTTCTTTTTTTTAAATGAAAGCTGAGACACTCAGGTAATTACTGGTGCCAGCAGCTGGGCCTTGTAGAAAAACACCAAATATCACACGACTCGTAATGAAATCACACTCTAAACAAACAGCACTGGGCCAGACTCGCTAGTGCTGGCAAAGGTAGGACTAAATTACTGCACCAGTGTGGCCCCTGTGTCCCAAAAGGTATTTATCCTACAAGAGGGCAGATAGCATTACTGCTGCGACTATCCCTTGGGCCTTTCTAATATATTTGTGAGGGCTCAGAAACCGCTTGAAGTTGTGGCTATGGATCTATAGCAGAGGTGGGCAAACTACAGCCCTCGGGCCACATTTGGCCAGCAGGACCCTCCTGCCTGGCCCCAAAGCTCCTGGCCCAGGAAGCTAGCACTGGGCCCTCCCCTGCTGTTCCCCCCTCCCCCACAGCCTCAGCTCACTGCACCGCCAGTGCAGTGCTCTGGGTGGCGGGGCTGCAACCTCTTGCCAGGCAACGCAGCTGCAGAGCCCAGCCTGACCCAGTGCTCTGTGCTGCGCAGCGGTGTGGCTGGCTCCAGCCAGGTGGCACTGTTGCCTGTCCTGGTGCTCTGGGCGGTGCGGCTGTCGCATCACCAGCCACCAATGCTCTAGGCAGCGTGGTAAGGGGGCATGGAGCAGGAGAGATTGGATAGAGGGCAGGAGAGTTTGGGGTGGTGGTCAGGGGGCGGGGTGTGGATAGGGGTCGGGGCAGTCAGAGGGCAGGGAACAGGGTTGTTGATTGGGGCAGGAGTCCCAGGGGACAGTCAGGAATGAGAGGAAGGGTTGGATGGGGTGGCAGGGGGCAGTCAGGGGCAGGGGTTCTGGGGGTGGTCAGGGGACAGGGAACAGGGGGGTTGGATGGGGCAGGTGTCCTGGGGGCGCAGTCAGGAATGAAAGGAGGGATTGGACGGGGTGGGGGGGGCAGTCAGGAGAGTCTGGGGGCAGTCAGGGGACAGGGAGGGGAGGATGGGGCAGGGGTCCCGGAGAGGGCTGTCAGGGGCCAAGAAGCAGGGGGGGGGGTCAGATAGAGGGTATGGTCCGGGCCACACCTGGCTGTTTGGGGAGGAACAGCTTCCCTTCACCAGCCCGCCATACAATTTCATAAACCCGATGTGGTCCTCAGGCCAAAAAGTTTGCCTGCCCCTGCTCTATAGGAAGCAGAATCAATCCTAGCCCTGTCCACACCACTGGCCTCTTGGATTCCACAGAAGAAGGGAGGTTACAGACAGTACAGCCTTGTCTCCCAACAAACTTCTTTGATGTCCGAATTCCTAGTGATACCTAACCATGCAGGTCTGAATATGCCTCACTGAATTCTTCGCTTCCTTGATTGGCTGCTATTTAACCTGATCTGTGAGCTGGCCCAGCTTTTGCATAGGTTTTACTTTTTAGAAAGGATGCTTATTGGATTTTATGCAGTAAAGTTGCAAAGAGCCAAGGTGTTATGTTATTGTTTGTACTTAACATGTGATTCAAAATTTTTTGAAGAACCCTATATACCTAGAAATAACATACAGGATCCTTGTATCAGAACATAGATAGGATGACATGTAAGTAGAGTTAATTAAATTAATTTGTAATTTATGAAAAAGTAAGCAAATCTCAAGAATAACACCATCAACATTTCTGTCATCTCTTTTATTTGTAATACTTTGGTAAAATCATGAACATTGAAATAGCTTTCTCTGCCTCAGTTGCCCTTTTCTGTTAGGTACACATGAATTCCTTCTCAGCCTCTGGACTGTTTTTCCATGGAACTGCCTTTTCAGATTTTTATTATTATTGTTCTTGTTTTTATTTATACGATTGTCTATCGACTTCACCAAAGATCATATCACAACTATGGGAAGGGAAGTGTTAAGTTATGCTTCTTCTGCTGGCTGGTTCTATCTACAGCAGCAGAGCGCAAAACATGTAGGTTTCCAAAATCGTGTTTGATTTTAATTTCTCAGTCACATAGCTGTAACAGCTTATGAATTGGAGGATGTTATTGTGATCAAATTAAAGCGCAGCTCTGTGCTGAAAAGTGATTTTTGTAAAATGGCACCTACTTGCTCTTATTCTTTCTGTATCTGAATCATATCTATTTATTTTAACTGATAGAAATATGATTTTGCTACTTTTCACTCCTCTTAATAGTGCAGAGCCAACAGAGCTATGGGGGAGTGAGCTAGGCTGTGTTCTGGTTCACACATCATCACAACAATTGTCATTCAAATTCCGGTTGCTGGGCAAAATTCTGCCCTTGGTTTCACTCCTGCAGTCCTATTGAAAACAACAGAACTGCACAGGTGCGGTTGAGGACAGCATTTGGTCATTAGACCCTTTATTTCTTGTGATGATAAGCAAAAAGAAAAGAACATAGTTTGACTCAGATTATAAATTGAGATTAATGAGCTGGAAATAAAGGGGGAAAAACACTCTTCTTTTAACTGAGTAAATTTGATACAGAAAACCTTGAGAAATGCTGAATATAGAATGCACATTTCTACAGAGTTACTTTTCAAAGTAGATGCTCACTATAAGCTGGCCAAGTTTTATATCAAAACTACTTAGCAGTAGCCTACCATATAATGTCAAACTTACTGATGTTAGTCTGCTTTATAAATAAAATATTGTAAGAGGGTTTCTTTTCCTAGGGAATCTCCAAATATCTGATGTAGACACATCTAAGTTGCATGAACATAGCTGTGTCTTATGGAATTGTATCAATGAATGTGCAGTCCTTTTCATTAAAACTGTGTTATTATTAATTTTATTTTCAATTAGTTTAGTGCGCAGTGAATCTTAAACTAGCCACTGCTTTCAGATTAACTAGAATGTGAGCTAATGCGAGACCTGAAAAATCAGTTTGTCAGGCTGAGTCACATCATAAATAAGGTACTTATATTTAACAACTTTTATATGAAGAAGGTTTGTTTTGTAATATAATAATTTAAACTTCACAACCTTATTTCTGTTTGAACAAGACCTTACAAAACATTTAGCTTTCCCCCCTAAGCGTAGCTGAATTGATGAAATTATTGGTGTTTCTTTAGTTTTATTTTTATGCAATGTAAAACATTTATACTGTCTCCCAAAGCAAATTAAAGTACAAGACCCAAGTACAGATGAAAGCAGCTGGTATGCAATATTAATATTTCAAAGAAAGTTTGTTCTATGTTTCAGAAAAAGCAGTCTGTTGTTGTCCTTAAAAATCAATTTCAATTTTTGTTTATCAGAATTTGTGCAACCCATCATGTACAGTTTCCACCAGCTATTTCTTGAAAGGCTTATTGAGAAGGGAATTTTGGTGTCTTCTGTTAAAAGTGCCACTTTCTTCTTATATCATGAGATATTTCAATGACAACAGTCTATTTTGGCTGGTTTCTTTTAATCTATATGCAACTTCAATTAGTGTTCAGGTCAGTAAGTGGAAAGACATTTATGGAATCAATCATTTGGGTTAAGGAGTACATATACTGCAAGCTTACTAATGGAATGGAAATAATGCCTGGAACTTCTCCAAAAGAGTCACTGTCTCAATGGAGCAATTAAATATGTATGAAGAATGTTTGCAGTGAAGTTCAAACACATCAGCCTAAGGCTTTTATTTTTACTTTAATTTATTCACAGTCTTTCTGTGTGCTGCTGCTTGATGGTCCAAAAACATTTCTGAGCATGGTGCCTATTGCATCGTGCATGTAGCCATTGACTGACAGATACAGTGACAGTTTCTACTTTTGATCACCATCTCAGGAAGCAGAAGTAGACTCTATAGTAAAAGAATACAATGTTAGTATTCAGGTTAGCAGAGTTCTATTCTTTAATCCATTCAGCATCATTCTAGCTGTGTGAAGCAATCTTCCACTTTAATTCATACCATTTATCTTAGGATATGGGTGTTTAACTAAACTTCCTTTTCCGGTTGCTGCAGCATTATTAGGATTTCAGATAAGAATCCCCTATGATATGGCCTGAATCCTGTATCTTCAGATCATTACTTTTATCCTTCACAAAAGAGAAGCTTGTGTTATAGCTAGAAGCAGCTCTTTATACCCTCAGTGAATAATGGAGCTCTTTAGAATGCTAGTGACAATATTTCCTGATAATTACACTTCTTTGCCAAACATATAAAAGAACACCTGTTATTTTGAGGATCAGTAATTCTTTGCTCTCTACCGTTTCAAATGATAAAGAAACTCAGCCTACTGCAAAGAGATTTTGTTTCAGAGCTAGATTTTCTTTGGACTTGCTCTTAGCATTGTGGTGTGTTACTGATCACATGGCACCACCACTTCACTTGGTTCATTTGTTATCAGTTCATGGGCTTCAAGTAAGTGGGATTTTCAAATAACCAGGCTTCGTGCTACTGGCAAGGCATCTAAGCAAAACCAATATTTTAAGAGGATTGCTAATAATGTAATTACTTGTGGGAGATGTATGGATATCCCCCATATCAAAACAGTATCATCCTAATGTGTTATTTAAGCAGTAACATTAGCAGGGGCGGCCCTAGACTAGCTGCCAGCAACTGGCGCCCTAGGTGAACCATTCAGTCGGCGCCCCCGTCACACCTCAACAGCCCCCTCCCTCCCGTGGATCCCATGGGGAGGCAGATCAGCATTGTATATCACTAACACTGTTGCAAACATCACAAGGCATTTTGGGGAAGGGTTAAAGGTGTGAGTGTGGAATGGAGGATTCCTTTGGAGGCTGAAGAGGCCAGAGGGGGAAGGAGAAAGAAAGAAAAGAATGGGTTAACTTGACACTCCAGCTCACTCAGTCAGAAAATAAGGTCCAAGGCTGCAGCTCACAGCCGATGCTTTGCTGCCTATAATGAGTGAGACAAGTGAAGGCCAGCACGGAGGAAAACAAAAAGGACAACAGAGTCTAGCCTGTGTGTTTTGGGAAAGTTGAGTAGACCACAGAATGTCAGTTTTGACTAGTACAAAGAGCATCAGGAGCAGAGGTCCCTGAATGGAACACCCCCAAAGGAACCCAGGACTTAAAACCCTGAGAGCCGGAGCACCTCAGAGATCACAGCAGACCCCGGATGACCTGGGCCCAGGACAAGAACTCCCATCCACCCCACCCCACCTTCTTCTTATGTTACATCCAAGCTTGGCCAGCCTCGAGTAGTGTGGGTGTGAGTATCAAAGTGGGTTAGGGCTTGGGGCACTAATGCTTTCTTCCTTCCTCTGAATCACATGGGGAACCCTCCCCCACTTAACACTCTCTGCTATTATTTTATTAATAAAGCTTTAAAACTTAGACACTTGGTGTGTTTCATCCTCCCCAAATGATCCTGTGGCCTCAGCCTGATCACCTGACACCTCAGGCAGATTGGTAACAGAAATCTCTCACGGATTTGGTGGAGAATTGCGGAGGGGGGAGCACTGCGGAGTGCACCAACTGTTGTGCCCTTGGTATTTCATGTTGGGGCTTTGTCTGGCACTGTTGGTTTTACATGTTGAGGATTTTATAATTAAAGGTGTGCCCACTCTCTGCTGTAGAAGGTCTAAGAACTGGAGAGATGTTTAGCATTCCTCTCTCCACCTTGGTTGACGGGGGTAGGATGCAGGTGAGTATACTCCCGGTTATAGAATTCCCGGGTATTAGGAGGAGAGGACTCGGAGTCTCACTCTACGCATATAATCCTTGGTGCATACAGCCTCAGCCGTAGCGTGCCTGCGTTAAAGAGGAGGACATAGGGTGTCTCGCTCTGCACAGGAAAGGTTTTGGTATATGGACCCTTGGTGATATTGGACCAAATAATATGGAAGAAGACTTAGCATCTCTCCCCACAGCCCAAGCGGGGGTGAACATTGTAAGCCCCGGTGCCGGCATGGGCTATGTGAAATCTCAAGTAATTAAAAATCTTCAAAGTTGTACTAACAAATTTGACAACATGTTCAGGAAACAGGGTACAGCTGCGGACTCAGGAGTCCCACAGTCGTGGGCAATGGCATCAATGATGGGTTCAAGGCTAAACGCACGGGCATCAGGGAGTGCGGACATGGAAGTCTGGCTGCCCAGCCAGCTGGTGTCATGGGAGGCTGGTGGACCTAATGCCCAAGCCACAGGGGAGGCAGCAAAGAGGGATGAAATCCTGTTTCCTCTTTCAGAGGGGGGTGAGGACCTCTCCCGATTGGAGAGGGCTCTCACCAAGGTGGGATATAATCCCTGGTGTTCTGTAGCAGAGCTGCAAAAAAAGTGCAGATTCAGCAGGATTTCTTAGATGTGTATGCCAAGTATAGAAAGCAGAAGGGTAAAAACGTAGGGGCAAATGTGGAATTTATCTGGACTGCAACAGCCATGTGGTTTCAAATGTTGTCGGGACAGAAAGAGGAGTTGGGGAGAAGGAAAGAAGTGTGTACCCAACAGCTGGTGGAAATTGAGCAACTAAAAGTGCAAATCACTAACCAGGCAGCAACCCAGGACTATGCCCAGGACAAATTGCAAGCCTTAGGACAGGACTTCCAGGTGGAAAAGGTGGAGCGCACCCGCCTGGAAGCACTTGCGAAGCACGTACCAGTCCTTCAGGGACTCGTTAAAGACTTAACCATCCATGCTCAGCATACGCCTTAATGGCAGTGTGCTCTCCATGAAAGGGAAATTGAGCAGTTAAAACGTCAGTTGACCGTGCGTTCGACCCAAGTGGCAAGCCTCACAGGGGATGATTCGGGTGACTCGTGTGAGGGCTTTGATTTCTCCCTTTGCAAGGATCCCTAAGGATGAGTGGATTCTTGTTGCACCCCCATAGCGGCCCTCATTAAGACCAAAGAGAGGTCCACTGAACAACTTCAGGAGGGGGCCTGGGTCCAGACTCAGCATGTTACAGCCAGAATTCATAGACTCATAGACTCTAGGACTGGAAGGGACCTCGAGAGGTCATCGAGTCCAGTCCCCTGCCCTCATGGCAGGACCAAATACTGTCTAGACCATCCCTAATAGACATTTATCTAACCTACTCTTAAATATCTCCAGAGATGGAGATTCCACAACTTCCCTAGGCAATCTATTCCAATGTTTAACTACCCTGACAGTTAGGAACTTTTTCCTAATGTCCAACCTAAATCTCCCTTGCTGCAGTTTAAGCCCATTGCTTCTTGTTCTGTCATTGGAGGCTAAGGTGAACAAGTTTTCTCCCTCCTCCTGATGACACCCTTTTAGATACCTGAAAACTGCTATCATGTCCCCTCTCAGTCTTCTCTTTTCCAAACTAAACAAACCCAATTCCTTCAGCCTTCCTTCATACGTCATGTTCTCAAGACCTTTAATCATTCTTGTTGCTCTTCTCTGGACCCTCTCCAATTTCTCCATATCTTTCCTGAAATGCGGTGCCCAGAACTGGACACAATACTCCAGTTGAGGCCTAACCAGCGCAGAGTAAAGCGGAAGAATGACCTCTCGTGTCTTGTTTACAACACACCTGTTAATGCATCCCAGGATCATGTTTGCTTTTTTTGCAACAGTATCACACTGTTGACTCATATTAAGCTTGTGGTCTACTATGACCCCTAGATCTCTTTCTGCCATACTCCTTCCTAGACAGTCTCTTCCCATTCTGTATGTGTGAAACTGATTGTTCCTTCCTAGGTGGAGCACTTTGCATTTATCTTTATTGAACTTCATCCTGTTTACCTCAGACCATTTCTCCAATTTGTCCGATCATTTTGAATTTTGACCCTGTCCTCCAAAGCAGTTGCAATCCCTCCCAGTTTGGTATCGTCCGCAAACTTAATAAGCATACTTTCTATGCCAACATCTACATCGTTGATGAAGATATTGAACAGAACCGGTCCCAAAACAGACCCCTGCGGAACCCCACTTGTTATACCTTTCCAGCAGGATTGGGAGCCATTAACAACTACTCTCTGAGTACGGTTATCCAGCCAGTTATGCACCCACCTTATAGTAGCCCCATCTAAATTGTACTTTCCTAGTTTATCTATAAGAATATCATGCGAGACTGTATCAAATGCCTTACTAAAGTCTAGGTATATCACATCCACCGCTTCTCCCTTATCCACAAGGCTCGTCATCCTATCAAAGAACGCTATCAGATTAGTTTGACACGATTTGTTCTTTACAAATCCATGCTGGCTATTCCCTATCACCTTACCACCTTCCAAGTGTTTGCAGATGATTTCTTTGATTACTTGCTCCATTATCTTCCCTGGCACAGAAGTTAAACTAACTGGTCTGTAGTTTCCTGGGTTGTTTTTATTTCCCTTTTTATAGATGGGCACTATATTTGCCCCCTTCCAGTCTTCTGGAATCTTCAGAGTCTGCTGGGCCTGGAGGACATTTCTATGCTGGCTTGCGAGCTTGGCCCCTTCAAAACAGAAAAGGCCACCACTCGACTCCTTTCCCTCTGAAACATCATATATGTAAATAGTTTGTCCCAGCAAGAAATTGAGCGGGTGCTCACCTCTGCCAGTCCAGAGCTGGCCTCCACCATAAAAACTGCGGTGGCCGAATTGCAAAAAAAAGGGTTGATCATTGTTTGAGCCGTGGCGGATGTGCTTCTTTCCGCTAAAAAACCCCCAAAAGTATCTATCTAACCTAGATCAGCCCCAGGGCAAACCAGGTTAAATTATTTTTATCAACGGAATTTGATTGCAGTGGTCCTGGAGCAAATCCGGCCGACAAACGCGGCACAGCACCACTTGCCCCAGCTCCCGTGGACCATGGCCCAGTTACGGGACTTTACAGAAGGAAAAAATGATTGGTGAAGGGATAAATTGGGGCTCTAGGCCAAAAATAAACCTGCCACTTAAAAAGCATTAAAAATAAAATTATACAAATTGCTAAGCATTTTGGGAAACCAGATAAAAGGATGAAAGAAGTTTTAAAAAGTTTCCATTACCTGGAGTGTATAATTTTTCATTTCTGCTGCGGTTGAAGGTAGAAATGAGGTTGAGGTTAGGGTTCAGTGATTAGTAATATACAATCACTTACCTACTAAAACAGTTAGTTACAGCGTTTACATGGAAACAAAATGACCTTTTTTGACATTATATCCCAACATCGGTTGTTTGGAAAGTAATCCCCTTCCTCACAGTTACCCACTTGGAGTGTGACGTCATCACTTTCATAGTCTATTAAGCATTAACGCTGTTACTTTTCTTTTATAGATCTTATTTATTACATGTGAACCAGTTATAACAAAGAAAAGTGCATAATTATACAGCTTGATAATAATGATAAAGTTTAATAACTCTTAAAGATACTCACATTTTGGATTTATAATACTGAAAGAAAACACAATTTTCCACAGTATTCACTCAATTTTTAACCGTCTACTTGCGATGTGTGTTAAAATGACCGTTTGACATGTATCAACTCATGATATCTCTGCTCCACATGAATTTCCGGCTATGTGACCTTGATGTATATTCGAGTTACATGTCACTAGTATTGCAGTTCTTGCCACTGGTGGATGTGTTTCATTGTGGCTGAGTTATTGCTTATCAAAATTGCAGAGTGGGTCATCTTGACCCTGTCACAGATTGAAATTTTTTTGCTAAAATATTATTTATTTTTGCAGTAAATAAAAGATTTGACATATTAATAAATTCTCAGAAATGTAGAGAAATGAATTATAATTCATATTCCCTCCCTATGTGCCTAGGAATTGAAATAATGATATCTTCATTATTGTATTAGTATTTTTTTCATCTTTTTCATTTTTTTCCATTTTATTTGATTGTTTTATTTGATTTTTTCCTCGAATGTGGTGCCCCACTTAACTTGGCATCCCAGGCGACTGCCTAGTTCGCTTATATGGACGGGTCACCGCTGAACATTAGTAGAATGAGAGCTTGTGCTCCAGTAATGAGATATGCATGTGACAGAAAGTGGCACGGTGAAGCAAAGGCATTTGTGTACACTCAGCATTGAGGCAGAGTCAGAAACATTTGTTTTTTGAATGAGTTTTCAGGCTGTTATTAGAACAAACCTGCGTTCTAGTGACATTGTAACCACTGTACTAAATGCTACAGGTTGTGATCCTTCTAAAACTCTCAGTGGGTTATTTCCACTGCTGGGCAAAATACCAAATCATGGTCATATTTGAATTTCTTGTGGCTAATAATAATAATGTTTATAGTACATTTGTGGTACTTATATGGCCCCATTACTGTAGTATCTAAGTGCTTCAGAGTATTTAATGGATTTATCATCACAACACCATGATGAGGTAGGGAAGTACTATTACTCCCATTTTACAGATGGGGAACTGAAGTACAGAGAGACTAAGGGTACATCTACACTACCCACCGGATCAGTGGGTAGTGATTGATCTATCGGGAATTGATGTATCGCGTCTCGTCTAGATGCAATACATCGATCCCCAAGTGTGCTCCCCGTTGACTCTGGAACTCCACCAGGGCAAGAGGCCGAAGCGGAGTCAATGGAGGAGCAGCAGCTGTCGATCCCGTGCCACGAGGATGTGAAGTAAGTCAATCTAAGTCAATCTAAGATACGTCAACTTCAGCTATGCTCTTCTTTAGCTGAAGTTGGGTAAGTTATATCGATCCCCTCCCACTCAGTGTACACCAGGCCTAAGGGCTGAATGCTCAAAAGTTGGAGGTTAGGAGCCTAAATAGAAGTTAGGACCTATTTCTCTTTTTGAGGATTCAGCCCTAAGGACCAGATTTTTAAAGGTATTTAGGCATCTAAAGATGCACGTAGGCATCCAACTGGATTTTCAGAAGTGCCTACCCCTGGGTGCCTTCTGCATCTGTAGGCACCAAATACCTTTAAAAATGTGACCTTAAATGATGTGCTCAAGGTTACACAGGAAGTCTATAGCAGGACAGGATATTAAACTTACATGTCCAAAGTCCCAGACTAGTGTCGCAGACACAGGATCATCCTTCCTTTCTATTAGCACTTTAACATGCTGAACACTTTGATGGTCCAAAACATTAGGTCATTTAGAAGGAACTTGAAACCCAGATTATTTCATTTAAAATTCTACCTTGAGCATATTGGACTCAAAAATATGAACCTTAGGACATCTTTTCTTGCTGGAGATGTCAGGAACATAGGATATGGGAGGGCTCAAATATCAGCATGGAGGCAGGTTTTTATATGACTCATGATTGTGTTTGCATCAGGATCTACAGATTGAATTTGAGGTCAATGATCTTGGAGGTGCTCCGAGTTTAAGGAGAAGCTGTGGTTATTGGCTTTCGAGGTCTATATTAGCACTTAAGATGACTGATTGTCCCAGACATATATTTCAGGGGAATAAGGGCCTGATCCTTTTCCCATTGAAATCAATGCTGAAATTCCAGTTGACTTCAATGGGGCAGGATCAGGCCCTAATTCTGACAGATGTTTAACTTCAGCAGTTAGTTTCCGCAGTTGTAAACAAACTCCACGCAGTATATACAACTATTTTGGAGCCTTTAACTGACAGGTGACTAGTTTGATGAGTCAAGTCTCCAACATTTTCTTTTTCAGCTTCAAGAGCATCTTCCTGATGTTACCCCAATGATAGTTCCTTCACACTGCTGAGTCATATCTTGTCATTATTCCACATGCAAAACTCCCACTAAAACCAGTGTGTCTGTATTAAAAATCTTTCCTATGATACAACCATTGCTTGGAGTATGTGTTTGTATTTGTGCATATTGCTTCCTCTACCTCATCCCTTCTCATCCCTCCATTTAGTGAGTTTTCCTTTTGGGTAGTTATTTTTCTTAAAGGTTTATGTTCCAATTTTGAACAGTAATAACATTCTCATGATTTATGATGTATCAGAAGCCTGTTCTGCTGTTATTTTTATGGCATAGGAGTACATAATATAGCTTTATGAATTGTAGGATGTCACATTCTTACACTTTATGATATGAGATTATGAACTGTAATATTAATGTGCTTTGACAGAAAATAAGAACATAAAAATGGCCATATTGGGTTAGACCAATGGTCCATCTAACCCAGTATCCTGTCTTCTGACAGTGGCCAGTGCCAGATGCTTCAGAGGGAGTGAGCAGATCAGGGCAATTTAACTGAGTGATCCATCCCCTATAGTCTAGTCCCAGCTTTTGGCAGTCAGAGTTTTAGGGACACACAGAGCATGGGATTGCATCCCTAACCATCTTGGCTAATAGCCATTGATGGACCTATCCTCCATGATCTTGTCTAATTATTTTTTGAACCCCATTATAGTTTTGACCTTCACAACATCCCTTGGCAAAGAGTTCCACAGGTTGACTGTGCATTGTGTGAAGAAGTACTTCCTTTACAGTATGACAACACATCTAATTAGATTCCAACTCCATTACAAAACCTACAGTGTGGGGCACTGAGTTACCAAACAGTATGGTTAAAATATGATTTGCTCATATCTATGTAGAGCAGAGCTGAATTTTAAGCATATCATTGCACTATCACAATTCAGCTGGATGCCCTAGCAAAGTGTTAGTACAGACGGGAACTCTGTGTAATATATTACACTTATATTTTAATTGCATTAGTACAATATATTATATATATTATAGTTCCACAAATACATCTATATATCTATATCTATAATTCCACAAAACTTGGCAGAATTGAAAAATATAAGGATACTTTTTTATATGTGTTAGCAGCTTTCAAGTTTAGAGTGAAACAACTATAATAGGCTAATAGTTTTGTATGTTTCCCATTATGTTAGCTTTGTATTTTTCGCTTTGTGTTAGACTGATGCAATAGCAAATATTCTGTTACTTTAGACTTAACACACTGTGATATCTTGCAAGATGTAACTTCTCATTCATCAAGACATCTTGTAAGTACTTTTTACAATTAAAGTTGTAAAAAGCTTACCAAGGTAAAATATAGTTACAAGTGTTTTGCACAACTCTTTAATGTTTTTTCAAACAGTTTGAATAAATATGTCTCTTTCATCCAATGAGGATTATTACTCTAGTGCTAGATATATTTACGAGCAAAAAAAAAAATCCAAAAAGTATAACTCTTTTCTCTGGCAAATTTTTTATGTTAAAATGTTTCCAGAGAGTACAGATCATATGTCACTAAGCAAAGGAGTTTTTTTTTTTTGCACAAATGAAAGACATCTAATAGCCAGGCACATAAGTTATAAATCGATTACACTTATGAAAGAAATATAACAAATCATTCAACGGAGAACAATCCTATTTACTTGTTCAAAAAGGTAGTAATTTAACTGAGTAGCTTCAAACCAAAAAATATAGAAATTTCTATTATTGTTACAGAATAAATACAGCAATAAGGATTTGTTTCTGTTTGAATTAGTATATAAGACCTATGAGCTTCAGCTGTCACATCTGCATCCATTAATATTTTACCAAAGTATTTTACATGCTCAGAACGTCATCTGAAATTTGACATCACTGTAGCAAGTACTATTTTTACTATTTGGTTCAACCATAGTTAGCACTCTACCTTCCCTCCTCCCCCCATATAATAAATGTCACGGGTAACAAATTAACATTTGTCTTTTTTTAAAAATTGAGCGCAGCCCCCTACTACCTCCGAAGATATTATTGATCTTAGACTATGAATAAGCATAAATTGTCCAGAATCTCATGCTTTCCATTTATCTGAAAATTTATCTTAAAATAAACTTTTCAAAAATAAAACTAGTTTTGACAGAGAACTGAACAGAAAGAAGCCAATGAGGAGATTTGCCAGAACATATTCTGAACGTCAGAGATTGCATATTTTGTGTTAAAAGACTAATTAAAGACACAATCCTGTGAATTGCAGAGCCATTCTCAAATTCGGTTGACTTCAGTGACAGTTGAGGGCAAACAGCACCAGTATCTTATACCAATGTGCAATTAACATGAATTAGTACAGTGAGATGCCTTTATGCATTGGGACGAAGTTCTCTTTCCTGCCCGCACAGTCTGAGTGAAGTTGCTTTGGGTGGGAAATGGTGTGGAACTTGAGGGGGAATGGAATCCCCACTCCAAAACCAGAGCATGATGTTGGGCATTTCTTTAATACTTTCATGGCTACTGTCCCAGCTTCGCTATTGCCAATGCCCCTGCCCATACTGCTGGATTCATACGATTGCCAACTAAGTGGTCATATCCTCACATCTTATTCAGAATGGCTCTAAAGCTTGCCTCAGGGATGGCTTATATAGTACTGGGATGGAGTCCAACTCTGCCAAGTCCAGGAAGCACCCAGCACTCTAGTGTCCACTTTGCACCCTGCCTCACTCACAGTCAAACGTCCATAGCTGCTTTCAGTTGGAGGCCTTCTGCAGCCTCTGTGCCCTGAGGTAATTTAGCCATAGTAGCGTAAATTCAAACAATGGTTCAGCTACATGTTTCCATAACTCCTTCCTCTATAAACTAATTTATACCTTTGCATATCTGAATCTCCAACAGCATACATAGGACCCAATTCTCATTTCATTGATCGCTGGGAAAATCTGATATGGAGTTACAGTTGGTTTAAGTGACAGATGATTCATGTCCATAATGGATGGAAGTTCCCTTCTTCTGTTCCTCTATAAAATGAAACACAGCCAACTATGCATTATTGAGGTACATTTTTGTCAAGGTTTCAGAAGACAAAGCAAAACTCAAAGAGTTTTTATATGCTACCAGAACCTTAAAATAAAACCCATGACCTTTCAATATATGCAGTGTTTGGATTTATAATATTATGAAGTATCTCAGAAGGATCATCCACCAGCTGGATTTACCGACTCGCTGAACATACTCACACCTCTTTTTCTAGAGAGGCAGTAACAGGACAGCTTATGTCTAGAAATGTCTCACAGACTATTAGCTTCTCATTGGTGAGAAGGTTATTTAAAAGCTTGACTGCTGCTGAACATAGAATACCAACAGTAAACCTCCTACCACAGACAGATATCTGACTTAGGCTGCCATTCCTCTGATTTCACTGCAAAAAGCCCTGCATTAGGACCTGCTGTAAAACTTTTGAAAACTTTTCCAGGAACTTCTAGAGTTGATGAACAGTACTCCTCTTTGTATCACATCTACTCCAATTTGTTAAGCCTTCTCTCTTTGCAACCCAAGGCCTACTTCTCAATTATTGTGTTTTATTCCTATATTACTGAGACAATTAATAAAATATAATTAAACACTTCCTTAATTTGAGGCTGTTTCATAATATATTATCATCTGCAGCCAACATATTCTCTTATTATAGTGTTGTTGCATTCTCAGTTTAAGCAACACGAGTTCATTCAGGGTGCTCACATAGCAAAGATACTCACAAAATTCATCTCCCACAACCACTGGCTGTCTCCAATGAGCCGACAGCACAGGTGCCCCATAGTACCTCATGTGGTTCCCAAACTAATTCAGATTTGAACCTTGGATTGTGTTGCATCATCTACAGCCAGCTCATAGCCAGAAGCGGCAATGAGAGCAAGCATGTTTCCTTTCTGACTCCTGCTTTATTGGATAGGTCCTGCCTCCACACTTACTCAAAATCTTTTTAGGGTTAGGTGATCTTTAATTGCTGGGCCCTCACATTTCCTGTTTGGAAATCAATCCACCAAGAGGACTGGGCATTGTGCCCAAGATGGTGCCGGCATGCCTTCTCTGTAGATATCAAAGGTAGGATGAGGAAGCCTGGAGTAGGAAGCCTCAACAGGTACTAGGCAATGCAGTGAAAGCTTTATCCCATTGCCACCACAAAGCTGCTTTAAAACCAATGTATTTGTTCACAGGGAGGATTCCTCTGGTGTAGAGGAATTACTGAAATGTGTAGAGCCACTTGAGAGTGCCTGGAGAACATGTGGGCATGTCTGAAGCATTACTAATTCCTTCTGGGTCCTCCTGACAGCTGCTATTACAATGGGAGTATAGTACCTCCTGAAGGAGCTGTGTTATTACAGGGGAATGAGGAAATACAGCACACAGAAGAATCCATGAGAATGTCTTCTACCTCCTTCATCTCTAGGGCTTCCATTTCCTGCAGATCCTAGTGTCTGATGGAGGCTGAGAGACCAAGCTATCTACACACCCTGTGATGTCCCAAATCTTCTCACCTACTGGTACATGTAAGATAGCCTGGAATTTCCACTAGCCTGATGAGTCAAGATTTTTAAAATTATGAGCCAAAAGTTAGAATCCTAGGCCAAGATTTCCAAAAGTAACTAGAGATTGGGGATACTTTGATTTTTGAGTGCCCATCTTGAGACAGTTTACAGGGGCCTGATTTTCAGAGGGTGGTTGCTCAGAGATTTTGAATATCAAGCTTTTTTTATGTGTCTGAGTTTGGAAACCGCAAAACTGAAGTACCCTAAATAACTTTGAAAATCTCAGTGTTAAGTCTATAGATAGGCACCACCTTGGTTTTCAAAAGGGCTACATTTTCAACAGTTACCATTAAA
Organism: Gopherus evgoodei; assembly: GCF_007399415.2. NCBI lineage: Eukaryota > Metazoa > Chordata > Testudines > Testudinidae > Gopherus > Gopherus evgoodei. The sequence goes on along the minus strand of NC_044322.1, from coordinate 309,866,754 downwards.
TTCAATGGAAGTTGAGTGCTCACACTTTTGAAAATCAGGAATCAGGAAATATATATTAAAAGCCTATCTTTAGCCTCCTAGGGTAACATTTTCAGGACATGCCCAAGTCAGTTTTCAAAATATGACAGTTTCCTGAATCACTAAGGTGCTTTGAAAATTTTCCCTTAATTTTGAAAATCTTGATTCTGCTATTTCCTGGACCAGCTGTACCCTCCCCACTCCATTCCCCCTCCAGTTTGGCTGGGGATGAAGGTTACCTATCCCATATAAAGTAAGCGTGAAATATCATTTCCCTTTTCTTTATGTAACCCCCAGCTTGTGGGTTACATTTACATAAGGGTTGTTTTTCAAATTGCTTTCTACTAGAGTTAGGCAATTAACTTTTAACCGTGAAAATTGACCAAGAGGTGGAATTCTGTGACTAGAAGTCATGTGAATCCTGCACTACCTTGCATATGATAAGTGCTGATTGAAGAAACTTTTTACAAGCAAGACCATGAACTTTCTTAGACTGCTTTCCTTCTTCTATGTTACAGACAAGAAATGGCATTTGAAACTTAGAATCATAGAATATCAAGGTTAGACGGGACCTCAGGAGGTCATCTAGTCCAACCCCCTGCTCAAAGCAGGACCAATCCCCAACTAAATCATCCCAGCCATGGCTTTGTCAAGCCTGATTTTAAAAATCTCTGAGGAAGGAGATTCCACCACCTCCCTAGGTAACCCATTCCAGTGCTTCTCCACCCTCCAATTGAAAAAGTTTTTCCTAATATCCAACCTAAACCTCCCCCACTGCTACTTGAGACCATTACTCCTTGTTCTGTCATCTGGTACCACTGAGAACAGTCTAGATCCATCCTCTTTGGAATCCCCTTTCAGGTAGTTGAAAGCAGCTATCAAATCCTCCCTCATTCTTCTCTTCTGCAGACTAAATAACCCCAGTTCCCTCAGCTTCTCCTCATAAGTCATGTGCTCCAGCTTCCTAATCATTTTTGTTGCCCTCCACTGGACTCTTTCCAAATTTTCTACATCCTTCTTGTAGTGTGGGGCCCAAAACTGGACACAGTACTCCAGATGAGGGCTCACCAATGTCGAATAGAGGGGAATGATCACATCCCTTGATCTTATACAGCCCAAAATGCCGTTAGCCTTCTTGGCAACAAGGGCACACTGTTGACTCATATCCAGCTTTTCGTCCACTGTAACCCCTAGGTCCTTTTCTGCAGAACTGCTGCCTAGCCATTCAGCCCCTATTCTGTAGCAGTGTATAGATTCTTCCATCCTATGTGCAGGACTCTGGACTTGTCCTTGTTGAACCTCATCAGATTTCTTTTGGCCCAATCCTCTAATTTGTCTAGGTTCCTCTGTATGCTATCCTTACCCACCAGCATATCTACCACTCCTCCCAGTTTAGTGTCATCTGCAAACTTGCTGAGGTGCAGTCCACGCCATCCTCCAGATCATTAATGAAGATATTGAACAAAACCAGCCCCATGACTGACCCTTTGGGCACTCTGCTTGATACCAGCTGCCAACTAGACATGGAGCCATTGATCACTACCCGTTGAGCCTGATGATGTAGCCAGCTTTGTAGCCACCTTATTGTCCATTCATCCATCCCATACTTCTTGAACTTGCTGGTAAGAACACTGTGGGAGACCGCATCAAAAGCTTTGCTAAAGTCAAAGAATAACACATCCACTGCTTTCCCCTCATCCACAGAGCCAGATATCTCATCATAGAAGGCAGTTAGGTTAGTCAGGCATGTCTTGCCCTTGGTGAATCCATGCTGACTGTTCCTGATCACTTTCTGCTCCTCTAAGTGCTTCAGAATTGATTCTTGAGGACCTGCTCCATGATTTTTCCAGGGATTGAGGTGAGGCTGACTGGCCTGTAATTCCCCAGATCCTCCATCTTCCCTTTTTTAAAGACAGGCACTACATTAGCCTTTTTCCAATCAGCCAGTACCTCCCTGGATCAGACATGAGTTTTCAAAGATAACGGCCAATGGCTCTGCAATAACATCTGCCAACTCCTTTAGCACTCTTGGATGCAGCGCATCCAGCCCCATGAACTTGTGTCTGTACAGATTTTCTAAATAGTCCTGAACCAATTCTTTCTCCACAGAGGGCTGATCACCTCCTCCCCATGCTGTCCTGCCCAGTGCAGCAGTCTGAGAGCTGATCTTGCTCCTGAAGACAGAGTCAAAAAAAGCACTGAGTACATTAGCTTTTTCCACATCCTCTGTCACTAGGTTGCCTCCCTCATTCAGTAAGGGGTCCACACTTTCCTTGACTTTCTTTTTGTTGCTAACATACCTGAAGAAACCCTTCTTGTTAATTGTGAATGTGTGGGACCGGGGCTCGACTGTCTCCGAGGGGCGGAGGGGAGCCACACAGGCTCGCTACACATTCTCTGGCTGGGCCAGCCCCCGGGTTCCGGTCCTGGGGCGACAAACACAAAGTCACAAGGCCCGGGTCCCTGGGTTCGGGGCAGAGCAACCATACAGAGTCAAAGGGGCTCAGGCCCTCTGCTTCAGGGCTGAGCAAAAATACAGAGTCAAAGGGGCTCAGGCTCTCTGCTTCAGGGCTGAGCAACAATACAGTCTAAAGTGGGGGGCCAAGCCCTAAGTTCAGGTGGGGCACCAAACGCAGAGTCACAAAGCTCAGGCCCTTTTGGCTCAGGGCTGAGCAAAGCACAGGGTTTAGGAGGCTCAAGTAGAAAGGCCTCCTCAGGCCTGCGATAGGGGGCATCTGCCACTCCACTGCGTTCCAGTCTGGGGCCCTAGCAGCGGCCGAGACTCGCTGCTGTCAGTGGGGATCCTGGCCGCAACACACTGACATAGGCCCGGATATGGTTCCAGCCTGACCGGAGTCGGCTGCCCCCGGGCTACTTCCAACCTCCCCGTCAGGGCCTACCAAGTCCGTGGGGTCGGCCCCCGTGAAGTCCAGCATCATGGGCTCCTCGCGGCCAGGGCTAGGTGGCAGGTCCGGCAGTTCCTCAGGGAAGTCCGGCCTGGCTTGCTCCGGCTGTTCCTCCGGGTAAGCAGGGACGGGGAGATCCCAGCGGCTACTCTGGGTAGTAGGCATGGGGAAGCTCTGGCAGTTCCCCCGGGTAATGGGCATGGGGAAGCTCCGGCAGCTCCTCCAGGTAGCGGGCGCGGGGAAGCTCTGGCCAGTCGCAGCGTGTGTCCTGGGTCCTAGAGGGTTCCGAGTCTCGAGCTCCCTCCAGCACATCTGCTCCCTGCGGCGGCTGGGGCCCGACTGAGCTCTGACAGCCGGCTTTTTGTACTTTCAGGTTGTCACCTGATCATCTGAGGGGCGTGCTCACCGCACCTAAGCCCCGCCCACTCAGGCTCCTGGCTGGGCACTCCCACCCCTGGGCTGGAGGGGAGCCACACCGACTCGCTACACACACATCCCCTCAAGTCTGGCTCCCACTCATCGGGGCCAGGCTCCTCCATCCCCCCGAGGCGGGATAAGAAGTCTGCATTGGCATAGTCTTTACCTGCCGGATGCTGAACGACAAACGCATAGGGCTGTAAGGCCATGTACCAGCGCATGAGACGTGCGTTGTTGTTCTTCATGCGCATCAACCATTGGAGGGGGGCATGGTCCATGACCAGCGTGAACAGGGCGCCGAGGAGGAAAAACTGGAGGGCCTTGCAGGCCCCTTTCACGGCGAGGGCCTCCTCTTCTATCACGGTGTAGTTCCTCTCCCGGGGAAACAATTTCTGGCTGAGGTACAGCATCAGGTGGTCTCCTCCATCTACCTCTTGGGACAGGACCGCGCCCAAACCCACCTTGACGCGTCCATTTGAAGGATAAATCTCCGGCTGAAGTCCGGGCTGTACAGAACTGGCTCCTGACACAGGCATCTCTGGAGCATCCTGAAGGCTACTTCGCATTCCAGGGTCCACCGTGCCTGTCAGGGACTGTTCTTAGTCAGCAGCTTGGTTAGGGGGGCTGCGATGGAGGTGAACTGTGGGATGAATCGCCAGTAGTATCCGACGAGGCCCAGAAACTGCCGAACATGGTGTTTTGTCATCGGTGTTAGGCAGTCCGTGAGGGCTTGCACCTTCCTCACAAGGGGTTTTATTCATACTCCCCCAACGGTATAGCCGAGGTAAGTGGTCTCCTGCCAGGATATACGGCGTTTCTTGGGGTTGGCAGTCAAACCCGCCTGCTGAAGGGATCTCAGGACCGCGGCGACCCAATTTAGGTGGTCTTCCCAGCTTCGGCTGTAGATTACAACATCATCCAGGTAGGCGGCCACGTAATCGCGGTGAGACCGTAACAGGTGGTCCATTAGTCGCTGGAAGGTTGCCGGGGCCCCATGGAGACCAAAAGGCATTCGGGTGACCTGGTAGAGTCCCGTCAGGGTGGCAAAGGCTGTTTTTTCCTTCAAGGCCTCATTGAGGGGGATCTGCCAGTAGCCTTTGCTGAGATCAAGGGTGGTAATAAATTGGGTTTCCCCGAGGCGGCCGAGCAGCTCATTCACATGGGGCATCGGGTAGGCATCAAAGCGGGAGATGGCATTCACCCTCCAGAAGTCTATACAGAACCGGCGGGTGCCATCTGGTTTGGGCACCAAGACCACCGGACTGCGCCACTCGCTTCGGGATGGTTCGATGACTCCCAAGGCCAACATGGCCTGGACCTCCTCCTCGACCTCCTCCTCGACCTCTTGGCGCATCCTGTACAGCAATGGCCGGGTTGTGTCTCGGACGATCTTTCCCAGCTTGGTCTGGATCGAGTGGCAGGCCAGAGTTGTGTAGCCCGGTAGCGCCGTAAAGGTTCTCCGGAAAGCCCGCAGGAGACAGTTGGCCTGCTTGCGCTGCTCCTCCGTGAGTGAGCCCCCAAGCGGGGGTGCCGCGGGGTCTTCCATCTGGGGCACCTGGGCTCCTAGCTCCGGCTCTGGTGGGTAAGGTTTGATTAACAGACCCTCCCAGTCGCGCCATGTCAGCAAGTTGACATGGTAGCGTTGTGTCTTTTTGTGTCTGTCTGGTTGGCGAACCTCGTAGGTGACGGGCCTCACCTTCCGGGTTACTTCGTAGAGTCCCTGCCAGCGGGTCAATAACTTTGACTTGCTCGAGGCAGGAGGAGTAGGACCCGATCCCTGGGAGATAACTCCTGTACCTGGGCCTCCCCGTTATAGGTCCGCCCCTGTCGCTCCTGTGCTGTCCTTAAGTTATCGCGCTCCAGGGCCCCCGCCTGAGCGAAATACTCCTGTAGTTGGAGGACGTACTTCAGGAGGCCCTGGGTCGGGGAGGTGGACCGTTCCCAGGTCTCCCGCATTAGGTCCAGGAGGCCTCGCAACCTGCGCCCATATAGCAGTTCAAAGGGGGAGAATTTCATCGATGACTGGGGGACCTCCCAGACGGCTAACAGCAGGGGCGGAAGGAACTGATCCCAATGGCGTAGCTCCTCTGGGGGGAACTTCTGCAACATCTCCTTGAGGGTTCGGTTAAACCGCTCCACCAACCCGTCCGTCTGCGGGTGGTACACAGAGGTGCGGAGCTGTTTAACTCCCAGCAGTTCACAAACCTGCCTCAGCAGCCGGGAGGTAAAATTGGTACCTTGGTCGGTTAGGATCTCCCTGGGCAAACCCACCCGTGCAAAGATTTTCACCAGCTCCCCCGCGATAGCCCGGGCCATGATGCTCCACATTGGGATGGCCTCGGGAAAGCGGGAGGCATAGTCTACGAGAACCAAGACATACTGGAAGCCGGTAGCGCTCTTCAGGAGCGGGCCTGCTAGGTTCATGGCCACCCTCCATCAGGGGCCTCCATCAGGGGCATGGGGACCAGGGGTGCCTTGGGTACCTGAGGTGGAGTGGCTAGCTGACACTCTGGGCAGGAGTTACAGTAGCTCTTCACGTCCTGCTAGATCCTGGGCCAAAAGAACCGTGCCAAGGTCCGGGCAAGGGTCTTCTCATGTCCCAGGTGCCTGGCGGCCGGCACATCGTGGGCCAGTTTCATCATGGCCCGCTGATGACACCATGGTACAAGCAGCTGGGTCTGATGTTCCTGCGTGCGGGGGTCCCGGTCGACCCGGTAGAGATGGTCCCGGCGCAGCTCAAAGTGGGGCCACTGAGTTGCTCGCTGAGGATCAATAATGGCCCCATTGACTGCTGCGAGTTGCTCATAGGCCCGGCTGAGGGTAGGGTCCGCCCGCTGGTCCCGGCAGAAGTCGGTGTCAAGGCGGGGCTCGGGTGTGGGCTCCCTCCGCGGCTCACCAGCTGCCTCCTTCTCTGCCTCAGTCCCCTCGTCCGCCTCCGCAGCCTGTGGCAAGGGCTCCCAGGAGTCGGCTTCTAACGCCGGCATCGACCGGAGGACCTCCTCAAAGGCGGGCCAGTACCGCTCCAGGATTACTGAGTACGGTAGTCAAGGAGCTAAGCCGACCACCGGCTGTTGGGTGATGCCAGCTACCGTTAGCAGGATCCGGGCGCTCGGATAGGGCTGAACGTCCCCATGAATACGCTGCAAGTGGATCAGCCCCAAGCGGTGGTCGGCCGGGGGTCCCAATGCCTGGCGGACCAACATTTGGCCACAGCTAGAGTCGATCAAGGCCTGCGTGGCTTGGTCCCCAACGCTCACTGGGACTGTGAGCTTGGGAGTCTGTGGCAGTCGGGCCCGAGTGTCCCCCACACAGACTTGCCCGAAGCTACAACCCATTTCTGGGCAGTCTTGCTGGAGGTGCCCCGTCTTTCCACAGCTGAAGCAGAGGCCGAGCTCGGGGCGCTTGCCCCAGGAGGCTGCCATGCTCAGGCTTTAGGGAGGGCTCCGACGGGCCCCTGGGGGCCCCTGGCCGGGGGGCGTCGCTGCAGGCCAAGGGGCGAATCTGGGCGCTGGACCCAGGACCCCGACTGGGTGTCCAGTCCGCGACCCGGGTGTCATGGCCCGGTCAGGGTATTCCCCTTCCTCTCACCGTGGGGGCGTTCGGGTCCCGAGTGGGCAGCCGGAAGGTGGGCCCCATGGAGGCTTCCACGGCGAGGAAGTCGTCTATAAGCAAGACGGCCGCAGCCAACGTCGCTGGCCGGTGGTGGAGCACCCAGGCCCTTCCCTGGGTAGGCAGAGTGTGGATGAACTGCTCCAGGACGACCTGTTCGGTTACCTCCTCGGCCGTCCTGGCTTCCAGCTGCAGCCATCGCCTACACGCCTCCTTAAAGGTTTGGGCCACCAGCCGCAGTCGGGTGCCCGCAGGGTATGTCTGGCTCTGGAACCGCTGCCGAAAGGTCTCGGGGCTGACGTCCAAGGCGTCCAGAATCACGGCTTTTACCCGGTCATAGTCTCTGGCTTCCTCGGCCACCAGTCAGCGGTAGGCCGTCTGGGCCATTCCGGTCAAGTATGGGGCCAGAAGAGTGGCCCATTGGTTTCGGGCCCGCCCCGCGATGAGGGCCACGTGTTCAAAGGTGACCAAAAAGGCCTCGGTGTCATCGTCCGGGCCCATCTTGGTAAGTCGTAGGAGGGCAGCCGAGCGTGGCCCCCCAGCGCCCGCCCCTGCTGGCCCGTCGGCGGGGCGGGGTAAGGTGGCCACGAGCTGCTGCAGCTGGCTCCCAAATTGCTGCACCAGCTGCTGCTGATGCTCGAGCTGAGCTGCGTGCTGCTGCTGCTGCTGCTGTAGGAGATGGGCGGCATCTCGCTGCTGCTGCTGCTCGAGTTGGGCGGCATGCTGCTGCTGCTGCTGCAGCTGGGCTGCCTGCTGCTGCTCCTGGCTCTCGGCCAGCAGCTGGAACAACTGCTCCATGTCCATGGTCTTTGCTGGGAGGGGGTGGACAGCCACCCTCTTTCCGGCCCCTTCTCACAGGGGCAGGGGTTCCTCTGTCACTGGTCAGGTGCCATGTGTGAACATGTGGGACCGGGGATCGACCCTCTCCGAGGGGCGGAGGGGAGCCACACCGGCTTACTGCACGTTCCCTGGCCGGGCCGCCCCCCCTGGCTCTGGTCCTGGGGCAACAAACTCAAAGTCACAAGGCCCGGGTCCCCGGGTTTGGGGCAGAGCAACCATACAGAGTCAAAGGGGCTCAGGCCCTCTGCTCCAGGGCTGAGCAACAATACAGAGTCAAAGGGGCTCAGGCCCTCTGCTTCAGGGCTGAGCAACAATACAGTCTAAAGGTGGGGGCCCAGCCCTAAGTTCGGGTGGGGCACCAAACGCAGAGTCACAAAGCTCAGGCCCTTTTGGCTCAGGGCTGAGCAAAGCACAGGGTTTAGGAGGCTCAAGCCCTCTGGTTCAGGGCTGAGCAGCAGTACAGTCTAAAGGGGCCCAGCCCCAAGTTCGGACGGGGCAGCAAACGCAGAGTCACAAAGCTCAGGCCCTTTTGGCTCAGGGCTGAGCAAAGCACAGGGTTTAGGAGGCTCAAGTAGAAAGGCCTCCTCAGGCCCGCGAGAGGGGGCATCTGCTACCCTTGGAAGAGTGGCAGGGGGAACGCAGGCCCTCCCACTCCACTGCGTTCCAGTCCGGGGCCCTAGCAGTGGCCGAGACTCGCTGCTGTCAGTGGGGATCCTGGCCGCAACACACTGACATAGGCTCGGATATGGTTCCAGCCTGACCGGAGTCGGCTGCCCCCGGGCTACTTCCGACCTCCCCGTCAGGGCCTACCAAGTCCATGGGGTCGGCCCCCGTGAAGTCCAGCAGCATGGGCTCCTCGCGGCCAGGGCTAGGTGGCAGGTCCGGCAGTTCCTCAGGGAAGTCCGGCCCGGCTTGCTCCGGCTGTTCCTCCGGGTAAGCAGGGACGAGGAGGCCCCAGCGGCTCCTCCGGATAGTAGGCACAGGGAAGCTCTGGCAGTTCCTCCGGGTAATGGGCACGGGGAAGCTCCGGCAGCTCCTCCAGGTAGCGGGCGCGGGGAAACTCTGGCCAGTCGCTGCAGGTGTCCTGGGTCCTAGAAGGTTCCCAGTCTCGAGCACCCTGCGGCACGTCTGCTCCCTGCGGCGGCTGGGGCCCAACTGAGCTCTGACGGCCAGCTTTTGTACTTCCAGGTCGTCACCTGATCATCTGAGGGGTGGGCTCAATGCAGCTTAGCCCCGCCCACTCAGACTGCTGGCTGGGCGCTCCCGCCCCTGGGCCAGAGGGGAGCCACACCAGCTTGCTACATTACTCTTAACATCCCTTATTAGCTGCAACTCCAAGTGTGATTTGGCCTTCTTGATTTTGCTCCTGCATGCCTGAGCAATATTTTTATACTCCTCCCTGGTCATTTGTCCAATCTTTCACTTTTCGTGAGCTTCTTTTTTGTGTTTAAGATCAGCAAAGATTTCACTGTTAAGCCAAGACGGTCGCCTGCCATATTTACTATTCTTTCTACACATGGGGATGGTTTGTTCCTGCAGCCTCAATAAGGATTCTTTAAAATACAGCCAGCTCTCCTGAACTCCTTTCCCCCTCATGTTATTCTCCCAGGGGATCCTACCCATCAGTTCCCTGAGGGAGTCAAAGTTTGGTTTTCTGAAGTCCAGGGTCCGTATTTTGCTGCTCTCCTTTCTTCCTTGTGTCAGGATCCTAAACTCGACTATGTGTTGGTCCTTGCCTCCCAGGTTTCCACCCACTTTTGCTTCCCCTACTAATTCTTCCTGGTTTGTAAGCAGCAGGTCAAGAAGAGCTCTGCCCCTAGTTGGTTCTTCCAGCACTTGCACCAGGAAATGGCCCCCTGTATTTTCCAAAAACTTCCTGGATTGTCTCTGCACTGCTGTATTGCTCTCCCAGCAGATATCAGGGTGATTGAAGCCTCCCATGAGAACCAGGGCCTGTGATCTAGTAACTTCTGTTAGTTGCCGGAACTTAAAGCTTTAAAGCTAATGAGTTTAATTTAAATGAGCTAGTGTTTGAAATAGATAACACTTTCATTTTGATAAATTAATGGTGTGGCAAAATACCCCTAAAAGATGCTTCTACCTATAAAAAAATATGATGCTCTCTAGAATTCTAATACTTCACCATATAATTACATTACCTAATCTGATTTATTTTACTGCATGAAACATAGTAAAAATGTTTCCTCTACACATTAACATAAATATAATTTTAGATCTTATACAAATGTTAGTGCAAAACACTCAAGTAACTCTGGAATCATATTTATTTACTGGACGGTTTGGATAACCACTAGTATCAGAGAAGAGTGTATTATGATTTATTTTGTTAGCTTAGCTGATAGCATGAAATATCAGATTACATTACTTTGGTTGCATAGAACATCCCTCTGCAGCCACATGTGGACACAGGATTTGATTAGAGCTGGGGAGCTGCAACTCCTGGTGCCATGAATCCACCTTGCAGGTCCTCTTGTTGTTCTGTATAAATATCTATTCTCATGGCATCCGTCATCATCTACCACTGGAGCATGGAGCCCGCTCAGCTCACCACTGTTGCTGTGAGCATTGTAAACACCTCACACATTATCCTGTAGTATGCACAGAACTTGCAAAAGCAGGCGAGGAGGCAACAACAGCGCAATTACGATAGTGATGAGGACATGGACACAGACTTCTCTCAAAGCACAGGCACTGGCAATTTGGACATCATGGTGGCTGCTGCTATGAAAGGTAGTGACTCTGGGAAATGTACAGGTCATAGTGGATGGCTTTGCTGCAATGGGGTTCCCTAACTGTGGTGGGATGATAGACAGAACACATATCCCGATCTTGGGACCGGAACACCTTGGCAGCCAATACGTAAACCACAAGGGGTACTTTTCAATGGTGCTGCAAGAACTGGTGGATCACAAGGGATGTTTCACCAACATCAATGTGGGATGGCCGAGAAAGGTGCATGATGCTTGCATCTTCAGAAACTCTGGTCTGTTTGAACAGCTGCAGGAAGGAACTTACTTCCCAGATCAGAAAATTACCATTGGGGATGTTTAAATGCCTACAGTTATCCTCGGGGCCCCCGGCCTACCCCTTAATGCCATGGCTCATGAATCCATACACAGGCACCCTGGATAGTAGTAAGGAGCAGTTCAACTATAGACTGAGCAAATGGAGAATGGTGGTAGAATGTGCATTTGGACATTTAAAAGCTCACTGGCACAGTTAACTGTATTCCCATTGTTATTGCTGCTTGCTGTGTGCTCCACAATATCTCTGAGAGTAAGGGGGAGACATTTATGGCGGATTGGGAGGTTGAGGCAAATTGCCTAGCGGCCGATTACGCACAGCCAGACACCAAGGTGAATAGAAGAGCACAGCGGGGCGCCCTGCGCACCAGGTGGCTAGTATCAGAGAAGATCCTTGTCAGCCAAACCCAAACAGCTCAGCATGAACAGGCCTCTCTCCACCGCGTGGCTAACAGCTGGGATAATTTCTTTTTAGCCAAAGGCAAACAGCCCAGCAGGAATGGGCACCTTTGAATGTCCCCTTAAACAAATTTCCTGTATTTCAACCAGGTGACCATGAATGATATCACTCTCCTGAGGCTAACACAGAGAGATAAAGAACGGATGTAGCTTGAATGCCACCAAAGCCCGGGCCCATTCACTGTAATGCTCTGTTCTGCAATGATTCCAGACTATTTTGTCCTACCATGGAGGATGGAATAAGGCTGCCCTCCCCAGAAACCTTCTGCAAAGGCTTTCAGAGTAGCTCCAGAAGACCTTCATAGAGATGTCCCTGGAGGATTTCCGCTCCCTCCCCAGACACGTTAACAGGCTTTTCCAGTAGCTATACTGGCTGCGAATGCATCCCAAGTCTTCAGGGCAAATTAATCATTAAACACACTTGCTTTTAAACCCTGTATTATATTTACAAATGTACACTCACCAGAGGCGCCTTCTCTGGCTTCATGGTCCAGGAGCCCACCTTGGGAGGGTTGGGAGGGTATTGGATCCAGGGTGCTGAACAGTTCCTGGCTGCCGGGGAGAAGGGATTCTCCGCTTGCCTGCTGTGCACTATCCTCAACCTCCTCCTCCTCCTCCTCATCTTCCTCATCCACAAAATCCTCATCTCTGTTGCGTGAGACTCCCTCCTTGTAGGTGTCCATGGACAGTGTGGGGTAGTGGCAGTGCCCTCCACCCCAGTATTGCATGCAGCTCATCATAGAAGCAGCATGTATGGGGCTCTGACCCAGAATGACCATTTGCCTCCTTTGTTTTTTGATACGCTTGCCTGAGCTCCTTAATTTTCATGTGATACTGCTGTATGTCCCTGTTGTAGCCTCTGTCCATAATGCCCTTGGAGATTTTGGCATATATATTAGCATTTCGTCTTTTGGAATGGAGTTCTGCCTGCACAGATTCTTCTCCCCAAACAGCGATCAGATCCAGTACCTCCAATTCATGTCCATGCTGGAGCTCTTTTGCGATTCTGGGACTGCATTGTCACCTGTGCTGATGAGCTCTGCATGGTCACCTGTGCTGATCAGCTCACCATGCTGGCCAAACAGGAAATGAAATTCCAAAGTTCCCCGGGGCTTTTCCTGTCTACATGGCCAGTGCATCTGAGTTGAGCGTGCTGCCGAGAACAGTTACAATGGAGCACTCTGGGATAGCTCCCGGAGGCCAACACCATCAAATTGCGTACATATTATCCCAAATTCGACCCAACGAGGTTGATTTTAGCACTAAACCCCTTGCCAGGGACAAGTACAGAAATCGATTTTAAGAGCCCTTTAAGTCGACAAAACAGGCTTGGTCATGTGCAGGGTTAAATCAACCTAGTGCTGCTAAATTCAACCTAAACTCGTAGTGTAGACCAGAGCTTGGATTGTAAGCTTTTTGGGGCAGGGACTGTCTTTTCTCACAGCACCAGCTATAATGGGGTCCTGGTCCATGAATAGGGCTCCTAGGCACCAGAGTAAGACAAATAATAATAATAATTAATAATAATCAGGGTTTATGTGGATGAGTATGAAGAGGTGGAGGAGATGACATCTACCACACAAATTATGAGCCAGTGAGCTGCATAAGGCTGTCAGACACTTGAGGTTGGAGCAACAGCTGCAACCCCTGTGCACTAGTAGTACAGATGTTCTGGCCATGAGTAGTATGAAATGTTTTGGCATACATGAGGCTGGCCAAAGGACAATTTCTACCACATATAGTGGCTGTACAAACACACCGTGTTAAACTATGGCATCTGTATTCCTTCTGCAGCTCCTACATGAGGTTTATGACATATATATTTGATGCATTACATGGAGTAAATTGACTTAGAACTGTTTTCTCCACCTTCAGAACTTTTGGTCTGTTCACTCTTGCCTAGTCCCTTCATCCCATCTAACAGAAAAGCTGCATGCACAGACCAGGGATGTCTCCTGGGGAATGCGAGCCTCCAAAATGTTTAATTTCTCTGTTTTTTAGAGCCCAAGTCTTGTACCATGGTTACTATTAAAAAATCAACATTTGTGAACAGGCCCCGCTACACAGGTCCCCCTGTTATTTCCTATTCTAAGTTAAGGGAACTGTGGCATTTCAGAATTATATAGGCAAATACCAATTTCTTAATGGCTTGCTGGCTGGGGAGCCCTCCTCCTCTGAGTTCACTAAAAAAGGGTGACCAAATTTCTAAATACCTAGGCCAGTGGCGCGTCTCTTCTGAAAGTACTTGGTGTGAAAGATTTTCCACTAATGGGACCATCCATATTTTACTATATCACAATTCCACAGGACAAGAAGTCATGTTTTTCCAATAATGTTCAATAAACATTAGTGCATTTCTAAGTGTTAGCTGGTACATGTATTGTGTAATACTGCTGTTCGAGCAAGATAGCATTAGGGGCTAATCCCCATTAACATACACCTATAGGCCACGTTTTATTATCTGGTGCCGCTACTGTACACTCTTACCATACAGCAAACCAACTGTGAGTGAGTGAATGGTGAATTAGCCCCTGTGGATCTGATTCTGAGCTCACTTACACCAGGTTAAATCAAGAATACCTCCATTAAAGTATTTGGAATTACATGACTGTAAAAACAGGCAAGTGAAGTCAGAATCAGGCCCACTGTGCTCTGCAGTGACAGCATTACATGCAGTAGGTGATGTCAAGAACTAAAGTGAGATCGTATCAAATAAATCAAACATTATTTTTAATGCTGGAATTTAAGACACTAATTGAAATATTATATTTTTGGCAGCATTATCACTACCTGCCTTCTCCATACATCCACCCCCACTATAAGAACAAACACTGGCATTATTCTCTCTGTGATCATAGTTAAACCAAAGAAACCCAGTGCAGATAAGTCTCCCAATGCATCCCCTTTGGCATTCCCAGGCTCTGCTATTGTGAGAGCAAGAGATCTCAAGCAGACATGCCAAACCCGTGAAAAGCAGAAATTGGGCTTGTTTTTGGCTTAATTGGCTTGTGAATTGCTTGTTGGCTAGTTTTTGGCTTGTAATTTGTTGCTTGTTTGGCTTGTAACTTGTTGCTTGATGTATCATGTTGCTTCTTTTTTTTGATCAGCTCCCAGCAAGCAGGGGCACGAGGGGGAGAGATTCAGGGGTGCACATCAGGCCCACCACAGTCCCAGACTGCAGGCCGGGGGAATCTAGTCACACAGAGTGTTGGGGTTCTTAGGGATTGGCTTGTTTTGGCCTTGTTTTGAAATGGGATTAGCTTGATTTTTGGCTTATTGTGAAAGGCAGGGTGCTTATTTACTGCATGAAAGTTGGCAACTGTGATCTCAGGCCATTCAGGAAACCAGGAAGCAGATCCTCAACTGGTGTAAATTATCATCACTACATTGAATTCAGTGGAGCTGGGACATTTTGCACTAGCTGAGGATCTGTCCAAAATGGGTGTCGGAAATGGCATCAAGTGGTGCTGACATCAAGTCATTGGGCTGACTAAAAATCTTACATTTCATTTTTTAAATGGTTTTAGGAAATTCATTTTTGAAACAGATTTTGTACTGGAAACCTTGCTAATTAAAACAAGAAAAATAAAAAACGTTGACGTTTGCAAACGAACAGCTGCAGCTCAGTTGTGCTTTATAATTACCGTACACTGTGGGACAGCGTTTGAGCCAGTTCTGAAATTAAAATTGATGGAAAATATTTAACTTGCCCGACAATCTTCCTTTTTGGAGGTTTGTAAAGCATTTCTAAATGCCACGAGTTGCAAAATCAAATTGGTTTTTGCCTGCTCTATCTCTATTTTCAGTGTACTTTTAACTATTCTGGCATGTTTATGAAATGCATCCAACTATAACTCATTGCTATTCAATGCATATCTAATGATTTTGAAAATAATTAACAGCACAGTATTTTATATCCCTGTAACACCTCCATCCAAGGAGCTGAAAGTGTTTGACAAATGCTAATTAATTATTAATTAATATTATTTTCAGTTTCCATATGCCTGTAGAGGATGCCAGATTATTTGTTCTATTACATAAGTACACATTAAATAAATTATTAAGTGCACATGCTTCATGCCATGATAATGATCGGTAGGTTAACATCTGATTCTTCACTCCTTGCTGAAACAGAACTCCCACTGACTTCTATGGACATTTCATTCCGAATATTAATTCTGGGTAACTAATGTAACTTCCTACCCAAAATAAGAACAAGTATTAAGCTATAGGCTCTTCAGTGTGCATTCACTGTCTTTGTCAATTTTCAGTCAACTGAGTTCAATGGGAATTATTCCTGGATATATTTGCAATACCAGGCTCTTAAAATAGTGTGCCACATATGTTTTAAAACTTTCTTTTCACCAAGTATACTGACTTTTTTTTAACATAGGAAGATTTGTGAAAGGGAAAAATAATGCACTTTTTGGCCTGTCACAAAAGGCAAGAACTGAGCAGGAAAATAGTCAAAGTATGACTTTCATCTCATCACTTGATCTTAGCAGAACTCTTACTTCCTGATCATCAAAGCTAAAACATCATAAAGGCTTTTGCAAAGGTGGGAGGGTCATGAAAGGTTTAGAAGAAAATTCTAAATAAGAATTGCAATAAGTAGCTCAAAGTTGCTGGTAATTTTAGGTAATAATATATACCAACTACATGTGGCTGGGCATATCTTGTATGCAAACCTTCTGCATTTTCAAATTTCGCCTGTGGAAAACTTCATTTTTGCCATGTTACTGACTGGGAAACTAAGTTACAGGTTGCAACTTGCTTTCTCTGTACTGTGACTTAGTGGAATTGTCATGGGCTTGAGAGTCTGGATTCTGGCACTGATTTTTGTGGGCTTGAGCAGGTTACTTAACTTATCCTTAGCTTTCCAGGGACAGATTCTGTGCTGTTCAGGGATCTATTCAGCACAGGCAAGTGGAGGAGAGGGGGTCATCAGTGAGCTTGTTGTGTCTCTGTTTCTGTGAACTGATCTTTGCCAGGTCTGTCCCCAGCATAAATTAAAACAGCCACAGGTTGCTCTAACTTGTGCCTCCTGGCTGTGATTCCCAAAGGGATCACATGCCATCTGAGAGTTGGCCAGGCACAGCTGCATTCTGATCCCACTCCTCTTGACATGTTGTCTATGGAGAGGAGAGGGCGGTTGGTGGACAACCTAGGTGTAAATTGATTTTTCCACTAGCTGAGACATCTGTTCCATTGAGGGAACACGTAGCAGACTAAACACAGCCAGTTTCAACTTGTGTGTAAGAGCTGGCCTACAGGGAGACAATCTGGTCCCCAAACAGTGAATTGGGGTAATAATATTTAGTTACTTCACAGGGTGATACGAGGCATTGCTTAAATGATGGATGTAAAGTGATTATTTAATTGTGTCTGTAAAAGTTCTCTGTACAGTGAGTGGAAATTATTGTCAGTCAGAGGCAGAGGAGGGAATATAATTCAGGATTTCCAAGCTCCCCCAACTTCCTCCCTCTACTAGACCTTTCGGGTGAGGGAGAATTATTAATTTTCTAGTATAAATTGTGAGTGGAAATTTTTTTTCAGGCTTTTGCAAACATCTAGATAATGACAAATACTAGATTTCTATCAATATTTTGTAACATTCACTCCCAACCTCAGACATGGGAAGCCTTTGTCTCAGCCATCAGGGGAAGGAAAACTCCGAGCCCCTTTAAGGATTCCCCCCCACACCTTTTTTAACTCCCTACCTTGTGGGCACTCAGCCTGCTCATGGGCTTGAGGAGGGAGATACTGCTTGGCTGATTGGTTGGACAGCAGGGCACAATGTAAGCCAGTTGGCTTGTATGCACCTTAGGGGAGAGCTTATAAACCGTTCCCCTGCCCAGGGCTGCATTCTACACCTGGCAGCAAAAGATGTGTGATTAGAGTAGGGACAGATTTTTAGGTTTTCCTATGGGCATGATGTTAGCTGTCTTTTAGGGGCTGGGAAGAATTTTTTCCCCTTACTGCAAGCTAGAGAGGCCTGGGCGGTATAGTGTTTATATATCTTTGTCCCAGAAGCCAAGAGACCTGGTGGGAAGGATAGGTTGTAAACTGTCTGTTGTCACTACTTGGCAGGTATCCAGTGCAGGCAATCATTCAATAGGAATCCCAGTTCCCTGATAAGCTGGAATTGGAAGCGAATTTGGAAAAGAATCTCCTAAAGAAACTGGGGAATGGGACTACGGCTCCTAATGTCCAGTGCAGCAAAGAGACAACATTCTCTTCCCCATCCCCTTAATCTTGTCTAAGAAGAGGACAGTGGGGTACCAGTTATGCTGTTCAGACCAGATTAATGTTGACTGTGTAGTAGCTAAGGGCAGCCTTCCCCAGGTAGTATGGGTTACAAAGGAAGAGTGGCCTGCACTAGATGATTTATTGCTCATGTTACTTAATAAAGCTGTGGTCCAATTAAATGATATTCCTGGTGTCTTCTCTTTCCTTCTGCAGTGTCGGGACAATGCTCCAATTTTGCAAAAATTCAGTGAACTCAAAACCATAACAATTTTGTTTTTAAAAAATAGCTACAAAAAGACTTGTATTAAATATTTGGCTTTGCTCCAGTTTCATATGTTAAAAAAAGGCGAGTGAACCTTACTTGTGTTCTGTTGAATTTAGTCATTTCAAATAGCTTTCCCTTTCTAGCATGACTGTTTTATTGTTATCAGAGCTTAACTTAGCTGAAGTTCTTCTGGTTTACCCTGATTTAAACATATAAAGAGCCAGATTTTCAAAAGTACATGTACCCAGATTTCATGCATGAAAACTCTTAATTCTCATGTTCAACCTCTGTTTTGTGCATGCATCAAGATATGAGTATATGCAAATCAGGAACTGGGCACACACATTGGAATTTGTGTGCCTGCAGGTGAGGCAGGCATAAAAGTGTGTGCGAGCTTTTGCATGTGCACACCCTGGAATCTGTTTCTAAATGCTTTGGGTCATGCATACATGTTAAGGCCCACATCCTGATGATACACCCAAATGACAACATGGCACTGCCCATGGTAGTGCATGTAACTAAACGTAGTGAGGTGAATACAATACAAATAAAAATAAATGTGTGATGTTTTACTTCTGGTTCACCACTCTTGGAGGGTTCCTACAGGGTAGTCTATTTGCTGCTGCAGCACTAATTTATGGCTTGCTGTAAATAGCAGCATACAGGTCAGACCAACCATGTTCTGTATGGTGATGACATGTGTTCTAACATATTATCGACATGTATCTGATAGTCCACTCGTGTGTGCCATGGCAGCAGGGCCACCTGGGAGGCAGGGAATGAGCCATATACCCCAGGCCCCCCATTTAAGAGATCCCTCAAACCAGTGGCATTGTGACCTGGTGCATGGGTCACAATGCTACTCAGGTTTGGCCCAGTTGACCCTCGATCAGGCAGCCTGGCTGAACCTGAGTGGCACTGCGGCCCTGGCACAGCAGAGAGCCTGACTCAGCCCCTGTGGGGACTGGAGCCACTACTGCAGGGTTACTATGGGGCATGCCAGCTCTTCAGTGCCCCACTCCATCCTTTCATCAGTGTTTTTGTACTGTTGGCACTCTTCACTTTCAGATTTTGCCCCAGACCCACCTGCATGCCAGGATGCTATCTAGATGCCCACATGAATACACTACCACTTGTGTGAAGGTCTGTGGCTTTTCCCTCCTGCACAGACATCAGCAAGATTTATCTCTGTAAATTTATGTATCTATCAGTGTCTATCTGTTTGCCATTTTTTTATCTTTCATTTTTACTCTACTGAGTATTGGTCATGTCTGGAAGTATTCTCAAGTTTGCTTTGCCTTAGCTGAAGAAAATGAGTAGAGTTTAAATGCCTTGGAATAAATTCAAGAGCACCACTGAAGCCAAAACCAAATATTTATTTTTGGATGTGTCAGGGCCTGTAATGTGGGTTGTCTGGTGATTGGAGCCAGGAGTAGCATCGGGATCGGGGTCAAGCTATGGGTCAAGCCAGAGTCAGACTCAGAAATCATGCCAAGGATCAAAGCCGGAGTTGGCAACTGGATGAGGAACAGGGATGAGGTGTGGTAGCAGGGATGAGGACCAAGAACCAGGCAGGAAACAGGGACTTGATTTTAAGGTCTGGGCAACAACAGGCCTAGCAACTAGTTGCTCGGACAAGGGGTGGGACAGGAACAGGAAGCTTTACATCCAATGATGTTCAATCACTGGTCTGCTGTAAGTCATCTGACCCTTCTGAGTCAGCAGGTATAGCATCTGGGGTGCGGTATTAGCAGCAGTTGCCATGTCAGCCCTTGCAGCTTGATGGGGCAGAGGATAAGGCTTGGCAGCCCCACAAGCCTGGATTTGAAACTTGATTCCCACAAACACCCATTTCAAGGGTGATCCCTGGATGTCTTGGGGCCATGCTTCTTAGGATGATTCCTGTGGAAGGCCCATACTTTTTCAGGGGTGTCCACATGATGAGTTAGCTCCCAAGAGCATTTTTGGGCCCATAGTCCTCCCAATCAATCACATAGTATGGGGTCCCTCTGTGACTTTGGAAGTCCAGGATGTGATGAACAAGGTACTCCTTGGTCTTGAACTTGAACCAGGGATGGAGATGGCATATGCTACCTGGAGAACGGATTGTCAAGGAAAGGCTTCAAGGGAGCTGTAATTCAAATGATCTCCTGAGTAATAGTGAAAGGGCCTTTTTATTGATGACCTAATTTGTGTGCAGGTCAGATGGTCTGCAGGTGTTTTGTGGACAGCTATATTTTCTGGCCTGCCTTTATAGTTGTGGCTTCCGGTTATGTTTGTTATCATGGCATTTGTAGGCTGCTTCTGCCACTTCCAGATGCTCATTTAGGTTGTCTTGGGTTCAATGAATGGTCTGCACCAGATCAGAGGCAGCAGAAACCATTGTGGCCATGAGAACAGAAGGGTGGAAACAAGAATGAAAACCATGGCTGGAGGAAAAAGGGGCTGGATTGGGTAGAGGAGTATTCCACATTATATGCAAATTCAGTGATCAGGAGTACCACAACCCAGTTGTTTTGGGAGTGGTTCAGGAAACAGTTGTTTGAGCACCTGGTTGACCCGTACCAATTGGCCAGTGGTGGATGCCTGTGGTCAGAGATCTAGGAAGTGAAACTCCTAGATCAACTGCTGCTGATTCAGAGTCTTGGCAGATTGTAGCTATTCTAGATTCTTATGGTTAGTTAAGATTAGTATGAGGTATTTGACTCCCCCATGGTATTGTCACCAAATCTCCCATCCAGGCTTGATGGCGAGTAACTCCTTGTCTGCTATTTCATAAATGTGTTCGGTTGAGGTGAGTTGTCATGAAAAATATGCAAATGGATGCATTCCATGCTGAGACCCTGTTTCTTGGGACAGTACTGCCCTGATGGCTAATTCAGAAGTGTCAGACTCAAGGACAAAGGGTAGGTGAGGATCAGGGTGGACCAGATCTGGGGAAGATGTGAAAGCTGTCTTCAGGAGTTCAAAGGCCTCCAGGGGCCAGTGAAACCTTGCAGATTTTTGGAGGATTGCAGTTATAGGGGCAGCAACCTTTGGCAATCCCAATGAATCTCTCGATGTCTCAGATGATCTAGGGTTCAAACCAGTCCTACATTGCAGATACCTGCAATCCATGCATAGTCTGTTTGCTGACACGATGAACCCTCAAATTTAATGGATGATTGCTCAAATACACACTTCTCCAGTTTTTCATATAACCCATGCTGGGTCAATCATGTAAGAACTTCACGGGCATGATAGTTGTGGCTTGCTTGACTACTGGAATAGGGTAAGATATCATCTAGATATGCCAACAAACTGGTCTAGGATATCTCAAAATATCTTGTTGATCAGGTGCTCAAAAGTGATGGGAGCATTGGTGAGTCCAAAGGGCATTACCAAATACTTGAAGTGTCTATACCTTGTTCTAAAGTCTATCTTCCACTTGTCCCCTGCCTCAATTTGAACTAGATTATATGTTCTTCTGAGGTCCACTTTAATAAACACCCGCAGTGACCATACTTGATCCAAGAGTTTGGGATTAATGATAAAGGGTAACCATTGCATATAGTTATTTGGTTCAGAGCCTTGTAGTCTACAAAGTCTCATGGAGCTGTCTTTCTTCTTTGGTTAAGGTACCAGGATACCTTCAGGGGAGGCAGAGCAGCGAATAAAACCATTAGAATAGAGCCTCAGAGTTATGAACACCTCGGGAATCATGCTTGTTCGTAACTCTGAACAAAAGGTTATGGTTGTTCTTTCCAAGGTTTACAACTGAACATTGACTTAATACAGCTTTGAGACTTTACTATGCAGAAGAAAAATGTTGCTTTTAAACATATTAATTTAAATGAAACAAGCACAGAAACAGTTTCCTAACCTTGTCAAATCTTTTTTTTAAACTTTCCCTTTATTTTTTTAGTAGTTTACATGTAACAAAGTACTGTACTGTTTTTGCTGGTTTTGTGTGTGTGATTTTGGTCTCTGCTGCTGACTGATTGTGTATTTCTGGTTCCAAATGAGATGTGTGGTTGAATGGTGTGTTTGTAACTCTGGTGTTCATAACTCTAAGGTTCTACTGTAGTTAGGTTTTTCTGGAGGTACTCCCTTAATGATGCTAGCTGTGGTTTGGACATAGAATATACACCCAAAAGGAACCTTGGCTCTGGACTGAAAGTTGATGGGGGTAATCGTAAACATGATGCAGGGGTAGTGAGTCTGCATTCCATTTTTCAAAGGCGCCATGGTAGTCTTGGTACTTTTACAAATAATTATTGGTTTATTATATTACATTTGTCTTTATTAGTTTTTACAATATATATGAAAAGCATGAAACTGAAATACAATGATGTAGCTTGTTTGGAAACAGCTAGCACATTTCCCGCACCTTTTATATCTTGAGTAAAATTACCTACTTTTACGCATAATTTTCTTCAAGCTCACTTAGTCTGCAGTACAGTACGATAAAGTATTAGTTAACTGTTAGAGGAGAGAAAAAATAATGTAGAATTGTTTTATACAGTATTGTTTCTGAAGTATTTTTTTCCCTTGCAGGACTGTTCTATTTACATTGACCTCTGTGGTTGTGGTTGTCATCACTACTGACTGGATCAGCTGGGACAAGCTGAATCGTGGATTTCTGCCAAGTGATGAGGTCTCAAGAGCCTTCCTGGCTTCTTTCATCTTAGTGTTTGACCTTCTTATTATCATGCAGGTACACTGTCTTAATGTTTCATTCAGGTTGCTGAAGCTGCCTAGTCACCATATTTCCACTAGAGCAAACACTGTTCAACTGAGACTTCATAAAGTTAAATAAATGTTTTGTTTGCAATTGCTATTGAGAGATTTTACATCAACATTCTCAGGGACTTTGTAAAAGCCAGTTGGCCTTGTATTGTGAAAACATTGCTGATTTGTTTTGCTAAGAGTGCCAGGTAAGAACTTGGTGACTTTCCAAATGGGAAGGTATCTTCTGCCAAAACTACACTGGGGGGAAAAAAACGGAAGCTAGTCATTTTGTAAATGTAAAGCCTCTATTATGAGGATGAGAGAAACTCAGCAAAGCAAGGGAAGAAAAACTGCCAGTCATTTCAAAGGCTTACAATATTTGAAATGTACACAATATAGGAATGCATTTTTTGTGATGAAAATTAACACTTGCTCTCAATATTCAATATTTCCACTTTCATGTAAACAATATTTTTACTCTGTTCAGTGACAGTTTGCTGCATGGCAATGTCTTTCAGCAGTCAGTGTAACTCCTTCCAATAGCTGCTCTTTGGTATCTGGAAATTAAGAAAGGAGTATATGCAGTAGATATAAGTCCAAACAACTTGTTTCATATGCCTATGCCTTACCCATCACCTCTGTCTATTATTTGAGTTTTGTCATAGTGGTGTCTAAAGACAACTCCGATACTCTAGGAAGAAAGGTCACTTTGGCTGACTTGGAAGAGGCCATTTATTGTTCAAAATGATCAACATTATTTGTCCCAGAGTTGCATCATTCGGCTGAAGTTTAATGAAGAGGTCCATAATAACTGTTTGGGTTTCCTCCTTTTTGGACATGCTATCGCATCTTTGTTCACAATTACTGAAATCTATTAACAAAGGTAACCAAATCAGACAGGTGTCCAGTTCTCTTTGATGAGGTACCAACTTTCCTGTAAATAGAGACAAGTATCCAACACCAGAGTAATTACCACAGAAGTGACAATGACATGGCAGCTAGATTTTATCAGCACTGTAATGGGACATCAGAGGAGTATAAAATTCTACAGTTTTGCTTCATTTTAAGTGTCCAGGAGTGAACCAATATGCTGTTTGTTGTTTGAATAGAAGGTTAAGAAAAGAAGTTCGGATTAAATGTCTAATGAGCCTATTAGGGAGACAAGGTAGGTGAGGTAATATCTTTTATTGGACCAACTTCTGTTGGTGAGTGAGTCCTTTATGATGCTTTCTTTTCTCCCATTCTGCATTTTACATTTAATTTGGTCTTTTAAAAAGATGCAAGCGGGTGTATAATAAATGGATCTACTTTGTGTAACTGTAATGAAAGAATGAATAGAAATGCACCAGACAGCATCCTATCCTCCACTGACTATTGTATGCCATGTATAGAAACGGGGCTGTCTTAATCCCAAAATCATTATTAAACAATCCTTTTGAGTTTGAAAAATGAAGTCACCATATTTTGAGGGGGGGTTGAGTTTAGAGAATTTTTATTTGAAAAGACCTGTTGCATGCCCTATTCCATATTTTTATGACATAAAGTAAGACTTGCTCTAATTGCATATATATATATAGTTTCTATTTTCACTTGGAGGTTACTAATGCAATGTCCAGTGGCCACTTGAAGACATTGGTATGTTAGTGAATTTGCACAAAGCACAAAAAATACCAACACTTAATAGGAGCATCACATGAAGATTGTCATCTTGCTCCAAACTTCTATCTGTGACTGTGGTCACCACGCACAAAAGATGGAGCACATCAGATCTTAGTGTCCCCTTCATTGTTTCTCTGGGGGTCTGAAAGACATTCACCAGTTCACTGCTGCAGCAATGTGCTGGCTATCAAATCTAGATATAAATTGGTGGTCATTGCTACCTACCCAAGCCATGTGAAAGAATGGTGTTTGTATAGTAGGAGTTATTTACTTATTTACAGATATTTATTCAGAATGCACAACTAAGATGAAACATTTTATTTACATTGTGGTTGTAGTATCAGTGCTTTGCATGGCAATAAAAGCAAGCTGATTCAGCACAGTATTAAATTACAAGCAAAAATTAATATTAGAATCAGGACCCTGTGATTATACTAGAGGGAAGCAAGCATATTTTGGAATTAAATGTATGCACACATTCTCTTTAAGGATAGTGCTGGTTTTTATAGATCTCAACAAACTTTTCCAGCAGAATAGCAGACTAAACAAAAAACAGTATTGGGTTAAATCCTCTAATTTCCATGTGAGGATGATATTAATTAAGGGCACAGATGAAATCTCACTTAATGTTCTAACTGAGTAGTGTATAGAAATATGTTTTTTCTGCATTTGAATGGTAGCATTACTCCTATCAATGTGACAAAGTTTAGCAACAGGAGAAAAGTAACTGAGTTTGGAAAGCCATTCTTGATGCTGTGAAAAATAATTACATTAATGTAAAGGACAAGTTTGCCTGCTCAGTATTATTAGAATTTAATATTTATACAAGTCCCCTGTAGAGCAAAGCATTGTAGAAACAAATGAAGAAGTGACAGGACCCTGCCCTGGAGGGCTAACATTATAAATTAGACATAACATAGCAAGTGATGCCATAAACAAAGGGTGGTAGTGGGAATATGGGAGGCCAAGTGTTACACGGGGAGAGATACTGAGTTATGCTGATTGTTTTGTGCACTTCTTTTTACTTCCTTTTCGGGGACAGGCAGTGTCAGAAAGCTATAGCCATGTCTTCCCTCCCTGCCAATCCCACCACCACTCTCTCTATTGTACATTGAGAATAAGGCCCTTTCCGTTTGAGTTGGTGGCTGGGCATCCAGAAGAAGCTAGAGATTTCAGATGCCATTTGTTGAAATGTAGATTTGAGAGTCATGAATGTAGACACAGTAAATGAAGCCATGAAAGCAGATCCTGAGTTAGACTTTAAACCCACAGAGAGGAGAAAGTCAAGGAAGATTGGTAGGGGGTGTTATCTGTCGAAAGCAGCAGATAGATCAATAATGTTAAGGTTGGAGAAGAATTCCTTGAATATGGCAATAGGCAACTCATAAGTGTGCTTAATGAAAGCAATCTTGGTAGAGTGGAGCAGGCAGCTGTGAGATTACACAGCACCCAGAAGAGAAAGGAGGGGAAGTTGAGGCCATGAGAATGTGGAGGTTAAAGGCAGGAGGGAGATGATTGGTAGCTGTATTTTTTTAAAAGAAAGAGAATGTGTAACCCACACACCTCCTGGGAGTGGTGTTCTGTCCCCTCTAATGGCACTGAGACTACTTAGAGATGAATGAGTCTGCTACAGCCTTAGCTAAGAGCCCTTGGGCTTTCAGCTCATGCAGTAGAGGCTCATGCATTTAGCTCCAGAGGTTCCAGGTTTAATCCTGCTTGATGATGACCAGGGTCTGTCAGTATTACAAATGCACATTTTTTCATGGTAAAACTAAAGTCCAATTTCAGACATGGTGGAAGCAGGTGCAAGTCCACTGACTTTAATGTGTCTGCTTAAACCAACCCAGAATTTGGCCCCAATTTTGTCATCCTTTCCCTACACTGAAGTTAATCAAGCTGTCTATGTTTGTGATTTGTTTGGTTGTATCTTTCCTGCTACATGCGATGCCACCATCAACACGTGTAGAGCCCTGCAAATCCATGGATATCAGCTTTATATCTGCATTTTTGTTATTAAAAAACAATAACAAGAGCTTAGTATATTAAGGGGGAAAATACTAACAATGGTATTGGTCCATTTCTCGATAGAAATAGTAGAATTATCAACAATTATCAAACAAATTATCTGCAGAAAAGGCAGAGCGTTCAATAAATAGTTCTGTTCTTTATGGTGGGTGGGAATGATGTAGTCATAACATATGATAACACTCTTCTCGAGCAGAGAGAGCCCACAACAGAGGGAGAGAGCATGGTGGCTGAGTGAGCTGCCCGGTTAAGGAGAGTTTGGCTGCAGAGAGAGTTCAGCTGCAGCAGGGGAGGCTGAGGGATCATAACAATTAGAAAGGCACCAAGTCCCTAAGACAAATAATCGACAGGAAAAAAATACATTTACCCAACACACCCATAACTTAGGCTTCGTAAAAAAGTCACAAGAGTAAAAAAATGCAGGCAGAAGACCAGCAGCAAGATGGGGGCTACCATCTTTATTGCACAGAGTGCAACATGTATTATCTGCTTCGTGGACAGGTGGTATATGTGTGTGTGAAGTGCAAGTAACTCATATATCTCAGAGACAGAGGCTGGAGGAGCAAAGGGAGACAGAAGGTACATGGAGGAGACATTTAGAGACATAGTGGAAAGGTCAGACTTCCTGTTCAACAGCCCTTGTGTTGTTGAGGAGTGTAGCGGGGTGGACCCCCGCTCCTGCCCTGAAGGGTTAAATACAGCCCTGGGAGGGGGCTGTGGCTGGAGAAAGCAGCTTTTAGGCTGGGCTGATTGGGGGAAGTGGCAGCAGCTGGGGCCACACCCCAAACTGAGCAACAGGGCCTTATAAGAAGGCCAGGGAAGCCAGGAGCAGAGAGTAACTCTCTAGCTGTAGAGTGAGAAGGGAGCTGCAGGGAGCTAGAGACAAAGTACTTGAGTGGAGCAGGGCTGGGGACAGTCTGAGAAGCTGGGGAGTTCCAGCCTGGAAAGCCCCAGGCTGCAGCCTAGCATTGGGCTAAAAGGTACTGGGGGTTGCAGAGGGCAGCCCAGGTGTAGGCCAAGGCAGCAGGTCCAAATCCAGCCTTGCCAATGATGAGTAGGCTGATATTGCAGTCTGCCCCAGGGTGTGGGGCTAGACAATGACTGGCAATAGCCATATACTGAGGCAAGGTGGGGATAGTGGGTGGGGGTTCCCCAGGGAGGGGAGACACTAAGACTGAGCGGGTACTGCCAGAGGGCGGCACCCCAGGTAAAAGGGCACCGGGCCCAGGGAGGAACACGTGGGTGAGAGGACAGGTGGATCACCGGCCTGCAGAGGGTGCTCCGGAGCTGGAACGAGCTAATTCCCAGGAGTCACCAGCAGGAGGCGCCGCAGGGGTGAGTCCGCCCATCTGCAAGGAGGATGAAAGTGTGGGGTCAGGAGAGCATTAGAGGGAAACAATCCCACAGCCTACACGAAAGCCCTACAACAATTCCCCTACACGAAAGCGCACAAAAGCTTATGCTAAAATAAATTTGTTAGTCTCTAAGGTGCCACAAGTAATCCTGTTCTTTTTGCGAATCTGAGGTACTGTCCCAAATTGATGAGATTACAAGTTTGGTAGATAAAGATACTATGCTTAGAGCTCTGTAAGGCTTTTACATGATACCACATGGCATTATAAAAAAAAATGGCATACATTAAATGGTTTAAAAGCTGGCTAACTGATAAGTCTCAAAATGTAATTGTAAACAGGGAATTGTCATTGAGTAGATGTATTTCTAGTGGGATCTCTCCAAGAGCGGTTATCAGCCCTATACTATTTAACATTTTTATCAATGTCCGTGAAGAAAACTTACAATTATCACCGATAAAGTTTGCAGATGTCACAAAAATTGGGGGAATTGTAAATTATGAAGAGGACAGGTCATTGATTCAGAACGATCTAGAATACTTGGTAAACTGGGCTCAAGCAAATAATATGGATTTTAAGGTGACTAAATGTAAACGTATACATCTGAGAACAAAGAATGTGGGCCATACTTACAGGATGGAGGACACGGTTCTGGGAAGCAGTGATTCTGAAAAAAGATTTGGGGGTCATGGTGGATAATCAGCTGAACATGAATTTCTGGTGTGACACTGTGGCCAAAAGAGCTGATGAGACCTTGGGATGCATAAACAGAAAAATCTCAAGTATGAATAGAGAGGTTATTTGGCCTCTATGTTTGGCACTGATACAACTGCTGCTGGAATACTTTGTCCCCCAGTTCTGGCGTCCACAATTCAAGAAGGATGTTGATAAATTGGGGAGGGTTCAGAGAAAAGCCACAAAAATGAAAAAGGTTTATAAAATATGCTTTACGGCGGTAGACTCAAAGAGATCAATCTCTTTAGTCCAACAAAGAAAAGGCTAAGGGGTCACTTGATCACAGTCTATAAGTAACTGCCTAGGGAACAAATATTTAATAATGGGCTCTTCAATCTAGCAGAGAAAGATAGAGCATAATCCAATGGCTGGATGTTGAAGCTAGACAAATTCAGACTGGAAATAAAGCATGAATTTTTGACAAAGAGGGATTAACCATTGAAACAATTTACCAACGGCTCCTGGTAGATTCTCCGTCACTGGCAATTTTTAAATCAAGATTTAGTGTTTTTATGAAAGATCTGCTCTAGACACTTTTTTAGGAAGTTCTATGGCCTGTGTTAGACAGGAGGTCAGACTAGATGATCAGACTGGTTCTTTCTGGTTTTGGAATCTATGTATCTATGATCACTTACTCAAGTAAGCCCACTGAAATCAAATGAGACTCTTTTTATAAATAAATCAAGCAGAGTTTGGCCCACTGTATCACTTGAGAGGAAATACGATCAAATAGGTCAGATAGTTTGCAGTCTTCTTCATCACAGGTGCTGGCTCTCTGTTAATATGGAGATTAAAAGGTAAATAGCAAAGATTTTAATATTTTCTATTCTCCTGTATATCCTTTCCCAAGTCTCTTAATCTGTCTCTC
This sequence comes from Gopherus evgoodei, assembly GCF_007399415.2. Lineage (NCBI taxonomy): Eukaryota > Metazoa > Chordata > Testudines > Testudinidae > Gopherus > Gopherus evgoodei. The sequence continues at coordinate 309,837,598 of NC_044322.1, read as the reverse complement.
TGCTGAAGAAAGTAGTTAATGCAGGCATTTCTCAATTACATGTAAACCCAATATTATTAATGAATATACATGTGCCCCACAGATGAGTTAATGCGTTTGCATGCACTTTATAGAGAATAATAATCACATTTCTTCCTTTCAACAATCTGTTTTATTATTCAAAGCACTTATACTGTACCCCTTTCATTCTACATAAAATTTTAGGAGGAATGATTCTCATGCTAACTCATACTTAAATATTAATGTGGAGAGTAGAATTTTGGTAGATAGAAAAGATTTTAATACTTATCATTTTCCTATAAGTATTTTCCCCAGCCTCTTCATCTGTTTCCCTACCAAAGAAAATAGTTAATTTAGACATTTCCCAACTCTGGCATTATGAATGTTTTAATTATGTCATGTATTATATAGACAAATTAACAAGATTCTGATCTCATTTACATCTGTATAAACCAGAAGCAACTCTATTTAATTTGAGTCAATATGGGTTTACACCAATGTACTGGTTAGTTAGATTAGAATCTGCTCCAATGAATGTACAAGATTTACATTCTTCCCAATACTTTAGAAAAATCTATATATCCTTACCAGTCTGATTTTCCCTTCCCTTACTCTGGTTTTACACTGCTGTAACAGTGCAGGCTGGTGAAATTAATTTACAATTGATGTAAATGAGAGGAGAATCCAGATGTACATTTGTGTACGTGAGAGGAGAATCAGGCCCCATAAGTATAGTTTTTTGAAACATATTGAAGATATGATTTTGTGGTTAATAGACAGAGCTGGAAGTACAAAACAAAATAACTTCAATTATGCATTCCTTTGAGAACAGTATCCTCACAGTTGTACATTTAGTTCAGGAACGGTGTACATGTTTCCCCATTTCCTGACAAGCAACAGAAGAAAATGTCCATGCACAATTTGTTCCTGAGGCAGTTTCCAAAGTTTGACTGAAGAACCGCTCTCCCTTTTGTTGTCTAGTTTTTAATATGTTCCTTTCCCAATTGGCATGTTGTTTGTTTGGATTTGGTTTCAGCAAATGTGCTTTTAAAAACCTCCCATTCACTGTGAAAACTTCTAAAGAAGTGAGTGTATGAATGTCACAGTAGTTTCCATCATGCTTTTATTGGGTTTTGTAACATTTGAAAGCACAGGAAAATGAGCAAACACTAGCCAAACCCATGGAGAGGCAGCTATACTAATGAAGTTGGCAGCCATTTTGGAACCTTTCTGACATTCAGGCATTCTGTATGTGAGACACTGTTACTTAATTTTTTTATTTGCTACTGTTTCTCAGGAGGGAGATTTAGATAGAACGACATGTGTTCTGTGGGTGTTATTCTAGAGGAGTCAAGATAAATGGGACTGTACGTTTAACAAAAATATGACAGCAGGTCCAAGTCTCTCACTTGCAGTGGTGGCTCCAGGCACCAGTGCTCCAAGTGCGTGCCTGGGGAGGCAAGCTGTGGGGGGGCGCCCTGCTGGTCCTTGTGAGGGCGGCAGTCAGGTAGCCTTTGGCAGCTTGCCTGCAGGAGGTCCACCGGTCCCGTGGATTCGGCGGCAATTTGGTGACGGGTACACCGAAGCTGCAGGACCGGCAGACGTCCCACAGACCCACACCAAAGGCAACCTGCCTGCTGTGCTTGGGGCGGCAACAAAGCTAGAGCCACCTCTGCTCACTTGTGTACCTGGGCACAATCATGTGGCAATATTTTATGGGTAGGAGCAGTAAATACTAAGCTATTTCTTTCACTGGTTAAATGAAGGACTCTCTCTAGCTCAAAGTATATTGCCTTTCACTGGCAGTTTTTAAAAGCATCTGCAACATAACATTGTTTAAAGTTTTATCATGTCTTTTGAAGATGGGTTGTATTCAGCTAACGGTTCACAATTTTTGCCTGTAATCCCTTATAATAAAGGATGATTCCACAGCACTGTGTCTCTCTCCAGCATATAGGATCTCTGAATACTGAAATGCCTAGGAAGCATCAACTTCTCTTGCCTTATAACCCAACTTGGTCACAGTGGTCAACTCAAGCTCATTCATAAACACAATTTCAGAAACATATTAGTAATGCTCCCCATGCCTTTAGTGATATCACTACAGTTCCTGCCATTGGCTCAGGCACTGATCTTTCTGGCCTATCCTGCAATTGCTGTCTTTTCTGTATCTGCCATCTTTGCTGCTTTTATTTGCATTTGCATCTGTATTACATTTCTCAGTGCTAAAGCATTTTGTTCATTTTCCCCTTACTGTTTTCTCCCACTGGGCCGAGTCCGGGCCCTGTCTGGTTTCATGGTGTGGAACTCTATGGAGTGGGAGAGCTGTGTAGACTGAAATGCTTCTTGAATTCCTCTCTCATGTCTCCTCAGAGGCACTTCCATAAGGCTTCCATGGATGTTTTCTGTGAGCCTTCCTGTAAATCTGCCTACAGCTGAAGTCAGTGGAACAGGGAATGGATCACTTGATGATTACCTGTTCTGTTCATGCCCTCTGGGACACCTGGCATTGGCCACTGTCGGAAGACAGGATGGTGGGCTAGATGGACCTTTGGTCTGATCCAGTATGGCCATTTGTATGTTCTTATTAACAGATTCTTTCCTGTCTGTCACTCATCCAGATGGACTAAATGGGCCGGTGTGGCCCCCAACAATGATTCCCTAGCTGACAGTTCAGGAATGGATTTCAGGTTCCATGGAGTGAAGATACCACTTGCCTAGTGGAGAGAGAAGTGTGAGATCTCAGAACAACCAGTGCATGGTCCTCATGCCACCACCTCCCCGACACTGACATATTCTGTGACCAGAGCAATGGGAAAAGAGAGGTGATGTATCTGTAGAGGGTTGCTCTAAGAAGTGGCTAATTCTTTAGCTTTTCTCCTTGAACAGCCCCTCTGAATCCCATTGGTGCCTAGTCTGATTGTCAGAATAGGTCAGGTCAGTTCCTTGCCAGCAAGCATGGAAGTAAGAGATTTCCATGCCCCTGTTTCTTCGTATAGCTCACGACTTTGTCTTTTATCTCCAGCTTCCCATCCATAATCCTTGCTTTGTAGGTTTTGCCAGGAAATATAGTAGAGCTGTGCCTCTCATACTGAGAGTGCTAGTCTTCTGGGTTTCCTTTTTCATATTAAGAATTAATTTTGTATTTGGAAATGAATTAAAATAAAATTCATTACTTTTATTATGCATGGAATCTGAATAGAAACTCCTGTTTGGGGATGAATTTAATATTGCAACTGGAATGATGTGAAATAGTCATAGGGACTGACCAAATTCACCGCTGTGAAAAATGTGCCACCAACCGTAAAATCTGAACTCCCTTGTGAAATCTATATTGTAGGGTAGACCAGATTTCACAGAGTTGGGGGGCCAGAGAGAAGTGGCTGCTGGCTGGGAGCCCAGCTCCAAAGACAGCATCGTCTCCAGTAGCAGCGCAGAAGTGAGGGTGGCATGGTATGTGGGGGGTCGTCAATTTTTTTTGGTGGAGGGGCAGGGCTGGCCTTACAGGTCGGCAACCACCCAGGGCCCCATGGTCAGGGGGGTGCTGTGGTCAACTCCTCCACACACAGCCAGGACAAAGCCCCTTTAACTGCTGGATCTGAAGCTGAAGAGGGGCAGAGCTGAGGACACCCCAGCTGGGGGCTCCTGCTGTGCACTGGGCTCCAGCTGCTAGTCCCAGATGGACTGGACAAGAACAGGACTTCCTCTTCGTCTGCATGAGCTGCTCCCGAGGCTGGGTCAAACCCATCTCCGGGAACCTTCCTCGGCTGCAGAAAGCTCCACAGCTGCTGGTTGAGAGTCCAGCTCTGAAGGCAGTGCTGCCACCAGCATCAGCGCAGAAGTGAGGATGGCATGGTATTGCCACCCTTACTTCTACACTACTGCTGGTGGTGACAGTTCTCTCAGAGCTGGGCATCCGGCCAGCAGCTGCCCTCCAGCTGCCCAGCTCTGAAGGCAGCAGCACAGAAATAAGAGCCTTGCGACCCCCCCACCCATGACCCTGTTTTTTAAAATCCAATGATCATGAAATTGATCAAAATGGATTGTGTATTTGGTAGAGCCCTGTTCATAGCAAAATCCAAAACACAAAAAATGACCCTGGTGGACTCTTGGTCTCTCTATGAGGGTGGGGAGAAACCCTAGCATTTTTGTGTGAAATTTTCCATACCAGCAAATATTTTATCAAACTTGAGTGTGGAATATTTTCCATCACTTAGATGCCTGTAGAAAATTCCAGGGCACCTTTTGAATATGACTGTAGGACCTTGTTTCTCGCCCAATAAAGCAGATTTTACCACCTGAGCTACCCTTTGTTTTCTCAATGCTTGCAGTTTTTTGGGATAAAAGAGTGATAAGAAACCAATCGTTCTCTGGAAAAAAAGGGTGTATATTTTCTCCCATATCACACTTTATTTCTTCTGCCTTTTTAATGAGTGCTCTGTGATTTGGGTGGGGGCAGAGCCATAACTAGCTATTTTTGCATCCGAGGCAATAATATAAAATTGCGCCCTCCTCCCCTCTATATAATTTCATAGTAGTTACTTTGTAAAAAAAAGAAAAATATGTAAATAACAAGAATAATAATGATAATAGAACGTTTATTTATATTAATCGTAAGTTCTGCATACAAAATCAACTAATACATATAAGGTGTGCATCATAGTGCATGTAACATACTATTTAAATAATTGCAAATAAACTTTAGCTGTAGAACCATATCAGATACAATTAACGATTATTTTTCAAAATTGTACTTTTTGCACTTTTAATGAGGCAAATTCATCGATAATTGCATCAAAATTAATATTATTTGCTACTTCATGTTCTATTGACAAGATGGACATATTTGTTAATCTCTCCTGACCCGTGGTTGCTTGAAGGTAGTTTTTAATTAATTTAAGCTTACTGAAGCTTCTTTCGCAAGAAGCCGTGGTTCTTCTTCGAGTGATTGCTCACATCCATTCCAGGTAGGTGTGCGCGCCGTGCGTGCACGTTCGTCGGAAACTTTTTACCCTAGCAACTCCAGTGGGCCGGCAGGTCGCCCCCTGGAGTGGCGCCGCCATGGTGCTCGATATATACCCTTGCCGGCCCACCCGCTCCTCAGTTCCTTCTTACCGCCGTGTCGGTCGTTGGAACTGTGGAGCGCGGCATAGCTGTCCTCCACGTCCCTAGCTCTCCTTGTTAACTACCGTTATTATTACAGTTGTTAGTTAGGTCGTTAAGTATAGTTAGTTAATTAGTTGTAGTGTAAATAGTATTGTATATAGTTGTTCGCCGGTCTGGGCTGTAGCCCTTCCCGGCACCCGGCACCGGGCTCATGCCTGGTTCTCCGGGCTTTAAGCAGTGTGCGGCCTGTAAAAAGCCTATGCCAACCAGCGACCCCCACGACGCGTGTCTGAAGTGCCTGGGGGAATCGTACAGGTCAGACAAGTGCCGCATTTGCAAGGCTTTTAAGCCCAGGACAAAGAAGGAGAGAGACCAGAGACTCAGGAATCTCCTAATGGAGGCGGCACTTGACCCGGCAGCTTCACAGGCCGTGATCTCGGCGCCGGCACCGGATCGCACCGGCACCGGGAAGACTCCCCGGCACCGACCTTCCCCGGCACCGGGTGCAGAGGCGACACCGTCAACGTCTGCTACTCCAGCCAGGCAGACCCGAATGGAACGCCCGGCATCGACATCGGCCGCGGCGCTACCGGCACCGTCGACTCCGGGCCCGGTGGGTCCGTCGAGTCCGGTGCCGCCAAGCTCCCCCATAAGATCTGGGGTTGAGCTATTGGTCCCATCCACTCCGGAGACCTTCGCCTCGGCACGGGACCTTATCGCCCTAACTGAGTCTACTCAGCCGCCACCCCCGGTACCTCCGGTGCGGGTAGCATCTAGGGGCAAGCCCATGATGACGGCACCGTCTCGGGACTCGCGCTCGCGATCCAGGTCCCGACGCCACGGTCGCTCGAGATCCCGCCGCCGCTCGCAGTCCCGGCACCGCTCCCCTCGGCGGTACCGGTCGCACTCGCGGCACCGATCGACCTCCAGACAGTCGCGGTCTGACTCCAGCCATCGATACCGGCACCGTGACTCTAGGAGCCAGTCTTGCCGTCACTCACCGCGCCGGTCGACCTCCCGGCACCGAGCTGGTGGCAGGTCCCGGTCCCGGTCAACCTCCCAGCACCGCATTGGTGGCAGGTCCCGGTCCCGATCCCGGCACCGAAGCAGCGGCCGGTACCGATCCAGATCCCAGCACCGAGACAGAACCCGGTCCCGATCCCGGCGCCGCTATGACTCCCGGTACCAATCCCCGGCACCGAGAAGATCTTCGGTGCCGAACCGCGCAGACCCTTATCAGCCGGGGTCGGCCCCGCCATGGCCTTCTAGGCAGCCGTCGGTGTCGTCTCAAGCGGACAGCGTGTATGCGCTGGGCACCGACAGGCAGGCGGCGTTGTTTCAGGACCCTCCGCAACAGGACCAGGGTCCGCAGCAGTGGGGGTTTTGGACCCCTTGGGCATACCATCAAGCCCAGGGCCCCCAACAGCTTCCTACTAGGACTGCAACGGCGGAGCACAGGTTGCCAGAGGCTTCGTTGTCTCGCCCCCTTCCCTCCCCGGATGGAGAGGAAGGATCGAAGCAGCAAGACCCTGCTCTTGCTCCTGAGACAGAGGCGAGGGCTGAGGGGGACCCCCCACTGGACACTTTCTTGCCGGGGGTCTCCTCATCCTCCTCCCCCGACGAAGCGGTGGCTGGCACCTCCGCCAGTAGCCCTCCTCCGCTGGATCTCAGGGCGCACCAAGACCTCCTTAGGCGAGTAGCTCAGAATCTGAGCCTGCAAGCCGAGGAGGTCTCTGAGATCGAGGACCCTATCGTCACCATCCTCTCATCTGATGCCCCCACCAGGGTCGCCCTACCCTTCATTAGGACGATCCAGGCCAACGCCAATACAATCTGGCAGTCACCAGCCTCCATCCCCCCTACGGCGAGGGGCGTCGAGAGGAAGTACATGGCCCCCTCCAAGGGCTACGAGTACCTCCACGTCCACCCGACACCGTGTTCCCTGGTGGTGCAGTCGGTGAACGAGAGGGAGCGCCACGGACAGGAAGCTCCAGCCCCCAAATCCAAGGAGGCCAGGCGTATGGACCTCCTCGGCCGTAAGGTCTATTCGGCTGGGGCCCTTCAGCTCAGGGTTTCAAATCAACAAGCCCTGCTCAGCAGATATGCTTTTAACTTGTGGGTGGCAGCAGACAAATTCAAAGAGCTGCTGCCACAGGAGGCCCGCCAAGAATTTGCGGCCATTTTGGACGAGGGCAAGAAGGTTGCACGAACCTCGTTGCAAGCTTCTTTGGACGCTGCAGACTCGGCTGCCCGCACCCTCGCCTCGGGGGTAACGATGCGCCGTATCTCCTGGCTTCAGGTCTCTGGCCTTCCACCGGAGCTCCAATACACCATCCAGGACCTCCCGTTCGAAGGCCAGGGCCTGTTTTCAGAGAAGACAGACCCCAGACTTAAAAGTCTCGAAGACAATCGGGTCATTATGCACTCTCTCGGGATGCACACGCCGGGAACGCAGCGCAGACCCTTCCGGCCACAGCAGCAACAGCAGCGCAGGCCATACCCCCAGTTCCGCCAACGGCAGGACCTCAATAGGCGCCGTGGCAGGAATGGAAGGCGTAGACATTCGGGGAACCAGGGCGGGGAGAATCAAAGCTCCTCTAAGCCCCTGCCTGGGCCCAAGCCTTCGTTTTGAAGGTGCGCCCGAGGGCGCAGTAACAGTCTTCCCCACGGATCCTTCCCCCCTGTTTTCCAACCGCCTTTCGTTTTTCCTCCCGGCGTGGACCCAAATAACATCGGACCGCTGGGTCTTACGCACGGTGCAGACGGGATACCGCCTGCAGTTTATATCATTTCCTCCTTCCCGCCCCCCTTCCTCGTCCCTCTTCAGGGACCCCTCTCACGAGCAATTCCTTCGACAGGAGGTACAGACGCTCCTCAACAAAGGAGCTATAGAGGCGGTTCCGGAAAACGAGAAAGGCAAGGGGTTTTATTCCCGCTATTTTCTGATCCCCAAGGCCAAGGGAGGCCTCAGGCCTATCCTCGACCTGCGAGAGCTCAACAAATACCTAGTGAAGTTGAAGTTCCACATGGTATCCCTGGGGACCATTATCCCATCCCTGGATCCGGGAGACTGGTACGCCGCCCTCGACATGCAGGACGCTTATTTTCACATTGCCATTTGGCCACACCACAGACGTTTCCTTCGATTCGTGGTGGGCCGCCTTCACTACCAATTTGCAGTCCTCCCATTTGGCCTTTCTACGGCCCCGAGGGTATTCACAAAATGCATGGCAGTCGTTGTGGCACATCTTCGGCGCAGTCGTATCCACGTGTTCCCTTACCTAGACGATTGGTTAATTCAGGGCACGTCGGAACTACAGGTTTGCAGCCACGTCCGCAGGATCACCGGCCTGTTTGCTACCTTGGGCCTCATGATCAACATAGACAAGTCCACCCTGCTCCCCACGCAGAGGGTGGAGTTCATCAGGGCCGTCCTGGACTCCACCGTGGCCAGGGCTCTTCTGCCGTTACCGAGGTTCCAGGCGTTGTCGGCGATCGTTCAGCGATTGCGGGCAGCCCCCTTGACATCCATACGGACATGTCTAACCCTGTTAGGCCACATGGCAGCATGCACATTTGTGACCGGTTACGCTCGGCTCCGCATGAGGCCCCTCCAGTTGTGGCTCATCGCACATTACCGGCCGGCAAGGCAACCGCTAGACATGCTGATCACAATCCCTCAGGGGGTGTTAGATTCTCTCGGCTGGTGGTTAGACCAGTCCGTAGTGTGTGCGGGGCTCCCTTTCCACCCACCTCAGCCTTCGGTGTCCCTAACAACGGATGCCTCAGATCTTGGCTGGGGGGCCCACCTGGGAACCCTGAGAACACAGGGCCTGTGGTCCCCGCAGGAGGTGAAGCTGCACATCAACATGCGGGAGTTGAGAGCGGTCCGCCTTGCTTGTCAAACGTTCTGTCACCAGCTTCAAGGTCGTTGTGTCGCGGTGTTTACCGACAACACGACGACCATGTACTATATCAACAAGCAGGGCGGCACCAGATCCTCTCCCCTATGTCACGAGGCGATGCGACTCTGGGACTTTTGTGTAGCCCACTCCATTCACCTCACGGCTTCCTTCCTCCCCGGAGTACGGAACACGCTGGCGGATCGCCTGAGCAGATCCTTCCTATCACACGAGTGGTCCCTTCACCCGGACGTCGCCCTCTCAATCTTCCAGAGGTGGGGTTATCCCCGTGTGGACCTCTTCGCGTCCGGGGGGAACAAGAAATGCCAGGCGTTCTGCTCCTTTCAGGGCAGGGAGCCCGGGTCTATAGCGGATGCCTTCCTTATTCCGTGGACGACCCACTTGTACTACGCGTTTCCCCCGTTCCCACTGGTCCACAGGGTCCTTCTGAAGGTGCGCAGGGACAGGGCTCGCGTGATCATGGTAGCCCCGGCGTGGCCCAGGCAACATTGGTACCCCATGCTGCTGGACCTGTCCATAACCGACCCAGTTCCCCTGCCCCTTCACCCGGACCTGATCACCCAGGAACACGGGACTCTCTGTCACCTGGACCTGCAGTCGCTACACCTAGCGGCGTGGTTCCTGCGTGGCTGACCAGTTCTGAACTGCGCTGCTCCACCCCGGTACGGGAGGTACTTTTGGGCAGCAGGAAGCCTTCCACTAGAGCGACGTACTCGGCCAAGTGGAAGCGTTTCTCCTGTTGGTGCGTGGAGAAAGGTCTCCGCCCTATGGAAGTTTCGGTGGCCAATATTTTAGACTATATTTGGTCCCTTAAACAACAGGGCCTGGCGATATCGTCTTTGCGGGTCCACCTGGCAGCTATCTCCACCTTTCACCCGGGTGGGGATGGCCGCTCCGTTTTTTCTCACCCGACGGTGACTAGATTCCTGAAGGGGCTGGAACGTTTATACCCTAACGTCCGACTCCCTGCTCCAACCTGGGATCTTAACCTGGTGTTGTCTTGGCTCATGGGGCCCCCTTTGAGCCGTTAGCTACTTGCTCCCTACTCTATCTCTCTTGGAAGACTGCCTTTCTAGTAGCTATCACCTCAGCTAGACGGGTGTCGGAACTCCGGGCTCTCGTGGTAGACCCCCCGTATACAGTCTTCCACAAAGATAAGGTGCAGCTGAGGCCACACCCTGCCTTTCTCCCCAAGGTGGTCTTGGCCTTCCACATCAACCAAGAGATATTCCTCCCGGTTTTATTCCCGAAACCTCACTCTTCAGGCAGGGAGCGACAGCTCCACTCGCTTGATGTCCGTAGGGCTCTCGCATTCTATGTGGAGAGGACCAAACCATTCCGCAAATCCCCCCAGCTTTTCGTGGCAGTAGCGGACCGCATGAAGGGGCTTCCTATCTCCTCGCAGAGGTTATCCTAATGGGTAACGTCCTGTATCAGGACCTGCTATGACTTGGCCCATGTCCCTACGGGCCGTGTGACTGCGCATTCTACCAGGGCGCAGGCGTCGTCGCTGGCTTTCCTCGCCCATGTGCCCATCCAGGAAATCTGTCGGGCAGCGACCTGGTCATCGGTCCACACCTTTGCTTCCCACTACGCCCTGGTCCAGCAGTCAAGAGAGGATGCGGCCTTCGGATCTGCAGTGCTCCATGCCGCTACTTCTCGCTCCGACCCCTCCGCCTAGGTATGGCTTGGGATTCACCTACCTGGAATGGATGTGAGCAATCACTCAAAGAAGAAAAGACGGTTACTCACCTTTGTAACTGTTGTTCTTCGAGATGTGTTGCTCACATCCATTCCACACCCGCCCTCCTTCCCCACTGTCGGAGTAGCCGGCAAGAAGGAACTGAGGAGCGGGTGGGCCGGCAAGGGTATATATCGAGTGCCATGGCGGCGCCACTCCAGGGGGCGACCTGCCGGCCCACTGGTGTTGCTAGGGTAAAAAGTTTCTGACGAACATGCACGCGCGGCGCGCACACCTACCTGGAATGGATGTGAGCAACACATCTCGAAGAACAACAGTTACAAAGGTGAGTAACCGTTTTTTACTGTCAAGCAGGGAAATATTCTTAATGCAATTTCTAAATTTGGATACGATTTGGCCAAATTATATTCATGAATTAACTGAAGAAGGTCCAAACCAGTTGCGCATGAAACGTTTGGAAACAACACTAACGCTTGATGTTTAAAACTCTGAATCTCTAACGAAATTTCTGAAGCATTCAAATTGCTGTCATATTTGAGACTTAAATCCACTGCTGCTTTTTGAAGATCAGTAGTGTCCATTTTAGCAAGTGAATCACCCGAAAGAAAGTCGAAATCAGAAGATATCTCATTTAAAGTTTCATATCTCCAATTTAACTCAACTATTATGGTGTCAAATATGGTTTTTATTTGTACTTTGAAAGATTGTTCAACTGATAAATTAGAAGATACGTCTGCACACTCATTAAGTTGCTGCATTTTTACTTTTCGCTTTCTGGATTCAATAAATTCTGCTGGTATTTCTATATTTTCAGCCATTTTTTTTTACAATCTGTAAAAATATTGACCATATCGTTATCGCTTTCATGCCTCTCTTGTAGAATATTTCGTAATCCGTTGCTCATTTTACAAGCCTGAGAAACAGTGACGCCTTTTGCTTGTAGTGCTTTATTCACTTTGTCAATATGAGTTAGGATATTGCGCCATAAAGATAACGTGCAAAAAATTCATAATTTTTTTAAGAAGGCTATTAGCTGTTGATATGGCTTCTGGACATTTCAATGCAACAGCGACATTTTTTAGAGCCTTGCTCACTTCAGTAATCTGCAATTTTAAGGCTTCAATTGCATTAGCTCTTGATGACCACCTAGTATCAGCATGACCTTTAGTTATACTTTTAACATACCCATTAAAATATCCCAGTGACTGGTTGAATGAGAAAAAAAATGTGTATAACTTTTGTACAGTGGCAAAGAATGAAACCGTAGTAGAATTGGAAGCTGCACGTACTCCAACTAAATTTAGACAGTGGGCTGAACATGGTACAGCATTTGCTAATCTATTTTTTTGCTAAATGACAGCTTTAATGCCTTTGTACACACCTGACATATTTGCGCCATTATCATAGCCTTGGCCTCTCACATTTTGAAGATCAAGCCCATCATTTTCGAGCTTCTTTATTATTTCTTTGGCTAATCCACTTCCCATTTTTTCTTTGGTTTCAATGAAGTTTATGAAACTTTCTTCTATAGATACAATTCCATTATTGATTCTCACGTACCTCACAATCTGGGACATTTGCTCTTGATGAGATATGTCTGATGTGCAGTCCAGAAGGATAGAATAATATTTATCTTTTTTTATTTTGGATATAATTTCATTACGAGTTTGGTTTGCTTGTAAGCGAATAAATTCATTTTGTATAACTGGTGAAAAATAACTCACTGAACCTTTTTTGTGAGTTACGATGTTCTGTTTTAGTTGAACATCGTAATGAGTTATAAATTCCAATAGATTAAGAAATATTCCCAAATTAGGGTTTTCTATACTGCTACATGATCCTCTATGTGATAAATTGTTTTTGGTGCAAAACATCACGGCATCAAGAATTATTTTTAGAATTTTTCTCCATTTTTGTTTATCAATTTCAATAGCTTTTTGTAGTGCATCATCGACACATTCTCTGCTTAGTAATCTCTTTTGTAAGGATTTTCATTTACAGAAATTTTCACGATGATTAGTTGAATTTTCATGTTCCACAACACAGTTTAAATTTTTCCAATCATTATATCCTACTTTCTGATTTGCAATATTAGGTTTGGTAAAGCGCTGATCAAATAACATGCATGGAAAACAAAAAATGGACGTACTGGTTTACGAGTAAATAATCCAATTATACTCTATGGTTCCACTGTTAAAAAGCTTTTTAAAAAAACAGTCTCCTGAAAATTTTCTTGCATCTTCCAATGTTGATTCATGGAAATCTTCAGATTTTCCCTAGTCAGGTCCATATTCAATAAGGTGGCATCTTATTTTATCATTTATACAGGGCCAAGATGATGGATCGTTAAAATTGATTTCAATTATTTGCCTTGCAGAGGATTTATATTGCTGATCACGGCCGTTCACATTAGCTTTAGTCATGATATCGAAAGTATTGAGAGTCTCATCATTGTCAGGAATCGATACTGAAGGTGAAGTTGTAACCTCATGATCCAATTGCTGGTCGATAGCAACAATAATTTCTGAGGTTGTATAATTCTCATTGTTACTATTAGATAGCGATGCCAAACTTATGACATCAGAGACGTCAGCTATTGGTGTATTCCCATCATTTGATGCATTTTTCACTAGCCATTTCCCCATTGTCATTGACATTTTTTCATTTTCTACTGTAGCATGTTTTCGTCGTTTACGGTACTCTGCCCCAGTCGGATGTTTAGAATTCATACTATTGATAATGCAGGGACTGGAATAAAAATTAAAAATACATAAATAAATGTATTAACTTCATCTCAACATTAAACAAAATATTATAGAGATCACGGATTCCCAATCTGTGATCTCCATAAGAAATAAAGAATGATAAACAAAGGCACTCACCGTTTGGTGGGTCTTAAGCGGATCTGAGAAGTCCTAATATATAATTAGCATGTGCTCACTGTGAATACTAGAACTGGATAACAGACAAACGTATTGATGTCATCTTTTTCTGTGCCTCTCAGCTTTGCGCACCCGAGGCAGGTGCCTCACTCGCCTCGCCCTTGTTGTGGCACTGGGGGGGGCAACATTTTCATTTTGGAATTGACTAGTTTGTTGAGCAAACTCTCATTTTATGCCTGGTGCTTTGTAAAACAGGAGCTGCAGAAATAATTGTGTTTTGAAGTCTGGTTCTCCTTCTGCATTAATAGAGGATGGTTGGGCTTGTGGTTAAAACACTGAATTGAGTCTCAGGTGACACAGATTCAATTCATGGCACCACCAGACTGCCTCTGTAACCTTGAGGAAAGTATGTAAGGCCATATCCTCAGTTTGATAAAGAGGTATATGTCCACTGAGCTTCAGTTTACAGCAGCTGAGGATTTAGCTCTTAATCTACATGTCACAGTTCCCCATCTGGTAAAGGTGAATAATACTTTTTTTCTCCCACTCTTTTTGTGTCTTGTCTATTTAGCCTGTAAGCTCTTCAACAAGGGACTATCTCTTACTAGGTACAGCATCTAGTATAATAGGGTCCCAATCTTATTACAGGCCTCTATGTAATACTGTAATATAAAAGTATATATAAGTAAGGCCCCATTTAATGTGTGGTATTGAGGAAATTGCAGATCCTGCAACATTAGGCTTCCACCACAGTTTTGATTTTAATTAGCTTCCTTTGTACAGTCCATTATTTTGCATACATTTTGAGGTTTGCAACACACATGTTTTTCCCCATTAGTACAGAAGAACTCCATTTATCTGAGCTGATAGTGTCTGGGGCTTGTGCTGTCAGCCCCATGCATTAATGACTGTAATATAGTTGCAGCAAAATGGTTTAAAAAAATTAGGAGGCACAACATAATATTTGAATGTGTATATTGTTCCAGCAAATTTTTCTTCCCTGGCTTTCCCAAATTATCGCAATTAATAGAGGTCCATTATTACTTTTCTGCAATTTTCCATGTCTTGTCCACAACTCAGCTGCAAATATTTGACAATCATTCCACAATTCAAGTAAATAATAAATAATAATAATAATAAAATAATAACAGTAATAACAACAACAACAATGAAATAATAATCGCAGTTGACTTACCATTGGCCACAGTCTTACCCTTTTACCTTGTATCTGTTGTGCTGATGTCATTATTACAGGCCTAGTGTTTGCATCACGTTATTGAGCGGCTCTGCAAAAGTGGACATAGCATGGTTCATGCACTGCTCAAACCACCATTATTGCTAAAATTCACAGAAAAACAAAATTCCAGGAACAAGAAAAGGCCTAAATTCTTTGCAATTTTTTTTCTGTTTTTTTCACAGCTCTAATTGCAGCTCTAATACAAAGCAAAGCCCTTGTAGTGATTATCCATCTGCTATAGTCACTGTCTGATAGACTTCATTGTTATGTGATGTATGTATGATGATTGCTTTGTTGTTTTGTTTTTATTGCTGTGGCACATGTTAACATGACAGTAGTTAAGAGGCTATGAGCATTTTGACTATCTGTAGCAACATTCAGAAATATATCTTTTGACCAAGAAAATCTAGTCCAGACAGAAACTTGCTACACAATTTCTCATCTTAGTGTCATGAGTTTTTAATTGATTCAACTATTTTTAAGTTGTAGAATCTTGAAGTAGCTAAGAACAACTTTGTGGATGAAAAACAGAAGGAAGGTTCTAATTTGCTTTTGTCAGATGAAGTCAGACCCTTAATATTACCTTAGGGTTATTCTGTTTCTATTCATATTTGTAATAAAGCTATATAGAGTGCTGGGTTTTACAGGACTCACTGGCTGAAGGGATAATATTTGGGCATGCAGATACACTTAGCAATAATATTTTACACAGTAAATAAGAGGGTCTGAAACAACTTGTTCCCTATTAGGCTGATTGTGTAGACTAGTAACAGCAGGATAACATATGCACTATGTTCTCAGTCTGAATGCATAATTTCTGCAAAGCTTATTAAATGGCAGTTTATATTTCCTTAGAAAGTTTGATGTAGTACATTAACTGAAAGACTTGCTTACTTTTATTGCCTTTGCGTTCCTGTAATTTACAATAAAGCTGCTGCATTCTTTTGCATAACAAAAGGGATGTGCATAGTTAATCACTGAATGTCCTGGCATAATGAGTGTATTAGGTATTTTAGCATCTGTTATAGTTAGACTTTACTGTGGCCATTAATAGATAATTCTCGCACTGTACAGAGATAGGGAAATTATTTTTTCCCAGTGTTACAAAGCAATTTGAAGTGATAGTTGTAGTATTTTCTTGCTTCAAACTAGTATTTAATTACTCAACTATGTTGCATTTGGAGTCAGGTCTCTGTGGGCAAGAACAATATAGCTGAAGTTTTCATTGAGCAAGATCTCCAGTCTCCCATAGGTCAGAAACTAAAAAGATTTTAAAGTTTCTGTATTTCCTAGTATCTAACTGTGTTTGCCAGGCTGTCTTGTAATACTTATTACAGAAAATGGATTCCCCAGCATAACACTTAACAGATCCGACAGCTAGACGGGGGATGAGCACTGCATGACACAGTGTGAATCTGTTTTTCCCACTGGAGCAGTGAAGTAGCTAAGACAACATGCTTATAACAAGTACACAATTTTCCAAACAGCCT
Organism: Gopherus evgoodei; assembly: GCF_007399415.2. Taxonomy (NCBI): domain Eukaryota; kingdom Metazoa; phylum Chordata; order Testudines; family Testudinidae; genus Gopherus; species Gopherus evgoodei. The sequence continues at coordinate 309,821,258 of NC_044322.1, read as the reverse complement.
CTGTTGCTGACTGCAGTCAGTTTGGAACCTTCTTATGTCTCATCCCGGTCTCAAATAATTAACCCATTCTCCACCTTCTCTCAGCTAAATAGATTACCCTGTCAGTACAATTACAACATTGTTTTTAGTGTCCCTAGAGCTCTGAAGGAGTCCAACATTGAGTGATGTGCTATGGAGCAAGAGCACACTGTCACTGTCTTTGAAATAATATGAAGAGTGCTAAGTAAATTCAGACTACAGTTTATATTGAGGAAGTGGCATATCTCAAAGCCCTCTCCAAAACGCTGATTCTACTGGTGTAGCTTCTATGCAGTATCTCATTGGCATTTCCTCAGCAGCCACTGAAAGTACTGTATAAGTCTTCTTGTAGTCCATTAGATAGAAGCAGTGAATTTATTTTTATCCTGTAAGTGCCTATTTAGTCCGTGAGAATTCCATCCTTGGCAGAGCTGGTGAACTCTTGGATTTGAAAGCAATTCTATGACACCTGCTACAAGAGGATCTCCAATAGCTGGCAGCAGCAGCAGCAGAACTGGTTTCAGCTGATCAAGAGAGATATGGATTTCTAGGATAAGATTTTCAAAAGGGCTCAATGCTGACCTTACTCTGTTCCCATTGGAGCCAGTGTAGGGAATCCTTAGCTGGTGAAAGTAGCATAGCTGGCTCACTCCACCAGCAGAGAGAGCATGACAGAGGCAGGATGCAGAGTGGCTGGTACATTCTATGATCCAGCAGTTTCTCAGTACAACAGCCTCAAAAGGCCATTACATACCAGTGCAACTTAGGTAAGCTAGGAGACCAGCTCTAAGTAATGCCAGGGCTGAAGCAGTATGAGTGTATGTTCAACCACATATATGCAAATTCTTAACGAGTTCTTTTATTACACTATTTCCTACATCAGGTGTGGTCTGAGGAATTAAATGTGTGTCCAAATGATTTATTCTAGTGACTATAGATGTAAATGAAAAAACAATGGAAATTTCTTCTTACATCTGTCTTGTTATAGATTTAAGAATATAATCTTATAATCCTTCTTGGATGGTTCTTTTTTAGATTCTCTCCGGTATTCTCTCCTGCTTGGCTACAATATGCAGTACACATCAAGGTTAGAAATTACATTTACTTCCATTTTCAGAACTAGGCACTCAAAGCAAACAATCCTGAACAGCAGCAAATGCAATTCACAGAATGCACCTTACTTTAGAATAGGTTGCAAAACAAAAGATAGCAGCAGCAACAACAACAGCAATCTTCTCACACAGCCAATATTAAGGGAAGTAAAAGGGAAGATTGTTTGTCATGTCTGAAATCATAGGAACATTTTTATTCCCGCTTGGCTTTGGTTCTAATATATATACATGTTACTCTAAGGTGCCAAACTCAGCATCCAATGGAATTCTGGAATCAGCCCATTCTCTTCTCTATCAGTTAGTTGTTGTTTATGTCTAGCTAGCTACTTCCAAGGCAAGATCAGCAGAATGTTCTCTTGGCTCCAAGAAATTACTTTGTCCTGACCTTAAATTGTGAACAAACAACTATGTCTTCTGTGTGAATGTTAAATACTCCTGGGGATGTTTCAGGCATCTGGTCCAAACAATTACTGAACTAATCTAAATTATACAAACTCCTACTATTCATCAAGGTCAGTTTGCAAAGATTTGCATAGCTAGACAAAGAGTTCCAAATACAGAGGATAAGCTAATGAAAAGCATTGCACAAACAAGACTAACCTCAGAAATGAACACTTGATCATTTAAGCAAACTTAACATAGGGTTTTTTGTGTGTAATTATTTTAACAGAACAGTATTGGGGTTTCAAACTCAAGCGCTCAGAAGTTATGAAAAGACAGAAATGAGGTTACCTATGCAACCATAATAAAGCCCCCTTGTGCATATACATTATGATTAAGGCCCTACTTAATTCACTATATTGTGGATCCCACAATATTAGGCATCCACTGCAATTTTGACAGCAAAAGCCATGCTGTGCGCAGTGCGAACTATGGGAGCCCTGGGCAGCCGGCAGCGGAAATCACCAAGAAGTAATAAGGACCTTATTACTGCAAGTAAAAAGGTCCATTATTACTTTTCCACAATTTTACATGGCTTGTCCACAACTCAGCCTCAATTTTTGGACAATCATCCTGTGATTCAAATAGGGTCTTAATTACGATACAATCTTTAATTACAGGATCACATATTTTTTCAGTGCACCAGATGGACAGTGCTTGATTAATGAGCAGCTAGTCAAGATTTTGTAGTATTCTCACTGTTCAGCGTGCAGCCTCATGCCTTATTTACTGCACACCATTCAAATCCTGCTCTGAATACAGAATTATTAATTTCCTCATGGGATTTTCTATAGTCCTCATCACTGTAGTATTTAAGAGCATCATAAACATTCCTGAATTTATCTTCACAGAACCCCTGTGATGGGAGGGGCTATCATTACCCCCATTTTACATAGAAGGAGCTGAGGCACAGAGAAATTAAGGTCAAAAGTATCCACTAATTTTGGATGCCCCATTTGAGACACATAGAACATGATTTTTTCTGAGGACACAGTACTTTATATTGTTATCTTTTTTTAACCCAATTTTAGCCAGTTTTCAGGGCCAAGTGGGCTGCTTTTGTTAGGGGGAGAAACTGGTGATGGAGTCAGGTATTTTTTGATGCAACCCTGTTTGTTTACAAAGAATGTTAAGTCTTGTTTCCCTGAACACAACAGAAATCAAACACTAGGAGACCGTTTCCTTGCTCACAGTTCCAAACCTCTTTCAGCCACCACTTCAAGGGTTATGCTGGTATTTCTCTAGATGTGTCTGGGCTTCTTTGCTCCTGTTCTGCATCCTTCTGTGTGTTTTTGCTGGTTCTCTCTCATGCACAAACACACAGAGCTCCACAATCAAAGCCCTAACCTCTGTGTTTGCTATATCAGTCTCCAGGGAAATCTCTTGGGCCACATAATTTAGCTTCTATTCAGGCCTTGCTATGTGCAGCTTGTGTTTTGGATGGTAGCTCCTATTGCTTCAGCTAGCTGGTCCCATAAAGGAACTTGATGTTTCTTACATTTATCCTAAATGAAGGGTGGTGGTTATGCCCACCAGCTTCAGTGAGTTTCACTGAACCTCCCTATTACCCTAGCATGACAATGCATTCAAGCACAATTACCTTTGACTTCTGAGAGTGTTCAGCACTTCTACAAATCAGTCCCCGGGATCTAAACTTAGGCACCCACAAAATGAGGAACACAGAGCTATTAACCACCTGTGAATATTTTGGTTTAAGTGACTTGCCCAGCATTGCATAGGAACTCTGTGGTAGAGGCCAGGATAGAATCCAGTTCTCCAAGGTTGCATTCAACTGTTTAACCATGAGAACCTCCTTTCTTTTCCTGCAATTCCCTGACTCATTCACCACATACCTTCCAATTTCTGTAGGAAGCATTGGTCGTATAGATAGCAGTCTCCTTTACTTGATTCACCCCCAGAGTTGGTCCACCAAGTGCTCTGAATGAGGAAGGTGTCCTATGGAAAAAATAGTGTTTGACTATGTAACTAAAAACTGTATCATAATGCATACGCACAAGGGGGCCAAATGAAGGTGTCACAGGCAACATTAAGGCTGGCATTTCCTGTATTTTCAGTGCTTGACTTTTAACCTTAATTATATTCTTCTAACGTAGCTTTTTGTATGTAATTACACTGGCTTTTTAAAATGCAAACTGAAAATACAGAAATTTAATCACATGGTATTATATTGACACCCACATGGGTCATGCGCTGGGTTGAAACCTATAAATCCTTGTACAGACCTCTGATGCTTGAGCTAATGGAGTAACTGAAAGCCGTAGTTTGTTGTCCTCCTCTGGGTGGATGAGCACTAGAGGGGAATGAGACACATTCAGATATTTCCTGACAGCAGAGGAATGCTGAGACTCAGGAATCTTGGGTTCCATTCCAAGTTTTGGAGAGGTGTGTGCTCTAGTGGGCGCAGACTCATCTACCCTTTTCCCCTAAGCTTGAGCTTTATGCCCCAATCTCTCCCTGTCCCAATCCTGTCTCTTCCTCATGCCTCCCTCTTTCACATCCCATTCTCCTTGCCTGCCCAGTCCCAGTCTGCACTCCCTCAGACTTCTCATCTCAGTCCCATTCTTTTTGCCTAGTCAGGCCTAGTCACCCCTTCTGAGGTTGCTGTCCAGTCTGTTCCGCACACCCAGTGTTCTAGCTCAACCAGTTGCAATTCCCCACTCCTGGCTCTGTCTGATCTCTCTCTCCCCTTCTACTGGTTCCTAGTCTTCTCATCCAATCTCAGTCGCTTCTTCCCTGTCCATTCCGGCTCTGGCTCCTTGTCTTTGCTCAGCCTGTTCCAGTTCTCTCCCCAAATGCCAGCTCCTTGTCAGATATCGCTCTCCTTCCCTCCATCCCCCCATATCCGCCCCATTGGTTCATAATTCCAGTCTCCTTTTCCATCAAGTTTCAGTCTCTCTGCCTGCCTGTCCCTGCCTACCTTCCCCCACCTCCAGTTCCCAGTCACACTTCCTTTCCTCCCTCCAGGCTCAATCTCACCAGTCTTCTTGTCCCATTCTCCTCCTTTCCCTGCTCCAGCTTCTGTCTGCTTTTCATTTGAATCAAATGGCTTCCTCCTCCATGCTGCCTGGGTACCAGTAAGGGATTTGGGGGTAGGGGTGGGGGGTGTTGTCATTACGAGCACAGGAGAGACAGACTCCTTGCTCTTACTCCTGGTGCCTGGTCCCAACCCCACCATGAGCAGCAATTACAGGAAAATTCCTTCTATACCCCTGTAGTCCTTGGCTGGAGCTTTTTCAGTCATTCTGTAGGGATGGGGCATGCACTGTCTTATCCACATTAGAAGCTGTGAGAGGCTCAAGCATGCTCAGTGAGGAAAGCATCTTTGAAGATTTGTAGCTGACTAACTCTATCAAGTCTCTAGCGAGCACGTGTGAAGTGCAATTTTTCAAAGGCTTATAACTTGGCTGCATTTGGGTGGATTTTCGCAGGGCTGGAAAAAGGCACATTCCTGACACAAAGGCCACCCCCTTGCCAAATTTCAAATCCCTGCTCCAAAGCAAGGAGGGCAATAAAACTTCTCATTTTTTTTACATGGACAAAACAATGTATTTATTCCTATACTCATTCTCAGAAATGGCTGAATTGTTTAGGCTAAAATTTTCCAACAACATTCAGCCTGAGGCAGACAGCTGACATGGAAAATTTCAGTCCAAATGGTTAAAGTCTGGCAAAGTTATAAAGTACTGAAAGCAGGGTCTTATAAAGGATGTGTCAGGCAACCTTAATAATAGGCAGCAGTACCAGCCCTACTTACTTAACTATAATGAAACTCTGTGTACTAGAAGATCTATCTATTTTATGTGGCACCTGTCACAATGGTATCTCAGTATCTTTCTGACGTAGGTTACATAAATTACTCCCCTCTTGCCACTCTACAGTTATTAAACTATAATGTCAAAATTCTATTTTTGGTATCATGTAAATAGTCTGTTGCATCTCCCTTTTATTGTACTTGAATCCATATTACCCAGGAGGCAAGAAAGGAGGAAATCTCTGTGGTTCTCCTTACAGAATTTTCCTGGCATTTCCAAATCTGGTTGGGAGCCATTAGGGTGGGGAGACTGTGCATTTTGAAAGCTATATGCCCTCATCACTTGCTGAATTTAGGGGATCTTCAGGGATGAGGCTCCTCTCACTGTGAGCTATTCTGGGACAACCTCTGGCTTCATTTTCCACTCCCACTCCCTGATAGAATGGCTTCTAATAGAGCCATGCTGACAATGGTGAGTATGTTCAATTCTTTTGAAGTGTTTAACACTGGACATGCTCAGAGGCTTAACCCAAGAACTAGGATAGTCATATCCATACAAATGTTCCATAATTTCATTTGCATAGTCATTCCTGTAGCAATAGCTTTATGCTTTTCTTTACACTCTCCTTTTTTAGTTTCCTTAATTCCTCTAAGACCCACCTTTAACGCAGGAATTACAGAGCATATCCATACTAGGACAGATTGAAATTTTTCACGTGACATTTTTTGTTGTTGTTATTGGGGTTTTTTGGGGTCAAAAATAACCTTTTTAAAATACAATTTTACTTTGTGAAAAGTTACCAATTTTGTTGGAATTTGTTGGTGGTGTATGGGGAAAAAATTCATGACTTTTTCCATTTTTTTTCCCCGATTTATTAATCAGAAGCATAATTGAAAACATCATCAACATGGTTATTGGATTTTTTGTTTGTTTACCAAAAATCTGGCCTTAATTAAATGAAGAAAATTGATAATTATGTCAATGGCGTTTTCAATTTTCTTTAAATTGGAGGAGATGGAGTTGCAAACACATTTTGAAATAAAATGGGTCAGTTGTAATTAACATTGAACTTAAATGTAAGTTTACGTTTTTCAGCTTTTTCTGGTCAGTAAATTTGCACAAAGTGTCCCAAAGCAAATATATGCATATATTGTGTTTATTCTGTATGGGAGTCTTCGTGGGGGATTAGATGGTGGCACACTAGCATCTGTCAAATCTAATTATTTACTGGATAAATTTCTAGTATTCTCAATAAGATTGTTATTGCTAGCACAGGAAAGTACTGAGAATCTGATTCTGAATTTGGGAGATAGAACAATGTATTCAGATTGTAAAATCATTAGGGAAGAAGCAATTGGTTAAATATTATGTAAAATTAAATTTCAGATTAGAATGTGGTCCTTTTAGTATATCAAGTCCCAATAAAGTAAAAAAAAAAGGTGCAATTAATTGCTTGTGAAAAATTGCACCCATGCAAAACTAGCACTCCTATCTGGCTACCTATTTTTACTATCCAGGTAATTCAACTCAGAAGGAGGATCCAAATTGTCCAAAAATTTAGCTGGAGTGAGAATTCATGATAAACAGTGAAGCCTTTTGACATGGGTGCAAGACAGTGTAGCTTCGAATTGTATAAGTTGCCAGAACAGGAAATACTCCTGCAGGCCTCCTAAATAGTTAGCTAAAAAATGTTTAAAAAAGAGACCTGAGTGAGATTATCTTTGTGATTTGATTCACCATGTGAATCAAGGAGGTTAAGCACACAAGGTGAATCTTATTGGCAGCAGATACTAACTGCAAGAAAACTAATTTGGGAAGTTAGAGAGGAGATGCAGAGGAAAAATTGGCAGAAAAAAACATGAACATTTTAAGAGGAGACAGTAAGATTCTGCCTGCTGCATAGAACTTTGTTCTGTGTGTCTCTCTTTCTGACCATTTGAAGTCCATATAAATAAGCTATTTTAAGTTATATTTCTAATTAAATTGTGTTTACATTGGCCCAGATTGCCAAATGGGAAAGGAAAATTCGGTGAATTTCTTCTAAATTTGTACCCTGGAAGAAGCCAGAGGGTCAGCCACCAAGCTCCAGAGATCCACACTGTGTGCTTGGCTTCTTGCACCTCTCCCTCAGTTCACTGTAGAGCCATAGTGAAAAGACTTCTGCTGTGGGAAACAGCCCCAATTTAAAGGGACGTGCATTGCACTGAAGGGGTGCCACTCAACAGCTAATACAGCTTCAGGATGCATAAACTTCTGAGTGGCTTCCCTTTGGGGACGATGGGCATCTGCTGTGGCTATGCTCTAGTGTGGAAAGTGTGCTTGAGATAACTGACACCTCTTATTCCCCGCCAAGCCCACACTCCGAGGGTGTGTCTACACTCCAGCTGGGAGGTATGATTTACATAGATGTGTCAGTGCTTCCCAAGCTAAAAGTAGTAGTAGGGCCATGGCAGCATGGGCAGTGGCTCAGGCTAGTCACCCAAATACATACCCAGAGGGATGGGTGAGATAGTATTTGAGTGGCTAGTCTGTGTAGCCACAGCTACACTGCTCTTTTTAGCATGCTAGTGTGGGTACATCTGCCAGAGCTGGAAATTACACCCTTGGCTGCAGCATAGACATACCCGGAATGTTCCCTTACTGGGCCTGATCCAAGCCCATTGAAGTCAATGGAATAATTCCCGTATGCAAATCACAAAGGGATGATCAGACCCATTATCTATTAATTATTATTAAATTCTGTTTTGTTTCCTTCCTGTTTTGAGTCATTTAAGGGATACTCAAAACAAACTGAAAGGGCAATACTAAAAATGGAAAAGAAAGAAGGAAAGATCCCGAACCAGGATCCAGAACTTGAATGCAAGTAACAAACTAATATATTAGTTCCCTTCACACAATGCAGACAAATTATATTTGTAATAGCTCAGAGTTTGAACTTTAATTTGCAGAAACTTGTGCAATAATTTTCAGACCAAGTCACAGCAATTGGCCAATGTCTGTCACATTAGTCATGCTGACACAGACCCCTGGCCTTGTATGTTTTAATTCCTAAATAACACATTGCTCTAGTAATAACCTGTAGAAGTGGCTCTAAATTGCTTTACCTATTATACTTATGGACTCCTATTACACGGTATTAATTCTTTAAAACTGCAGTTCTGTTTGTTACAATTTGTGTGGTTCTTATTCCTTTGATGCATTCTATGCTTCACAGCTAAGGTACAGGTATTCAGCTATGAAAACTGGATTAGCCTCTACAAAAAATGAATTGTGTCTGCAGGAATGTGAAAGCAATTTTTCACTTATTCATTTTAAAACATTGCAGTAAGTGTATTGATCCCCACAGTTCTGAGTGGATTTACATACTTAGCAATAGCGGTGTTTCAGACAACAGCCGTCGAGCCCTAGAAGGCAGAGTAGATCTGCTTACATGCTATGTTTTGTGTTGCACCTTTGATGCTTTAGAAGCTTCATTTAAGCAAGTATTTTTGAGTGTTTCTTTATTACACCAAGTTAAGATTGCCCTGTATCCTTCAATGTATAATTACAGTATATATTTGAATGAGCATGGCAATTTCAGGAACAGACATTTGTTCTGTGATAGGAGGGTTATAATTGATGCCTTTTTTATCACTGAATGTGAAAAGATAAACGTGGTGCTATATATTGTAAGTCAAAATAAATTATGTAAAATGCATAATTCACATAATGATTGTCCCTTTATAAATGTTCATGTTCAGTAACCACATCATTTGGGATAATGCCTCCTCTAGGAATGCCATGAAAGAAAGGCTCATTCATTATCTTGACTTGGTGAATTGCTCTAAAGTGATTCCTCTGATGAGAAAATTGATTTAGCATTTCTTTAAACAATTGAAAATAAACCTTGATTCTTATCTCTTCCCTGCCCAGAAAGACCAAAGTCAGATATCTACTTCAGATGGCTTGGCCTGGTTAAGACAAGACTCCTCATCAAACACTGTTTCCCGAGCACCACCACCACCAGACAGACACACAGTATATCTTTAAACCATTACCTGTTCTATTAATTGCTCTGGGCCAGATACTCAGCTGGTGTAATGTGGCTCCATTGACTCAAATTGAGCTCTGGTAGTTAAGGATCTGGCCCTTAGAGCAATGCACTGAATGGCACATTGTACATTTTGGGGCATCTCAACCCAGAAATACAGAATTAAAAATGAGTAGAATCAAATCCAGTCATTCCTCTTGCTGAAACCGAGGAGAAGGCTGTGGAGCCTCCCACCTAAGGAAGAAATGCTGCTGGTGGGAAAGATGTACACAAATGCTCTCACTAGTATGGAGGGGGTGCCAACTTTTCCTTCTTTTCTGAGAAGAGGTCATATGGGAAGATGAAGTACAGAACCACTCCTCTAAGAGGACAGCGAGGGTAAGAGAACCTGCCCTGTGTCAAAAGGAATAAGGCTATCAGCAAACGTTGCAGAGCCTACCCCCTAAATAAATTCTCTGCATAGGATAGCTGGCAAGCTGCCTTCCTGAAGTGCTATTGCAGTCAGATGGGAAAGGGATTCCTTCCCAGATCAAAGGTAAGGGCTGAGAAGGAAGGTTGCAGGAGGGCATCCCTGTTAGCCTGGATAAGCTACAGCCAAGCATTAGAAATGTGAATCTTTATCTAGACTGAATTTCTGAACTTTTTGAGGTTTGCCCATCATGCCTTGTATGCCATTTCCTAAAATTATAATTCAGCTTTTGCTTTTGAAAAGAGATGGTTGCTATATGTAGATTTACATATGACTGGAAGAATTCTTTAATTCATTCCAGGCTCACCACCAAACTCTGACTCTGTCTTTGAGATTCAAACAGAAGCATTAAATACATGCACTCTCTTTTCCCAAGGATTTTGATGAGAACGGTTATGAAATTCAAACCAAATTGTTTTGTTTGTCAAAGCCAGGGTGAGTCAGTGCAATTAGAATTTGGTTCACTGTGTTTTTGACAATTCTTCCCAAGTGATTTTAAACACTGAAAGCCTTTTAGGATGAAGTTCATGTTTTCTGCATGGAGCTGGCAGTGGTAGATATATTGCTCTGGAATAAAAAGCTGAAATTGCATTTCTCTGCTCTCACACACGGTAAGGGAGCTTTTGCACTGGGGTCAGAGAGAGGGCTGGAGAGGAGATTTATCTTCCCTGAGTTTTTATTCACATTTGAGGCCATATTTTTAGTTTTATGATTTTGTTCATACTTTAAGGTATGTAATTTATGGATGCATTGCATACAGACTGTGCTTGAAGCATTTCCCCAAAGAGAAGGGAGAGTGATCTGTTTGTTTTTATTTTGTAAATAATTTCCACAACTATTAAGTCATGTACGCTCTTAGTAATAGGAGGTTATTTCATGTCATTGGATTGCTGTGAGTGAGCAATGGAATACTATGGTCTGGGTGGAAGGCACAGTATAATAATCTAAGCAGCATGCTAGTTTTACATCTCTTATTATTAATGTTGAAAATAATAAAACTAGTAGATCCTGCATTAATGTAGGGCAGAGGTGGGCAAGCTATGGCCCACGGGCCACATCTGGCCCACAGGACCCTACTGCCTAGCCCCTGAGCTCCTGGCCCAGGAGGCTACTCTCTAGCCCCTCCTCCTCTGTTCCTCCTCCCCTACAACCTCGGCTTGCCCTGCTGCCAGCGCAATGCTCTGGGAGCCAGGGCTGCGAGCTCCTGGGACAGCGCAGCTGCAGAACCTGGCCTGATCCAGTGCTCTGTGCTGCGCAGTGGCGTGGCTGGCACCAGCCAGGTGGCGCAGCTGCCTGTCCTGGTGCTCTAGGCAGCACGGCTGTAGCGCTGCCAGCCACTGGTGCTCCAGGCAGCACGGTAAGGGGGCTGGGTGGGGGGAATAGAGGGCAGGGGAGTTTGGGGTGGTGGTTGGGGAGGGGTGTGGATGGGGGTCAGGGCAGCCAGAGGGTGGAGAATGGGGGTTGAATGGGGGCGGGGGTTACCGGGGGACAGTCAGGAAGGAGATAGGGGGTTGGATGGGGTGGCGGGGGGTAGTCAGTGGCAGAGGTTCTGGGGGCAATCAGGGAACAGGGAGAAGGTGGAAGAGTGCTGGGAGAGTGGACAGTGGGCCCCCAGCCTGAGCCTAGGCCACTGCATAGGGGGAACCACAGAACAGAAAGCAGGAGGGGACCTGGGGACAGAGCATGGACGGGATCACGCCTGGCTGTTTGGGGAGGCACAGCCTCCCCCAGCCTATGATCACTTAGAGCAATTGTTCTCAAAGCTGGTCCACCGCTTGTTCAAGGAAAGCCAGGGTGGTTTGTTTACCTGCTGCGTCCGCAGGTTCGGGCAATAGCGGCTCCCACTGGCTATGGTTCACAGCTCCAGGTCAATAGGGGCTGCGGGAAGTGGCGTGGGCTGAGAGATGTGCTGGCTGCCCTTCCTGCTGCCCTCATTGGCCTGGAGCGGCGAACGACGGCCAGTGGGAGCCGCTATTGCCCGAACCTGTGAATGAGGCAGGTAAACAAACCAGCCCAATCCGCCAGGGGCTGTCCCTGAACAAGTGGCAGACCAGCTTTGAGAACCATTGACATAGAGTATCTTGTGGGATTTCTACTTCATGGGGCTAAAGTCTTGTGAAACAAGCATGGGAGACTTCAGCTCTGTCAAATCAGAACTGGCCTCTAGCCCAGATTTGGTCTCTGATTTGAATCCTAGCCTACACCCAGTCCAAGACTGAATACTCTTTCATTCACCCATCTCTAAATTTGAAGCTGATTCCTTGCCTTCCACCAGCAATGAGGATATACATTCCCCTTGCCTCAGATAGTTCTCATCTTTTCTCAGCATACACTACCATTCTGATGACACAGCAAAAGCCTATAGTTATTATTAGAATAGCCACTCATATTTTACTGCAAAAATATATTATTGTGAGCAACACTAAAATACACCAATAACTCTTTCCTACTAGCCAACAATGGAAATCTATAAATGTGGACATTTGGGAAGAGAGAGGTGGTGGTACATCTTTCAACTCATTTGAAATAAACTGGACACAGAAAGGTTTTAAGAGGGAGAAGAAGCAAAATGACAACTATACAGCTCAAAATAGAGTCTGATCTTCTAAAATAGGGACAGATAGCATGAATACTTTTTGAAAGCCCTAAAACACTCCAGTTTTTATATTATCATTGTACAGGGGCCATACTAGTTCATAACAATGGATTTAATTAATTATATTATCCTTCACATTAGTAACTAGAGTCAGATATTTGGATCTTTTTTGATGTTACAAAATTCCCAACGCCATTAAGCTCTATCTCTTTTTTTTTCTTTTTTTCTAGTGTTACTTATTGATTTCATGTTATTCATAATGGTACAAGATATGTTTCTGTTAGTTCTAAAAATACGTTCAAATACATTACATCCTCTCACAGGCTGCCATCTCAGGAAACCTGTAAGTACACATATTGCATGTCATCAGTGAAAGTTCAGCACTCCTAAACATGACACAAAAACACTGTTTTATGGATTTGTGCATACATGCATAGATGGATCTCAGCCAAAAATTCAAACGTGGCTGGAAAGTTCAGTAGTATTGGGTTCCATGGTTTGGTTTGGGCCTGTGTGAATATGATGCTCGCCATTATCCAAAATGTCCAATAAATAAATCTAGTTCTTCTTCGAGTGATTGCTCACATCCATTCCAGTTAGGTGTGCGCGCCGCGCGTGCACGTTCGTCGGAAACTTTTTACCCTAGCAACTCCAGTGGGCCGGCAGGTCGCCCCCTGGAGTGGCGCCGCCATGGCGCCCAATATATATCCCTGCCGGCCCGCCCGCTCCTCAGTTCCTTCTTACCGCCGTGTCGGTCGTTGGAACTGTGGAGCGCGGCATAGCTGTCCTCCACGTCCCTAGCTCTCCTAGTTTCTATCGCTTGTTTATCGCTTATCTCTAGTTCTATATAGTTGTTAATTAGTATTGTTAAGTAGATAGTTTAGTAAATAGCTGTTAAGTAGTTTCTTGCCGGGGGCTTAGCCCTTCCCGGCACCGGGCGCCAGGCTCATGCCTGTTTCGCCAGGCTTCAAGCAGTGTGCGGCCTGCAAGAAGCCCATGCCTACCAGCGATCCCCACGAAGCGTGCCTGAAGTGCCTCGGGGAATCGCACAGATCTGACAAGTGCCGCATCTGTAAGGCTTTTAAGCCGAGGACAAAAAAGGAGAGGGATCAGAGGCTCCGAACTCTCCTAATGGAGGCGGCACTTGACCCGTCGACTTCGCAGACCGTGGTTTCGGCACCGGCACCGGATCGCTCCGGCACCGAGAAGACTCCTCGGCACCGACCTTCTCCGGCACCGGAATCAGAGCCTAGGCCGTCGAAGTCTAATACTCCGGCCAGGCAGACCCGGCTTGAACGCCCGGCCTCGACATCGGCCGCGGCGCCGCCGGCACCGTCAGCACCGTTGACTCCGGGCCCGGCGGGTCTGTTGAGTCCGGTGCCGCCGAGCTCCCCCATGAGATCTGGGGTTGAGATAATGGTCCCATCCACACCGGAGACCTTCGCCTCGGCTCGGGACCTTATTGCCCTGACGGAGCCTACTCGGCTGCCACCCCCGGTTCCTCCGGTGCGGGTCACGTCCAGAGGCAAGCCCATGATGTCGGCACCGCCCACGGACAGTCGTTCGCCATCCAGGCCCCGACGTCTTGGGCGCTCCAGATCCCGACGCCGCTCGCAGTCCCGGCACCGCTCCCCTCAGCGGTACTGGTCGCACTCGCGGCACCGGTCGGCATCGAGACGGTCGCGGTCAGGCTCCAGTCGACACCGGCACCGCGACTCCAGGAGCAGGTCCCGACGCTACTCGCCGCACCGGTCGACCTCCCGGCACCGAGCTGGTGGCAGGTCCCGGTCCCGATCTCGCTCGACCTCCCGGCACCGAGCTGGTGGCAGGTCCCGGTCCCGGTCGATCTCCCGGCACCGAGCTGGTAGTAGGTCCCGGCACCGAAGCGGCGCCCGGCACCGTGACAGATCCCGGTCCCGAAGCAGCGCCAGGCACCGTGACAGATCCCGGTCCCGAAGCAGCGCCCGGCACCGTGACAGATCCCGGTCCCGATCCCGGCACCGTTATGACTCCCGGCACCGGTCCCCGGCACCGAGACGATCCTCCGTGCCGGCCCGCGCAGACCCGTACCATCCAGGGTCGGCCCCGCCGTGGCCCTCCAGGCAGCCGTCCGTGTCCTCCCAGACGGACAGCGGCTATGCGCTGGGCACCGACCGGCAGGCGGCGCTGTTTGCTGATCCGCCGCTGCAGGACCAAGGCCCCCCACAGTGGGGATTCTGGACACCCTGGGCGTACCATCAGGCCCAGGGCCCCCAGCAGCTCCCTGCTAGGCCGGCGACTGCGGAGCGTAGGGCCCCTGAAGCCTCTTTGTCTCGCCCCCCTCCCTCCCCGGAAGGGGACGAAGGGTCCAAACAGCAGGACTCCGCTGCGGCTCCGGAGACAGAGGCGAGGGCTGAGGAAGACCCTCAGTTGGACACTATTGTGCCTGGGGTCTCATCATCCTCCTCCCCGGATGAGGCGGTGGCGGGTACCTCCTCCAACAGTCCCCCCCCGCTGGATCTCAGGGCGCACCAGGACCTCCTCAGGCGATTGGCTCAAAACCTGAGTCTGCAGGCAGAGGAGGTCTCGGAGATAGAGGACCCAATTGTCACCATCCTCTCTTCCGATGCTCCCACCAGGGTCGCCCTGCCGTTTATACGGACCATTCAGGCCAATGCCAATACTATCTGGCAGTCCCCGGCCTCCATCCCTCCGACAGCGAAAGGAGTCGAGAGGAAGTACATGGCCCCTTCTAAGGGGTACGAATATTTACATGTTCACCCGACTCCCGGTTCACTGGTAGTGCAATCGGTGAACGATAGGGAGCGTCACGGCCAGGAGGCTCCGGCCCCCAAATCCAGAGAAGCCAGGCGGATGGACCTCCTTGGCCGTAAGGTGTATTCGGCTGGGGCGCTGCAGCTCAGGGTCTCTAACCAACAGGCCCTGCTGAGCAGATACGCCTTTAACTCCTGGGTGGCAGTGGACAAATTTAAGGAGCTGCTGCCACAGGATGCTCGCCAAGAGTTCGCGGCCATCTTGGACGAAGGCAAGAAGGTCGCGCGCACGGCCTTGCAAGCCTCCTTGGACGCTGCGGACTCGGCTGCCCGTACCCTCGCGTCAGGAGTTACGATGCGTCGCATCTCCTGGCTGCAGGTTTCCGGCCTTCCGCCAGAGCTCCAGCACACGATACAGGACCTTCCTTTCGAAGGCCAGGGCCTGTTTTCCGATAAGACAGACCCCAGACTTAAGAGTTTAAAGGACAACCGGGTCATTGCGCGGTCCCTCGGGATGCACACCCCCGTGACACAGCGTAGACCCTTTAGGCCGCAACAACAGCAGCACCGTCGGCCGTTTTCCCAGTTCCGCCAGCGGCAGGACCCTTACAGGCGCCGCGGCAGGAACGGGAGGCGCAGGCAGTCGGGGAACCAAGGGGGGCAGAACCAAGGCTCCTCAAAACCCCCGCCTGGTCCTAAGCCTTCATTTTGAAGGTGCGCTCGAGGGCGCAGTAACAGTTTCCCCTACGGATCCTTCCCCTCCGTTTTCCAACCGCCTTTCGTTTTTCCTCCCGGCGTGGTCCCAAATAACATCGGACCGCTGGGTCTTGAGCGTGGTGCAGACGGGGTACCGCCTGCAGTTTGTTTCGTTCCCTCCTTCCCGCCCTCCTTCCTCGTCCCTCTTCAGGGACCCCTCTCACGAGCAATTCCTTCGGCAGGAGGTGCAGACGCTCCTCAGCAAAGGAGCTATAGAGGCGGTTCCCGAAAACGAGAAAGGCAAGGGGTTTTATTCCCGCTATTTTCTGATCCCCAAGGCCAAGGGGGGCCTCAGGCCTATCCTCGACCTGCGAGAACTCAACAAATACCTCGTGAAGTTGAAGTTCCGCATGGTATCCCTGGGGACCATTATTCCATCCCTGGATCCGGGAGACTGGTACGCCGCCCTCGACATGCAGGACGCGTATTTCCACGTTGCCATTTGGCCACGCCACAGACGCTTCCTCCGCTTCGTTGTGGGGGCTCGTCATTATCAATTTGCGGTCCTCCCGTTTGGCCTGTCCACGGCCCCGAGGGTGTTTACAAAATGCATGGCAGTTGTCGTGGCGCATCTTCGGCGCAACCGTGTCCACGTGTTCCCTTATCTGGACGATTGGTTGATTCGGGGCACGTCGGAACAGCAGGTGTACAGCCATGTCCGCGTGATCACCGGCATGTTTGCGAGTCTGGGCCTCTTGATAAACACAGACAAGTCCACCCTGAGGCCCACTCAGAAGGTGGAATTTATCGGGGCCGTCCTGGACGCCACTGTGGGCAGGGCCTCGCTGCCTCGGCAGCGGTTCCAGACCATGGCGGCGATCGTTCAACGCTTGCGGTCAGCCCCGTTGACGTCAGTGAGGACATGTCTAACCCTGTTAGGCCACATGGCGGCGTGCACTTTTGTGACCGACTACGCTCGGCTCCGCATGAGGCCTCTCCAGCTGTGGCTTATCAGTCATTACAGACCAAGGCAACCGCTAGACATGTTAATCACAGTCCCCCAGAAGGTCTTAGATTCCCTCGGCTGGTGGGTGGACCAGTCCGTATTGTGTGCGGGTCTTCCCTTTCACCCGTCTCAGCCCTCGGTATCCCTGACAACGGATGCCTCAGATCTAGGCTGGGGGGCCCACCTAGGGACCCTGCGGACGCAGGGCCTATGGTCCCAGGAGGAGGTGGGGCTACATATCAACATGAGGGAGTTGAGAGCGGTCCGCCTTGCTTGCCAAACGTTTTGTCATCAGCTTAAGGGTCGTTGTGTAGCCGTGTTCACGGACAACACGACGACCATGTATTATATCAACAAGCAGGGCGGCACCAGGTCCTCCTCCCTGTGCCTCGAGGCGATACGACTCTGGGACTTTTGCGTAGCCCACTCCATTCACCTCAGGGCTTCCTTCCTTCCCGGAGTACGGAACACGCTGGCGGATCGATTGAGCAGATCCTTCCTGTCACACGAGTGGTCCCTTCGACCGGACGTCGCTCTCTCCATTTTCCGGAGGTGGGGTTATCCCCGGGTGGACCTCTTTGCGTCCAAGGGGAACAGGAAGTGCCAAGCGTTCTGCTCCTTTCAGGGCAGGGAGCCGGGGTCGATAGCGGATGCCTTCCTCATCCAGTGGTCGACCCACCTGTACTATGCGTTTCCTCCGTTCCCTCTGGTTCACAAGGTCCTCCTGAAGGTGCGCAGAGACAGGGCTCGTGTGATCATGGTGGCCCCGGCATGGCCCAGACAGCACTGGTACACCATGCTGCTAGACTTGGCCGTAGCCGACCCAGTTCCCCTGCCCCTTCATCCGGACCTGATTACCCAGGACCACGGGTCCCTCTGTCACCCAGACCTGCAGTCGCTGCACCTAGCGGCGTGGCTCCTGCGTGGCTAACTGGTTCCGAGCTGCGCTGCTCCACGCCTGTGAGAGAGGTGCTCTTGAGCAGCAGGAAACCATCCACAAGAGCCACATATTCGGCAAAATGGAAACGCTTCTCCTGTTGGTGCGTAGAGAGAAATCTCCGCCCTATGGAAGTTTCGGTATCCGAAATCTTAGATTATGTTTGGTCCCTCAAAGAACATGGTCTGGCCTTATCGTCGTTGCGAGTCCATCTGGCAGCTATCTCCACCTTTCACCCGGGTGCGGACGGTCGCTCCGTTTTTTCTCACCCGACGGTGTCGAGATTCCTTAAGGGGCTGGAACGGTTATTCCCTAACGTCCGTCCCCCTGCTCCAACCTGGGATCTTAACCTGGTGTTGTCCCGGCTCATGGGGCCCCCCTTTGAGCCGTTAGCTACTTGCTCCCTGCTTTACCTCTCTTGGAAGGCTGCCTTTCTAGTAGCTATCACCTCAGCTAGACGGGTGTCGGAACTCCGAGCCCTTGTGGTGGACCCCCCATACACGGTCTTCCACAAAGACAAGGTGCAGCTTAGACCACACCCTGCCTTTCTACCCAAGGTGGTCTCAGCCTTCCACGTCAACCAAGAGATTTTCCTCCCGGTTTTTTTCCCAAAACCTCACTCCTCAGGCAGGGAGCAGCAGCTCCACTCGCTGGACGTCCGTAGAGCTCTCGCGTTCTACATAGAGAGGACCAAACCCTTCCGCAAATCCCCCCGCTTTTCGTGGCGGTAGCGGACCGTATGAAAGGGCTTCCTATCTCCTCCCAGAGGTTATCCTCGTGGGTTACGTCCTGTATCAGGACCTGTTATGACTTGGCCCATGTCCCTACGGGCCGTGTGACTGCGCATTCTACCAGGGCGCAGGCGTCGTCGCTGGCTTTCCTGGCCCGTGTGCCCATCCAGGAAATCTGTCGGGCAGCGACCTGGTCATCGGTCCACACCTTTGCTTCCCACTACGCCCTGGTACAGCAGTCGAGAGAGGATGCGGCCTTCGGAACTGCAGTGCTCCATGCCGCGACTTCTCACTCCGACCCCACCGCCTAGGTATGGCTTGGGAGTCACCTAACTGGAATGGATGTGAGCAATCACTCGAAGAAGAAAAGACGGTTACTCACCTTTGTAACTGTTGTTCTTCGAGATGTGTTGCTCACATCCATTCCACACCCGCCCTCCTTCCCCACTGTCGGAGTAGCCGGCAAGAAGGAACTGAGGAGCGGGCGGGCCGGCAGGGATATATATTGGGCGCCATGGCGGCGCCACTCCAGGGGGCGACCTGCCGGCCCACTGGAGTTGCTAGGGTAAAAAGTTTCCGACGAACGTGCACGCGCGGCGCGCACACCTAACTGGAATGGATGTGAGCAACACATCTCGAAGAACAACAGTTACAAAGGTGAGTAACCGTCTTTTCCAGAGTTACTTGATTTTTTTGCACTAACATTTGTATAAAATCTAAAATTATATTTATGTTAATGTGTCAAGGAAACATTTTTACTATGTTTCGTGCAGTAAAATAAATCAGATTAAGTAATGTAATTATATGGTGAAGTATTAGAATTCTAGAGAGCATCATTGTTTTTTTATAGGTAGAAGCATCTTTTAGAGTTTTTTTGCCATACCATTAATTTATCAAAATGAAAGTGTTATCTATTTCAAACACTAGCTCATTTAAATTAAATTCATAAGCCTTAAAGCTTTAACTTCCAGCAACTAATGGAAATACATCTGACGAAGTAGGTATTCACCCACGAAAGCTCATGCTCTAAAACTTCTGTTAGTCTATAAGGTGCCACAGGACTCTTTGCTGCTTTTACAGATCCAGACTAACATGGCTACCCCTCTGATACTCTACAACTAACAGAAGTTACTAGATCGCAGGTCCTGATTCTCATGGAAGGCTTCAATCACCCTGATATCTGCTGGGAGAGCAGTACAGAGGTGCACAGACAATCCAGGAAGTTTTCGGAAAGTGTAGGGTACAATTTCCTGGTGCAAGTACTGGAAGAACAACTAGGGGCAGAGCTCTTCTTAACCTGCTGCTCACAAACCAGGAAGAATTAGTAGGGGAAGCAAAAGTGGATGGGAACCTGGGAGGCATAGCTCAGCAATATAGGAGGGATAGCTCAGTGGTTTGAGCATTGGCCTGCTAAACCTAGGGTTGTGAGTTCAATCCTTGAGGGGGCCATTTAGGGGTCTGAGGCAAAAATCTGTCTGGGGATTGGCCCTGCTTTGAGCAGGGAGTTAGACTAGATGACCTCCTGAGGTCCCTTCCAACCCTGATATTCTGTGAGGCAGTGACCCTGAGAGAGTTGAGTTCAGGATCCTGACACAAGGAAGAAAGGAGAGTAGCAGAGTACAGACCCTGGACTTCAGAGAAGCAAACTTTGATTCCCACAGGGAACTGATGGGCATGATCCCCAGGGAAGGTTAATATGAGGGGGAAAGGAATCCAGGAGAGCTGGTTGTATCTCAAAGAAGCCTTATTGAGGGCTCAGGAACAAATCATTCCAAGGTGCAGAAAGCATAGCAAATATGGCAGGCGACCAGCTTGTCTTAACAGAGAAATCTTCAGTGAGCTTAAATACAAAAAGGAAGCTTTAAAAAAGTGGAAATTTAGACAGATGATTAGGGAGAAGAATAAAAATATTGCTTGAGCATGAAGGGGTGTAATCAGAAAGGCCAAAGTACAATTAGAGTTGCAGCTAGCCAGGGATGTGAAGGGTAACAAGAAGGGTTTCTACAGGTATGTTAGCAACAAGAAGGTCAGGGAAAGTGTGGGACCCTTGCTGAATCGGGGAGGCAACCTAGTGACAGATGATATGGAAGAAGCTGAAGTACTCAGTGCTTTTTTGCCTCGGTCTTCACAGACAAGGTCAGCTCCCAGACTGCTGCACTGGACAGCACAGTATGGGGAGGAGGTGAGCAGCCCTCAGTAGTGAAAGAACAGGTTAAGGACTATTTAGAAAAGCTGGACATGCACAAGACCATGGGTCCAGATCTAATGCATCTGAGGGTGCTGAGGGAGTTGGCTGATATGATTGCAGAGCCATTGGGGCCATTATTTTTGAAAACTCATGATGATCGGGGAAGGTCCTGGATGATTGGGAAAAAGCAAATATAGTGCCCATCTTTTAAAAAGGGAAGAAGGAAAATCCAAGGAACTACAGACCAGTCAGTCTCACCTCAGTCCCTGGAAAAATCATGGAGCAGGTCCTCAAGGAATCTTTGAATCTATTGAAGCACTTGGAGTAGAGGAAGTTGATCAGGAATAGTAAACATAGATTCACCAAGGGCAAGTCATGCCTGACCAACTTGATTGCCTTTTATGATGAGATAACTAACTCTGTGGATATGGGGAAAGCAGTGGACATGATATATCTTGACTTTAGCAAAGCTTTTGATACAGTCTCCTGCAGTATTCTTGCCAGCAAGTTAAAAAAGTATGGATTGGTTGAATGGACTATAAGGTGGATAGAAAGCTGGCTACATCGTCGAGTTCAATGGGTAGTGATCAGTGGTTTGATGTCTAGTTGGCAGACGGTATCAAGCAGCGTGCTCCAGGGCTCTGTCCTGGGGCCAGGTTTTGTTAAACGTCTTCATTAATGATCTAGATGATGGGATAGATTGCACCCTCAGCAAGTTCGCGGATGACATTAAGCTGGGGGGAAAGGTTGATACACTGGAGGGTAGGGATAGGATCCAGAGTGACCAAGACAAATTGGCGGATTGGGCTAAAAGAAATCTGGTGAGGTTCAACAAGGACAAGTGCAGAGTCCTGCACTTAGGATGGAAGAATACCATGAACTCCTACAGACTAGGGACCGATTGGCTAGGCAGCAGTTCTGCAGAAAAGGACCTAGGGGTTACAGTGGCTGAGAAGGTGGATATGAGTCAACAGTGTGCCCCTGTTGCCAAGAGGGCTAATGGTATAGTGGGCTGCATTAGTAGGAGCATTGCCTGCAGATCAAGGGAAGTGATTATTCCCCTCTATTTGGCACTGGTGAGGCCACATCTGGAGTATTGTGCCCAGTTTTGGGCCTCCCACTATAGAAAGGATGTGGAGAAATTGGAGAGAGTCCAGCAGAGGGCAATGAAAATGATTAAGAGGCTGGGGCACATGACTTACAAGTAGAGGCTGAGGGAACTGGGTTTATTTAGTCTGCAGAAGAGAAGAGTGAGGGAGGATTTGATAGCAGCCTTCAACTACCTGAGAGGAGGTTCCAAAGAGGGTGAAACTCGGCTGTTTCTCAGTGGTGGCAGATGACAGAACAAGGAGCAATGGTCTCAAGTTGTAGTGGGGGAGGTCTAGGTTGGATATTTGGAAAAACTATTTCACCTGGAGGGTGGTGAAGCACTGGAATGGGTTCCCTATGGAGGTGGTGGAACCTCCTTTCTTAGAGGTTTTTAAGGTTAGGCTTGACAAAGCCCTGGCTGGAATGATTTAGTTGGGGATTGGTCCTGCTTTGAGCAGGGAGTTGGACTAGATGACCTCCTGAGGTCTCTTCCAACCCTAATCTTTTATGATTCTAAGAGTGAATCTTCATGGGCTTTGTAATGGGTTGTGCTGTGCCTTTAAAGACAAGCACACATCCAGCAAGGAATGCTGGGAAAGGGGAAGACATATAAGCGCTTCTACCTTCAAAAGAGGAGTTGCTATGAGGTCATTGTCATAATTTTAACTAAAGTAAGGAGGTAACTGGGCAAGACCAGCAGCTGGACTTCCACCATAGATGTCAAAGCAAGTCCGGGAAGGTATCTGAACAGGCTTGGGGGAAAAGCCTTATGGAAAGAGCTAGGGAGAAGGCAAGGACTCTGGGTGCTGTGCCTATTGAAGAAAGGTGACTTAATCACAGGTTACAAGTAATGGGACAGAGATTTCTGACAGTAGAAGGCAGGAGATCCAATGGTTGGAAGCTGAAGTTGGACAAATTCAGACTTGAAATAAAGCACAATTTTTAAGAGGTTAATTAATCACTGAAACAATTTAGCTGGGGCCATGGTGGATTCTCTGTCTCTTGAAGTGTTTAAATCAAGACTGGGGGTCTTTTAAAAGAGGTCTGTTATAGCTCACACTGCAGTTATGGGATAGATGTGGAAATTACTGAGGAAGGTTCTATGGCCTGAGTTATCCAGGAAGTCAGACTAGATGATCATAATAGTCTCTTCTTGGCCATAAAATCTATTAATGTTATTACCACAGATTCCACATTATTGGAAACTCAGCTCATTGTGCTCAACACTGCTTGGGTCCTTTTGGTCAATTACCCAGACTAGATTAGTTCAACTGCACTTTTGCAGGGTTTGGTGTATTCATAGTTCAAACATATACCTCCTTTGCAGGACCTGGTTTATTCGCCCATTCTACAGAAGGTAACTCACTCAAGTTTGTGCCCTCTGTGGGTCCATATAAGAGTCCCAGTTGATTTCCTCCCTCTGGTCAGGAGGTCCCAGTCCTCCTCTCAGAGCTCGGGTGTATTGCAGACATTGTTCTGTCTCTCTCCTTAAGACAGGAGCCCCCTGCCTCTCCTCCTGGGAGCTGGAGTTGTACTTTAGGCCAGTTGCAGAGCCTCAGGCAGCTTCTCCTCCAGCTAGCCCTTTTCCCATTCAGTCCTTCCACTTCCTGCTGTCTGCCCTGCTTTGAGAAGGAGGCAGCATATATGCTGGTCCCTCTCCCCCAGAGCTCAACCTCAATTTGTTGGGTGAGAGGGGAGCCTTACCTTGCCCACTCTGCAAGGCTCCTGATCCTGGGCCCTTCAGAACCAGTGCCAAGAGTTTTTCCCAAACACCATTTATTGCCCTCTACCCATATCCTCTCCACCAAATCTCCTTGGGGTCTTTCTGTATGGCAGACCTTTCCATGTCTTAAAGGGTCATGCCATGTGACATGGTTGGGCTGACCCCTACACACTCCTACCCTTAAGGAGGCAGATCCTGTCATCACATTTCATTTATTAGCAATGTCTGGGTTCTCCATTATCCAAAGGTTGACAATAAGGCAAAGGCAGGTTGGTGGAGCTGCAGCCAGGGATGGAAGCACTGGAGTATGTCTAGCCTGGGCCCCTCATGCCAGGGCAGGGCACAGCCATAAAGTGCAGGGAAAGGTACTATGCAGCCTGCATGCTCCTGCTCTCCATGGAAAGCCCAAGCATCCCTGCTGCTGCCCAGCCCACAGCCTCCCCCCTCAACCTCCCTCTGATGCTCCCCAGGGATACCCAGGGTTGTGAGGCACCTCGCTACCGTTTGCCCTTAGCATGAGGAAGTTTTGCCTCTGCCTGCTGTGTCAGCTCCCTGAATCCTCTGGCAACAAAAGCACTGTCTTCCCGGCCTTCGCAGGCCTCAATCTCTCTGTGTAGGTAGCGATAGACACATACCAACCCCTGAGTCCTCCGAGTGTCCCTCAGGAGTGCTCAGCCCCTGTGCCACTGACTGCCCACTGAACTCTTAGATCTGCTATTCCCAAAGTAACAGTACCCAGCAGCTTGCAAAATTCACCTCCAGACCCACTCTGCTTAACATACTGCACTTAGCATTTGGCGTCAAGAGGTACTTGGGTCACACTCCCCTCCAGCAGAGCCTCTCCCATTGGAGGGTATGTGAGCGCCCCACTCCCTTACTGCCTTGCTGGAAGTGGGTCCCTGCCTGTAGGTCAGTTTGTGGGGCAGCAATTGGAGAAGGCATGTCCCAGCTCTTCCTGCCTGCAGCAGGGGTCTTTCTTTCAAAAAAAGTTCTGAATAAGTGGCATATAGCTGAATTCCATAAACATCATAGTCAATGAGACAGGATTGGTTTTCAGCAAAATGTTGCTATTAACTGAAAGTTGTTAATATTGGGGTTGCTGAGAACCAGCGTCCACTGTTTTGTATTTAATAGTGCCAAAATAATGCTAGGTGCTTTACAAAAAGGAAGGTTCCATCCTACAAACACTTATGTGTATAGTTAACTTTAAGCATGCATATAATTCCACCGCAGTCAGTGGAAGTTCTCACATGCATAAAGTAAAGCATGTATATAATTGTTTAGAGGATCAAGGCCTAAGAAAACCAGGCCCTTCCCCAAAGAGCTCATTATCTAAATAGATATCTTGTTGGCAAAGGCTAGGATGCAACAAACTGGAAGAGATTGAGTTATGCCTCAGTTCTCCATGCCTAATGGTGCACTGTAAAAAAGTGTATAATAATCTTCATCTGTAACTTCTCTTTTATGTTTGAGTTTGGGAATAAAACACTTTTTTCGTATTTCAGCTGTTCACAGCTGCCACCATTAGGAGCATTGAATCCTGCAACATGCCCAGCTGACTATCTTTCAACTTTCAGTTTCTTATTTCAGAACCAGATTTCTTCAAGCAAGGCAAAGCCATTACTTCTTATTAAGAATATACATACAGTATAATTCCGGTTATCTGAATTCCCTTTATCCAAAAATCCTACTTATCCAAATCCATGGTGTCCCCCTCATGTAGTCCTATGTTAGTTAATAGCATTTCAGTTTACCCAAATGTCCACTTAAGTTTTGGATGTCCCCTAGGCCATTCAGATAAACAGGATTGTAGTGTGTGTGTGTGTGTGTGTGTGTGTGTGTGTGTACATCATATGCTGAGATTGAAAAAATAAGTTATGTAAGAGGTATCCAAGTACAAAAAATCTGAAAAATTCTCAGTATCTGAACAATACTTTCTCCCCTCACACTGCATTAAACTGGAAATCAGAGATGCCCACTTTGGTGGCTGAGGGCCCAGTGTGAATCCCCAGGGTCTTAAAAGCACCTGTGGCTCTCCTCTCCCTGTAACTGCAGGGTGAAATCAAAATGGATCAACAGCAGGACTTGGTTGCTGTTGAATTCAAAGAAGAAACCATTTTTAGTCATGCATTATGAGAGATACTAATATGACTATGGCTGTGTGCATTTATTTTTAAAATTACACAAATGTATATGATTGCAATCTAGTTTTGGCATTCAGGGGCCAGTTGTTAATGAGACCTTAGATATTTCAAAGCATGGGCACCACTATAACAAACACTAAGACTGATCAAGTAAAATCTACATTATTATCAGTTGAGAAGTTAAAGCATGCAGCATATGTCACCTGCAGTGATTAACCTTTGATGTGGGAGCAGATATCCTAAAGTGAAGACAGAAGCGTGGAGAGGAAATACAAGGTACATGAAGGTTTGATGTCAGATATGAAATCTATTTCTAACACATCAGTAAAGAATTCATATTTGTGCAGATTGTAAGTTGGAGCTGCTAATCACCTCCCCTCATTAGTGGGGACAGTTTCTGTTGGATATCATGGTCTTTCTGCAAAAAATGTTGTCTGAATATTACAGAAGCTGAACTGAGTTTAGATTACCAATGAAGAACAATTATACCCATGCTGGAACTGCACTGATGACTGTTTAGGATGCTTCTTATACAGTGTTGTTGTATCTGCCTAGGTCCCAGGATATTAGAGAAACAAGGTGGGTTGGTCTAATACTATCTCATCTACTTTGTCTCTGGATAGTTCCTGCTGGTTTCAAGGTACCTGCACCTTTGACCCTCTCCTTACTTACTCAAAGAATCCCCTCTTAGGTCTCTTCACCTCTCTCTGGGCAAAGACCCACATTTCTCTCCCTCTTCACCAGGGATTTAGGCTTGGAACCCCCTTTCACTTCACTGTGTTTATCACAGCAGGTCTGACTAAAATCCAGCCCCTGCACTTTACTTTCCTCCCCAAGGGCTATGATCAGTGTCAGTTACCAGTAACCAAAGAGTTCTCTTAAAGCACAGCACATTTATTTAGGGATAAAAGCAGATAAAGAACACATAAAACAAGAAAAATGTATAAATGCATACTGAACATGCCAACAGTCACCCATCTTCCCCATGGGGGAGTCTGGCAGATCAAAGTCTTTCCCAACCTTTCAGCAGGACTGGGTTCCTTGTTGGACATGTCCATTTGCTGAATCAAAAGGAAGACCCCTCTGTCACTTCAAGATGACCTTTTATATCCCAAGTTCTTTCTTTTTTTGTCTGCATTTCCTGAAACCCTGAACCATTATATGCAAGCCACCCCAGGCTGGGGCACTTCTCTGGAGCTGTTTACAGTGACTATTTTTCATTCCTGGAGGGGCTGCAATAATCTTTTCCCATGAAGCAGAATATAATCCCTAGCCCACAATGATATATTAATGCAGTAGTCCCCAAAGATACCACATATGGTTGCAGTATCGGTCCCAGTCCCCATTTGGGGGGAAGAGACCATCAGAAAAGGACTGGTTTGAAGAAAATGAAGCGGAACTATTACCTCTCATCAACATTAAGAACACAGCCTATCAGAAACACAACAAGGGAGCACCAAAATGAGACTTCAATGTGCAAAATCCAAGGTACAGCGAGGAAGTAGACGTGCAAATCATTACTGAATCAAGCTCTGTGAAGAGATACAGACAGCCTCAGACACAGGAAACCTCAAAGTCATGTATGATGGCCTGAAGAAAGCTCTAGGTCCCACTCTCAACAAAGTTTCCCCTCTCAAATCACACAGCAGTGAAATCATTACAGATAAAAGCAAGCAGTTGTCTTGTTAGGCTGAACACTATTCAGAGCTATACGCACAAGAAATGTCACCAGCGAATCACTGGACCAAATGCCAACTCTACACTTCATGCCAGAGCCAGATGTGGAACCCACTATAAAAGAGCTAAGCAAGAGCTATTGATTTGCTATCAAGTGGCAAGGCTCCTGGAAAAGATAGCATCCCAGCAGAAATCATCAAGTACGGGAAAGACAGCCTTTTACCATATCTTTATCAGCTGCTACTTAAATGCTGGAAAGAGGATGAGGTATCACAAGAGATGCCCGATGCAAATATCATCACTTTGTACAAAAATAAAGGCGAAAAGGGCAACTACAAGAACTACAGGGGTATCTCGTTACTAAGTCTAGCAGGAAAATCTTTTGCAAAAGTCATGTTAGTGTGCCTACAACAGCTGGCGAATCATGTCTACCCTGAATCACAGTGCGGTTCAGGGCTGGAAGATTGACTATAGACATGATATTTTCTCTGCATCAACTCTAAGAAAAGTGCAGAGAGCAAAACTGACCATTGTACATCACCTTTGTGGATCTAACCAAACCATTTGATGCAGTCAGCAGAGCAGGTCTATTTGCAATGCTAGAAAAGATAGGGGGCCTACCAACCCTGTTAAAATTGGACAGTTCATTCCACAACAACATGAGATCAACTGTCCAGTTTGGCAGGTCCACTTCAGACAGCTTTGAGATGAAAAGCAGAGTGAAGCAAGGACGTGTTCTTGCCCCTACACTCTTTGGAATCTTATTCTCGGTACTCTTGAACTGTGCATTTTAGGACATGAAAGATGGAGTTTATCACAACACAAGATCAGATGGGAGACTCTTCAACCTGTCCTGACTTAAGTCAAAGACCAAAGTCAAAAAGGTGCTAATCAGGGAACTTCTATTCACTGATGATGCTGCCCTCATAGCCCACAATGAAGATCTATTACAAGAACTCATGTCCCACCTTTCAAGTGCCTGTCAGGCATTTGCTCTCACCATCAGTGTCAAGAAAACGGTTGTATTAGGACTGGGGGTTCCACAAGATCCTTCAATTACTTTAAATGCAAAGCATCTAGAAGTAGTCCAACAGTTCCGCTATTTAAGTTCTACAGTGACCACCAACCTCTCACTGGATGAAAAAATGTTCACATTGGAAAGGCTGCCACCACCTTTAGCAGACTAACTAAAAGAGCATGGAACAACTCAAAGTTTACCATCAAGACCTAAATGCTAGTGTACTAAGCTTGCATCCTCAGCACTCTCACATATGATGGGGAAACCTGGACAACTTATGCTCCTCAGGAGAAATGTTTACACCACATACTTATCACCAACTGGCAAGATAAAGTCACCAATATAGAGGTTCTTCAAAGGGCAAATTTACCAAAGGTGACAGACCTGCTCA
This sequence comes from Gopherus evgoodei, assembly GCF_007399415.2. Taxonomy (NCBI): domain Eukaryota; kingdom Metazoa; phylum Chordata; order Testudines; family Testudinidae; genus Gopherus; species Gopherus evgoodei. The sequence goes on along the minus strand of NC_044322.1, from coordinate 309,792,466 downwards.
AGCAAAGATGACTGTGTTGCCTGGGCCATCTGAGTAGATTGGAAGATGGATGTGTACCTGAGGACATGCTATACAGGGAGCTTTCAGAGGGAACAAGAACAACAGGACATCCCAAGTTTCACTATAAAGACAAATGATCAAAACCCATGACAGAAGCTGGCTTCTATAGCTTGAGGAGAAAAGGGCCCATAGGAAGCAAGCAGCTCCCAACCAAGATACATACATTTGCAGTAATTGCCAAAGATCATGCAAATCTCAGATTGAACTATTCAGTCACATGAAACATTGCAAACCATCTACATCATAGGCTGCAATTCCCATCGTCTCTCACAGACAAAAGGGTGCCAATGTAGCCTCTCTCTCTCACTATCACTTTCTCTCTTTTTTCTCAATGATTGTTAGTTGATATTTAGCAATAGTTTTCTAGTGTGGACAGTTTGCATTAATATACTGTGGCTGTTCTGGGGGAAATCAGTTACAGGAGGAATCACAAAATTCCTATACGTAGCATCAGCTCCAAGCTGGTTGGGAGTTTCTACATTAGTGCTAGTCCATCTTGTAAAATGCAGGATTAGAAAATCCTGACAACTTTTACATCAGGACATCTTAGAATTACAAATCTTTATAATCCAAGTGTATATATCTTCTCCTGGCACTGGAGAAGGTTGGTATTGCATGGGTGCAGCCATAATTGACACCAGCTCGCAACAGTCCAAGGATTGCCAAATGGGGATATCATTATTTATCAAAGATGGGTATGGATAGGTGCCAAACTAACTTCTAAGAAGTGCTCCTTTGGTAGACCAAATGTATATAATGCCTAGGATCGAATACATGGAACGAGTAACGGTATAAGAGAAAAAATGAGTGCGATCTGTGCTGCTATTAATGGAATGATGCCAGATTGGAGGGAGGTCTCAAGTGGGGTTCCACAGGGATCTGTTCTGGGTCTGGTGTTGTTTAACATCTTTATTAATGACCTGGGTGTAGGTATTGAGCACATATTGCTCAAGTTTTCAGATGACACAAAGCTGGGGGAGGCAAGGAAGGTTGCCAATACTTTGGATGATAGAGCTAAAATTCAGAGGGATCTTGATAAGTTAGAGAACTGGGCTATAGACAACAAAATGAAATTCAACAGAGACAAAGGTTAGGTACTACACTTAGGGAAGAAAAAACAAATGCACAAATACAGACTGGGGGGAAATCTGGCTTGGTAGCAGCATTGCTGAGAAGGATCTGGGAGTTGTGGTGGATCACAGCCTCAACGTGAGTCAACAATTGCAAAAAAAGCAAATGCAGTTTTAGGTTGCATTAACAGAGGCATAGCATACAAGTCCCAGGAGGTGATAGTACTGCTCTACTCAGTGTTGGTTAGGCCTCAGCTGAAGTACTGTGTCCAGTTTTGGTCACCAGTGTATAGAAAGCATGTAGAGAAACTGGAAAGGTTCCAGAGATGAGCAGCAAAGATGATCAAAGGGATAGAATGTAAGCCATACGAGGAAAGGCTGAAGGAACTTGGTATGTTTAGTTTGGAAAAGAGAAGATTAAGGGGGGATATGACAGTAGTCTTCAGATACTTGAAAGGCTGCCATAAAGAAGATGGAGAAAAGTTGTTCGCTTTTACCACAGAGAGTAGGACAAGAGGTAATGAGTTCAAACTACAGCGTAGCAGGTTTAGATTAAATCTCAGGAAAAACTTCCTAACTGTGAGAACAGTAGGACAATGGAACAGACTGCAACGGGAGGTTGTGGAAGCTCCTTCACTGGAGGTTTTCAAAAGGAGGCTAGATAGTCATCTGTCTTGGATGGTTTAGACGCAACAAATCCTGCATCTTGGAGGGGGTTAGACTAGATGACCCTTGTGGTCCCTTTTAACTCTATGATTCTACGCGGTACCCCACAATAATTCTTAATGATTAAATTAGTGAAGAAAAGCTGGTTTATTTTTCAAAGATGACTTGCTGTTGATAATGTTTTTCTTTTTCATTGCCTCATCTGGTTATTAAATTTCCTGTCTTAGAAGACTGGAGAAAATTGAAATGATTATTCAGGTTGGATGAATACATAGGGAGAATGTCCATGTGAAGAAAACATCCTGTACGCTATTAGATTTCAGAGTCCTTTATTTTATTTTTAGTCGTTCTGATACCTGTTTTACCATCTTGTGTGACATATGTCCAGGTGCATACATGGGAACAGATCCAATCCTATTTTATCAGCAGAGCTTCAGCAGTCTGCATCTCACAATGTAACCACTCAGGCAGCAATTATACTGTGTCTGCCAACAGTCCTAGAGTTTTCAGGTTCTAACCTTAAAGGGCCATGCCATTATACCCTAGTTCAAATTGCCAGAGGTGGATATATGTAACTAAGCAGGAAAATTCCTCCAAATGCAGTACCTCACAGAGTAGAGCACCAGTTGGATTGGGACTTCTAGTCACGACCATAATATACAAATAATTAATAAGAACCTCCACATTGCATACACCATTTTGTCTGCCATATGAAATAAGTAAATAGGTTCATCAAACAATTGCAATCCATATTTGATGGTAACCAAAAAGTGAAAGAAAAATCTTTCCTGAACCTCCTCTTCTGGCCAACCAACCCCTCTACCTTGCCAAGCTCATCATCAGAAGCAAGCTCATCATAGACCAGGACACCCTTAACTGAAAGTGGTATCAGACCCGGCTAGAACAAAAGATGCAAAACCTACAGACATATCTCCACTGCTAGACACAATATACCTTTCAAGATTCATAGGTCCTGTACATGCTTATCACAACACGTGGTGTACCTCATCTGGTGCATCAAATGCTCCAATAACAACTATGTAGGTGAAATGATACAATCACTGTGCTCTCAAATGAACTCAAACAGAAAAATGATTAAAGTCAAAAACACGATATCACCTGTGAGTAAGCACTTTTCACAAAGTTATCACTCCATATCTGATCTTTCAATACTTATCCACAAGGGAAACCTGCACATCTTCAAAAGCTGAGTCTAGACACTTAAATTCTTCACTCTACTAGCCACCAAAAACCATGGACTTCAGGAAAACTGGCTCATTACAACAATTTGTCACACAACATACTGCCTGCCATCTATTAATTGCCCACTTCAAAACCTTTGTGCATGACAATCTAACCCCCAGTTGCCCACTTCATTTCAAATGGCTACCTCAAATATGTGTTACCCCTTCTCTTGACAGTCTCTCCCAATTTGTATTTATTTCAGACACTCTGCTTCCTTCCCCAGACCTGAAGAAGAGCTCTGTGTAGCTCGAAAGCTTGTGCCTTCCATCAACAGAGGTTGGTCCAGTAAAAGATATTACCTCACCCATCTTGTCTCTTTCATATCCTGGGACCGACATGACTATAACAACACTGCAAACAAGTAAATAGGAGGAAGTATTTGAACTCACTGGGACAGATTTTGTTGAGGACTGTTGATAAATTGTACATCAATTGCTTGAGCACATTTTAGTTGGTTATGAAATGTATTCAAGAGACAAAATAACCAATAGCAATCAGGTTTATTGCTAAAAGTCAATGATACTATAGTACAGGAAGAAAGGCTTAATACAATACCAGTTTCTGGGAAGCTTCTCACGCAGCGTATTTAAATTAATCTCACTGAGAAGGTGTGCTCCCAAATGTATACATTTCAGCTGTTAGTATTTACTGGATGATTTTACAAGTTACAAAACTCTTTACACTTTATTAAAATCCAAACCACCAGTTTGTCCCAGTTCCTTAACGTGTTGTTCTGGACCTTTCTGTATTTTTGTTTTGGGTACTAACATACCAGGTAACATAACTGGTCCGTGAAGGTACCTCCCCAGCTTGTACCAGAGCAGAACATTAATGTATTTTGTCTTTAACAAGTTTCTAATGCCAAAGCTGACTTCAGTTTTTTAAAGAGATACTTAGCATAAGTAAGCAGGATTATAAAACAACTGGCCAGTTTAGGACATGTAACTGCTGGAAATGTATACAATATAATATTATATTGATATTATGTGCTTCATGCATATTAATATATGTGATGTCAATGATATATATTAATAATGTGATTGATATATAATTAGCCCAGCATACATTGGTCAGCAGGTCCAACACTTGTTGCTTGTATTATCAAGGCAACATCTTTGCCAAATTAATACATGAAACAGTGGTGAGGACATTTTAATATGATTTATATATGATTTATAATGCTTTAATAAACTGCCTAAGCAGCAATACACGATTAACACAACTAAAACTAATTTCCTTATAATACAAACAAAGCTTTAAATGCAACTTCTGTTCTAGTTTGGGAAATTAGTATTTTAAGATCCCCATTATTGCTCAGGTCATTTAAGGCTTCTTTTGCCTTGCGCATGTTATTGATAATTTGAATAATGTGAGTGACTTTTTAAATTTAAGGTTAGTGGGTCTGTTACCAAAATGTTGGGTTCGCCTGGTTGAGAGCCAATGATAGCCAGACAGGGATAAGGAATGGTTGCTTTATTCTCCAAAAGAAAGGAGAGTTCTGTACCTAGGTACAAAAAACTCTACTCCATACAAAAACCAAGAATCTTTTATACACACTCACACACAAGCTTCAGTTGTGTTAGCATTTGATTGGTAGTTAGCAAACCCTGCACTTTTGCAATCTGCTCAGCAAAAACCAGCTTAGGACCAGCTTTAACTGCCTCAAGACTGAGAAGGAAAGACAGTTCAAAAGTTCAGGCTACTGTGTCCGTGAGATATCCAGTTTCTCCTAATTGTTGCCAGCTATTATAAAGCTACTAGCTGTTAAGGGGTTGCTGTTAACTTCACAGGTCAATATGCATGTTAAAAACTGGTGGATTTTTTTTTATCCTGATACTGAGGTTCACTTTAGGTCATGGATTCACTTGAAAAAAAATGGGATAGACATTATAGTGTGTTCCACAGTGCTATGTCTATGAGAAGTAACACAAAAATTGGGAGTAATTATCTTCTGTTGGAGTTTTGCATGCATAGCACTTTCAGGATCAGGCCCCTTCTTGCCAGATTTGTTATATATAAATTGTTTGCCAAGTTAATCACAGGAGCTAAGACTATTACTGCAGGTGAAAAGAATCAGTTTCTGATTAAGTTTTTATAATTAAGTATATCATGAACTTAATTTCCTTTTTTAAAATACAGGAATAGGCATATATATGCTTAGATTAATTTTGTACTATGAGTAGATACTATAGGTTCATCATTACCATTTTGAAGTGAATATTTAAGTGCATAATTATATGCATTTAAAGTCATAAATCACATATTCTAATGTAAAAAATATTCCAATTCAGGTGGCTCACAAGATTAAGATAGACATATTCACTAGCAGGTGGTTATAAAAGAAAAGCACAGAATCATAGAAATGTAGGGCTGGAAGGGACTTTGAGAGGTCATCCAGTCCTGTCCTCTGTGCTGAGACAGGACCAGGTATACCTAGACCATCCTGTTTATCTAAGCTGTTCTTAAAAACCTCCAATGATGGAGATTCCATAACCCCCTTTGGAAACATATTCCAGGGCTTAATTATCCTTGTAGTTAGAAAGTTTTTCCTAATATCTAATGTAAACCTCCTTTCCTGCAGATTAAACCAATTACCTCTTGTCCTACCTTCAGAGGGCATGGACAACAATCGATCACTATTCTCTTAATGTATTTGAAGATGGTTATCCAGTCCCCCCTCTCCATAATGTTCTTTTCTCAAGACTAAACGTGTCCAAATTTTTAAACTTTTCCTCATGGGTCAGATTTTCGAAGCCTTTCATCATTTTTCTTGTTCTCTGAACTTTCTCCAATTTGTCCACATGTTTCTTAAAGTGTGGCACTCCGAACTGGACACAGAATATTGGTCTTTTTTGCAAGTGCATCACACTATTGACTCTAATTCAGTTTTTTAATTATTATAACCCCCAGATCGTTATCAGAAGTACTACTGCTGTCTGTTCTATTGCCTAGCCACTTATTCCCCATTTTGTTGTTTTCCTTCCTAAGTTTACTACTTTACACTAGTCTATAGTGAATTTCATCTTGTAGATTTCAGACCAATCCATCAATTTGTCACAATCATTTTTAATTCTTATCCTCCTTCTCCAAAGTGCTAGCAACCCCTTACAACCCCATCCACAAATTTTATAAGCATATTCTTCACACCATTATCCAAGTAAACCCCCCTAGATATGTCCCCCTAGTTTGACAGCAAACCATTGATAACTACATTTTAAGTACAGTCTGTCAACTCGTTTTGCACCCACATTATAATCATTTAATCTAGATGACATTTCCATAGTTTGTTTATGAGACCGTCATGTCGGACTGTGTCAAAAGCCTTACTTAAATTAAGAAATATTACATCTACAGCTTCCTCCCATCCACTAGGCCAATAACCCTATCAAAGAAGGAAATTAATTTGATTTGGCGTGATTTGTTCTTGTCAAATCCATGTTGCTTAGTACTCATAACCATTTTGTCCTCTAGGTGCTATCAAAGTGATTGTTTAATAATTAATTACCGTATCTTTCAAGGTATCTAAGATAGGCTGACTGTTCTGTAATCCCCCAGGTCATCTTTGTTCCTCTTTTTAAAGATAGGTATTATATTTGCCCTCTCCATACCTCAGAGATAACTGCTGATGGTTCTGAAATTGCTTCAGCTAGTTCCTTAAGTACCATATGATGAATTTCATCAGACCCTGTTGATTTGAATACATCTAATTAGCTAAATACTATTTGATCTGTTCTTTCACTATTTTTCTTTTCTGCGTCTTCCTCCTTGTTGTTAATATTAATTGTGTTAAGTATCAGGTCACAATTTACCTTTTTAGTGAAGACTGAAGCAAAAATAGGCATTGGCCTTGTTTATGTCACCCATTATTAGCTCTCCTTCCCCAATAAGTAGAGAACCTATGCTTTCCTTATCTTTCTCTTGCTCCAACTGTATTTATAGAACTACTTCTTAATTGCTTTTCATGTCCTTTGTTAGGTATAATGCATTTTGTGCCTTAACTTTTCTGATTTTGTCCCTACATGCTTGTGCTATTCTTTGGTACTCCTCCTTAGCAGTTTGTTCATGTTTCCACTTTTTGCATGACACCTTTTTGATTTTCAGATCATTAAAGAATTCCTAATGGAACCATATTGGCCTCTTACTATTCTTCTGATCTTTCCTTTGCATCGGAATAGTTTGCTGATGTACCTTTAATATTGTCTCTTTGAGGAATTGCCAGCTCTCCTAAACTCCTTTTTCCCTTAAATTTTCTTCCTATGGGATCTTACCTCCCAGTTCTCCGAGTTTGTTAAAGTCTGCTTTTTTGAAGTCCATTTTCCTTATTCAGCTGATCTCACTTCCTCCTTTCTGTCGAATCATGAAATCTGTAATTTCATGATCACTTTTACCCAACTTGCCTTCAGATTCTCAACCAATTCCTCCCAGTTAGTCAGAACCAACTCTAAAATGACTGTCCCCCGAAACAGAATGTTGTCCCCAATACATTCAAGAACTTTCCATATTTTTATGTTTTGCCATATTACTTGTCAGAATCCTTTTCCTACTATTTATTTATACCATTTTATAAGGCATTAATATATTATGAGAAGTTATTTTTTCTGTTGTTTCTTTAACAGGATTGGGAGTTTCCACATTTCATGGGTGATGTTGACATAAATCTTCCTGGCTTGCCATATGCACATCTGCAGTTCAAACTACCTTACTTCCAAAATATCTTCAAGGAAGAATATCACATACATATAACAGGTATGTAATCTTATACATGGTGATAGCTATCTCACATGGTACTCTTTTCTGTTGGGATGAGTCTGTTGACCATATGATTTTTACCCAGATTATGCGTTTTCTTCAAAATAACCCATTAGTGAAGACTACAGGAATATATTTTCCATGAACCAAACAGACCTACAATTCTCCAAGGTGTTCACGATTTCTTGTGCCATTAAATACTACCTATTGTTGCTGAAGAAATCATATTTATCTGAAATGATTCTTCTGGAGAATTAACAGCTTATTACATTTTCAGATCTGTTCCACTTTCAGATCGCTTCAATATAATTGATTATATTCTTTCTTAACTCCAGTCATTCTCATCCAGGAAAGGCTGTATAGAGCTACACCTTTATGAGTCCTTTAACCAGAAGCAGACAGCAGAGTGATCACAAATCAAAAGGGGTTGTAGATGTTCTAAAGCATGGCGAATTTAGAAATAAAGGACCCAATCCTAAAGTACAACTGAGTCATGCTCAGTGCAAGAGCCATGAGGGCTGTAAGATGTGGGCTGAAGGGTAGTAGTATGCCTCATGGAATAAGTGTGTGTGTTTCAGGAGAGATTGTAATGTGAAAGGGGTTTCTTTCTGTGTTATAAGAAAGGGAAGCCATTCCATACATGGGAGCAGCATGGGACAAGTACAGCAAATACAGGAGTTGAAGAATGTTGAGAATGGCAGTGTTGACAGAGCAAAGGAAGAAGAAATGATGTGGTGGCCAGGGTGGAGTTGAATAGGGCCTTGAAGCTGAGGATGGGTAACGTAAACTTGGTACCATGGGCAAGTAGTAGAAACCATGGTAGCAGACAATATTATCCAGAAGTAAAGTATCAGAGGGGTAGCCGTGTTAGTCTGGATCTGTAAAAGCAGCAAAGAATCCTGTGGCACCTTATAGACTAACAGACGTTTTGGAGCATGAGCTTTCGTGGGTTGCATCTGAAGAAGTGGGTATTCACCCACGAAAGCTCATGCTCCAAAACATCTGTTAGTCTATAAGGTGCCACAGGATTCTTTGCTGCTTTTACAGAAGTAAAGTATAAGTGAAGGGGCCAATGATAGAGCCATGTTGGATTCCCATATGGAAGGAGAAAGAGACATCAAAGAATAGGCCTAAGGGGAAGTCAGAGAGAAAGTAGATGAACCGTGAGAGGACAGGGTCACAAAAGGCAAGGGAAAAGAAGTTGCCAAGAAGGAGGGATTGATGAACAGTACTGAAGATCAAGGAAGATGGAACTGAGCACCTGTGGCTAAGACAAGAGGACATTTTGTGAGACTTTGGAGATGCCATTTTCAGTGAAATAGAAATCTAACTGGAGTGGATGTAGACATGAGCTAGAGCAGTGTTTCTCAAATGCGACCACCATGGCCGCATGTGGCCACCAGGGGCTTTTCTTGCAGCCACAGCCTCCTGATCTCTGATGGAGTGGGAGCAGCAGCCCCTCTCCCTCCTTGGTGCTACTGGGGGCACAGTCTTGGTGTTGTGTGCGGGGACCACCAGAAGATATTGGGCCCTGCCCCCCTCTGGAGAAAGCTGGGGAATAATGCTGGAGGAGCAGGCTGCCGGTAAGTTCAGGCTTTGGGCTTCACCCCTTGGGTGGCGAGGTGGCAGGCTCTGGCCACAGAGCTTCAGGCTCTGTCCCTAGCCATGGGGCATCAAGCTCTGACCCCCACTGCCTCCCCTGGCTACCCACTCATCCCCATCAGCCCTGGCCCCTGATCCCTCATCTAGGGCTTAATTTATCCCCAGATTTGCTGGGGCTAAGTTTGCTATGAAAAGGGATATGTGTATGCTTAATATCACTTTTCACAGCAGACTTACTAGCTAGCAATAAATATGTTACAATGATTTGGATGTATCTATGTGCATATTTAGTTGTTTTCCCAAAAGCTGGTTAAATATTTTAGGAAAAGGTGTGAGAATGTCCAACAGCAAGAGATAGTGGCCACACTCTGAGGCCACCAAATAATTTGCCCTAAGAACTCCTGATCTAGAGGAAAGGAAATCAATGCAGGAATTGTAAACTGCTCATTGAAAAGGAGAAGGGAGATGAACTGGTAGTAGGAAAGACAGATGGAGGAAAGGGGTGTTTTGGGAGGTTGTGTTATATGGAGTATGCCTTAAAATGGAGAGAAAAGAGACAAAAGAGGTAGTAGGTAAGAGTACGGCAAGAGAGGCCAGTAACAGTGAAGAGATAGAGACAAAGGGATTGCAGGAGGGATTGGAAATTAGGAGCATGTGTGTGACCTCAAGGCCACTATACAGACTAAAGGAGGAGAAAGTTTTGGAGGGGCAAATATGTACAAGAAGGGAGTACATAAATCTTCTCTTTGAAGTCAATAGAGAGAGAGAGGAGAGGAAACAAGAGCTCAAGGAAAGTGTCAAAAGTAGCAGATACATGACATGGGTTGTGGGTATGGAATTCAAGAAGAGTGGAGAAGTCGTGGTGTTTTGTGACGAGTCAGTACTGAAGATGAAGAACATGAATTCTTCTTCGAGTGATTGCTCATATCCATTCCAGTTAGGTGTACGCGCCGCGCGTGCACATTCGTCGGAAAACTTTTACCCTAGCAACTCAGTGGGCCGGCAGGTCGCCCCCTAGAGTGGCGCCACCATGGCGCTCCATATATACTCCTGCCGGCCCACCCGCTCCTCAGTTCCTTCTTACCGCCCGTGTCGGTCGTTGGAACAGTGGAGCGCGGCTTAGCTGACCTCCACTTCCCTAGCTACTCGTTTTCTCGTATATAATTATGCAGTTATAACACTTTTATATATATATATTTGTATGGTTATACGTGTTTTCCTTGCTAACATGGTTAGTTTAGTTAGCGGGGTTCAGGAAGTAGCCCCTTCCATGAGCCCAGTGCCGGAGCCATGCATGGCTCACCGGATTTTCAAAAGGGGCCCGGCTTACCAGAAGCCGCGGCCGAAGAGAGATCTACATGACTCCTGTTTGAAGAATCACACTTGACAGAATCATTTCCTAAGGTGCCCCAGCTCTGCCCCGGTAGCGGGCCAAAGGGAGGGCTTGCTTGTTTTCCTCTCAGAGGATCTCATCTTGGGTGATGGCGGACATCCCCACTTGTTATGATTTGGCTCATATTTCCCCAAGCCACATCACCGTGCATTCTACCAGGGCTCAGGCTTCATCTGCCGCCTTGCTGGCTCGTGTTTCTACCCACGAGACCTGTCGCGAAGCTCCATTGGTCCTCGGTCCTTACCTTTGCTTCGCAGTATGCCCTGGTTCAAGAGAGGCTGTAGCCTCTGGCTCGGCAGTTTTATTCTGCCACATTTCACTCCGACCCCACCGCCTTTGTAAGGCTTGGGATTCACCTAACTGGAATGGATATGAGCAATCACTCGAAGAAGAAAAGACGGTTACTCACCTTTGTAACTGTTGTTCTTCGAGATGTGTTGCTCATATCCATTCCACACCCGCCCTCCTTCCCCACTGTCGGAGTAGCCGGCAAGAAGGAACTGAGGAGCGGGTGGGCCGGCAGGAGTATATATGGAGCGCCATGGTGGCGCCACTCTAGGGGGCGACCTGCCGGCCCACTGAGTTGCTAGGGTAAAAGTTTTCCGACGAATGTGCACGCGCGGCGCGTACACCTAACTGGAATGGATATGAGCAACACATCTCGAAGAACAACAGTTACAAAGGTGAGTAACCGTCTTTTTGCTGTGAAGCAAGCACACAAAGGTCCCTAGATTTCATCCAGAGCTATTAACTATTGTTTGAGCAGGAGACTAGGAACTAGATGGGAGTGTGAACCATGGTGATTGTTGGTGGGGGACACTCTGCAGTGGCTGAAGGAGATAAAGGAATTAAGGGTGGCACAGAGTGTAGAGGACAAAACAATGAATGGAAGAAGAGGGAATAAAGGGCAAAGAAGAGTGACTCAGGGATGCAGAGAAGTCAGGGGTATTGATGGTTGAAGGTTGTTCAAGAGAAGGGAGAATGAGTAACATTAAAGAAAATAAGGTAGTGACAAAACAACAACAGCTGAAATCTGTCCTTTAACTACTATCTGTGTTGCTGTTTGAAAACAGACCAGCTAAGGGAAATGGATACCTGTGCATTATAGAGTTCTCTGCAGAAAGAAATGGAGGCCTCTGATGTTTTGGAGAGCGGGAATGTGCTAATAAAGTTTGCGGATGACACGAAGTTGGGGGGTATTGCTAACACGGAGAAGGACAGGGATACTATTCAGGAAGATCTGGACCACCTTGTGAACTGGAGTAAGAGTAATAGGATGAAATACAATAGTGAAAAGTGCAAGGTCATGCACTTAGGGATTAATAATAAGAATTTTAGATATACGTTGGGGACGCATCAGTTGGAAGCGACGGAGGAGGAGAAGGACCTTGGGGTATTGGTTGATAGGAGGATGACTATGAGCCGCCAATGTGATATGGCTGTTAAAAAAGCAAATGCAATTTTAGGATGCATTAGGCGAGGTATTTCCAGCAAGGATAAGGAGGTGTTAGTACCGTTATATAAGGCGCTGGTGAGACCCCATCTGGAATATTGTGTGCAGTTCTGGTGTCCCATGTTCAAGAAGGATGAATTCAAACTGGAACAGGTCCAGAGACGGGCTACTAGGATGATCCGAGGAATGGAAAACCTGCCTTATGAAAGGAGACTCAAAGAGCTTGGCTTGTTTAGCCTGGCCAAAAGAAGGCTGCGGGGGGATATGCTTGCTCTATATAAATATATCAGGGGGGTTAACGTTAGGGAGGGAGAGGAATTATTTAAGTTTAGTACTAATGTAGGCACGAGGACGAATGGGTACAAACTGGATATTAGGAAGTTTAGACTTGAAATTAGATGAAGGTTTCTAACCATTAGGGGAGTGAAGTTTTGGGACAGCCTTCTGAGGGAAGTAGTGGGGGCAAAAGACTTATCTGGCTTCAAGACTAAACTTGATAAGTATATGGAGGGGATGTTATGATGGGATAGTTTAATTTGGGCAATTGATCTTGGATTATCACCAGATAAGTCTGCTCAGTGGTTTGCGGGGAGATGTTGGATGGGATGGGATGGGAACTGAGTTACTGCAGAGAATTCCTTCTTGGGTGCTGGCGGGTGAGTCTTGCCCACATGCTCAGGGTTTAGCTGATCGCCATATTTGGGGTCGGGAAGGAATTTTCCTCCAGGGCGGATTGGCAGGGGCCCTGGAGGTTTTTCGCCTTCCTCTGCAGCGTGGGGCATGGGTCGCTTGCTGGTGGATTCTCTGCAGTTTGAGGTCTTCAAACCAGTTTTGAGGATTTCAATAACTCAGTCCTGGGTTAGGGGTTGTTATAAAAGTGGATGGGTAGGGTTCTGTGGCCTGCCTTGTGCAGGAGGTCAGACTAGATGATCATATTGGTCCCTTCTGACCTATGAGTCTATGAGTCTATGAGACATTTTTGAATGAGAATGAGCTTGTGAATAGGGACTGAGGAATATTTTCTCTCCTGGCTAAGAATTAATAAGACCCATTTATTAGATTACTAGACAAATCAATCCATTTAAGCACATGTCACATACCCTGGATACTGAGTGCCTGTTTTATCTCAGTGCTACACCACCCTTCAGGATATCTAAAAACAGCTGTTACCATATATGGCATGAGACCCTTCCTTTGGGTGGGTGTTTTACCTGGACCATCTGTTCTTGCTGTCAGCTCTTCATCATTTTACAGCATTTTCAAGCTCCAGTTACTGTGTGCAGATACAGCAATTCTCAATTCAAATCAAGGAGCTAATGAAAAAATCAGGAATAACCAATTAAAATGTTTACGACAGTAGCCTAATAAGAATGCCTAATTCGAACAGTTCTTTTTTGGAAAAGAAATTCCCTTTCTTGATAATAATATTGGTGAAGTAGAGGAGTCTAGGGATGGAAACAATGTTTAGTTTAGTATAGGGATGAGCTCAAGCTGCAAAATTTTGATCTGGATCCAGACTCTGAATATTGTCCACCCCTGAGGTCTTGAGCTGGGTTCATATTTTGATCCCTGGTCAAATCTGATGTGGGTGCAGCTGGTTTACATAGCATCCCCAGTGTAATCGGTTAGTAAAACCAGCCTAGTGAAAAAGCATACCCATGTAGCAGTAGTTCTGTGCTGGCACAGAGCTGGCTGCCACTAGCAGAACAGGGAAAAGGGAGCATGACTAGAGAAAAGGGGGCATAGCTGGGCTGCTCCTTTGCTACCCGGATACTGCGCTGCTCTTGCAACAGCCACTTGAGGCTGTTGCAAGTCAGCCTAAATTAGAGCAGCACGAAGATCAGGTAAGTGCAAAGGGTTGCTTAGCCACTTTTTCTCTGCTATGCTCAGTGTATTTTTTGCTGCATTCAATGCGCCTGGAAGATTTTGTGGTTACAATTCTCATGATTGCAAAGAAAAGCTTTAAAATACTACTTGAGTTCACCCCAAAGGCTCAAAAACACCAAACAAGCCCAGAAGACAAAAAGAAGCCTAAATGTATTGTTTTAAAGCCAATCTCATGATTTTTTAACCTTTAGGAGTTGGCAATACGGCAGAACTAACATCTTCCGGTCCTAGTTCTCATGCTTTAGTGTAATTGTCATTTATTATTAAAAAAAATCTCATTTTTCCTGGAAAGACAGGATTGCTTTCTACTTTAACTCTTTTGTACCTAGGAATTCCTAGTGTGTTTAGTCCATGTTAAATATTTTTATCCTGTTTTCAGCCTTGCTTTTATCTCTGAATATCAGAAAGAGCTTGAATTTTTGCATCTGCTTAAATCATCTGGATTTCCCTTGACAGATGGTTCACTGCAGTGTATGTGCTTTCCTTCCTGGGCTGCAGTTTATGAAAATACACAGTGTAGCCTAGTTTCTACAGTACCTAGGGAAATCTGTACTATTTAAAAGTAATTGTTGTTACCGAACCTTCATATTCTTTCTTTGTTAAAAATGCATCTAGAGGCCAGGCGGATATTTTTTAATACCAACATATTATTGTACCACACAGGAGATCCAGAGTCTTGAGCTACCCGAACTCTGGACAGGGTGCATGTTGGAAATGCACTGTATCAAGTGTCAAAACAGAGGGGTGGGGGGAGATTGGGCTCACCATTCATTAAGACTCCTTATTGGGCAGTTTTTGAAGAGGCATTACTGCCCATATCAGAAAGGACTAGGCAATCCAGCCAGAGGTAAAAGGGTCTCAGTGCTGGTTGTCATCTGAATGGCAAGAATGGCTTGGGCAGGTAACCCAAAAGTAGCATGTCTAGGTCCAGGATGAGCACTGCCTGCACAGAGATGCCTGAGGGAGCCTGTAGGCAAAAATAGAACAGTTAGAGACAAAAACAAAGCAATCCAGGCACACAGGTTCTGAGAGAAATCTCCGAGGGTTTCCTGTTTGGTTCAGCTGTGTACAATATATGTGTATGTATCTATCGAATAACATCAACATAGCAGCAAAGCACACAGCTATCCAAGTGTGTTACAGAGATGTGTGAGCATTTTTATCCACGATACACATGGGGAAACTGAGACAAAAGAGGTTACGGCCAATATTTTCTAAAGTAGACTCTGGTTTTGGATGCCTAACTTGAGGCTGCTTGAGCCTGATTTTAATCCGCGCAGCCACAATTCCATTGGCCTCAGTGAGAACTGTGGGTCCCCAGCTACACCTGGGACAGGCTTTCAAGAGCACTCTCGCAAGCTGGATCCACCAGAACAAAGGCACCTCAAATCAGAGGCCAGTTTTGAAAATTTGGGGCTGAGGGCCTTGCCCAGATCACGCAGCAAGTCAGTGTCATTGGGATTACAACTCAGGTGTCAGACACTTGTGTGTATGTACACATATGCCTTTGGAAACCTTTTAAAAGTGGGCATATTTCAATATTTAATGGACGAAAGTAGATGCAATGCTGGAAAGGGTAAAATGAAAAAGCCCTACTTTAACTGTGAGAGCAAATTCTAAGATAAAAGGTCCCCTCATTTTAAACGTAGATATCCAGGAATGTCTGATAGACTGAGAACTCAACCTTTGGATCCACTTGGGTCCCTTTGTGCTACTTTTCTGGTATAAATGAGACATATACCTGGCAAATCTGGATAGGTGGGAATCCCCTTGTCACTCTAGTGGGAATCCCCAGGTACTTTAGAGCCACATACAGTTCTTGTGTCGACAACACATTGTTTCCATTTAATTTACCAAATTGTCTCATCGTTTGACCCACACAGCCATACCTAATGACATCAAGACATTAAAACAAACAAGCAAAAGAAAGAAAAAGAAACACAAAACAGGTGTTTGTGGTGTTTTGGTCCCAGCTGGAAGGAATATCAACTTAATCTAAATTGTGCTGTCATTTGTTCAGCTGATTAAAGATGTTGGTTGATGTAGTAACTTTTAAAATTAATTTGCCTGTTGTTTTATTACTTTTCATCAGCTGCAAAAACAAAATTACCTTGACAATAACAATTTGAAAATCAATGTTTCATTACACAACTGAAATATAAAGGAACTAATCTGCTAAAAACTGTGAAGTGAATGCAACTTCATTAAAAGAGATAGTGAAATAACTTTATTAGAAAGGTTAATGGAAATAATAGATGGATTACTACCACAGCTCCATGCAGAGATACATTACACTTTCTCTGTGAAATAACAGGGGCATATAGCTAATAGCTAATGTAAAAGTACAAAGTATCTCATTTTCATTGACTGATTGCTTTAAAAAACCTTTCAATTAAAATATTTCTTCATTTATAAGGTCCTCATCCATCAAAGGCCTTACTCACTTGCTTAACTTCAAACACATTGGTAGACCCAGAGATTTCAATGACATGCATGTTTTAAGGATGTATGTTTACATCCTTTGCTGGACCAGCAGCTAAATGTTTGCCCATTTCCCAAATGTATGTTAGACGTTTTGTTTTGACTGCTTGATGGCATGTGCTTTCACCTTTGAGTTAGCACATAGTATAATTACTACATTAAACAGCTTGCATATGAGGACAGAGTAAAAAGACTGGGACTGTTCAGCTTGGAAAAGCAGTGACTGAGGGAGGGAGATGATAGAGGTCTATAAAATTGTGAATGGTATGGGAAAAGTGAATAGTAAGTGTTCACCTAATGCACAAATCAGGGGTCACCCAATGAAATGAATTGGATCAAGTTTAAAACTAACATAAGGAAATACTTCACACAATGCACAGTCAACTTGTGGAAGTAATTGCCAGGCGATGCTGTAAGGGTCAAAATATAACTGGGTTTAAAAAATTAGCTAAGCCCATGCAGGATAGGTCCATCAATGGCTATTAGCCAAGATGGCCAGGGACACATCCCATGCTCTAGGTGTCCCTAAACCTCTGACTGCTAGAACCTGGGACTGGACAACAGGAGATGGTGATATGTTGGGGCCACACAGGGTCATATGCTCCCCCCAGATTTCTGCCTTCCATTTAGCACAGAGATTTTCAAACTGTGGGGCATGCCTCGCTAGTGGTTGCACCCCACAGTTTGAAAACCATCACCTCCTGCCAGTAGCCAGAAGATCAGAAGCAGGCGGGAGCTGCCCGTCTTGCTCGGGCCCCTGGCTCTCTGTGCTGTGGGAGCTGGGATGCTGGCTGGCTGCCTGGAAGCCCTCCCTGCCCTGCTCCCTGAGGTGGGCCACCTCTGCCTGGCCAGGCACTCCCCAGGCAGGGTGGGCAGCACAGATCTGAGTTGCGCCCCTGACACACTCTTGCCTCTGTCCCGAAGAAGCCTGGTGCCAGCCGGTGATCCCCCTTGGAGCCAGCCTCTGCCCATGGAGCCTGGCTGCCATGAGATGCTCCCTGAGGAGCTCCCTGGAGCACTCATCCCCCTTGGGTACCTTGCGCCTCAGTAACTGGGTCACACCCCAGTCTCCACCCAGGGACCTGCCATTGCTGCCAGGTCACTTTCCCTTGCTCTCCTTGGTTGCCCTGCCCCAGCCCCTTGGCTTCCCGGCTTGTGGTCACACAGCCATTGCATGAGCCTGGTGCCCAGTCCTGGTGCTGGGGGCAGGCGGCTGCTGGCAGGGCTGACTCGTTCCCACCAGCTCTGGAAACCAGGGCTGTGAGAATGGAGCAACCCCTAGGGTTACCATATTTCAAGTACCCAAACAGAGAACACTACTAGGGTTGGAGGGGAGGAACTGGAGGAGGTATTTGGGAGGGTGCTGGGGGTGTCTGTGTACTGGGAGGGATATTTAGGGATTATTGGAGGGGGCATTTGAAGGGCACTGGAGGCGGTACCTGCAGCAGGGACATGCACTGGAGTTGGGCTTCCAGTGCTTCGGGGGTGAGGGGAATCCGCTCTAAGTGGCCAGCGTCAGGGAGGAGTCCTGAGCTATGCTTCAAGGGAAGGGCTACACTAGAAAGAAGCCACTCTAAAAAGAATGTAGGTGGATACGCACATGAACATAAGCTCACAGTGCAATTCTACATCTAAGAGGGTTAACATAATCCTTGGATGCGATGAATAGAAGAATTGTGAGTAGGAAAGTGGTGTGAACTCAGTATATAGCATTAGTAGGACTCTTACTGAATACAGTATTCAGTTGTGGTCTCCACACTTTAAAAAATGTGTTGAAAGACTGCATATGGTTCAGAGATGCGCCAGAAGAATGATTCAGAGTCTATAAAACTTGCTTTGTAGTGAGAGATTTTAAAAGCTCAATCTGTGTAGTTTAGAACAAAGAATGTTAAGAGGTAACTTGATCACAGTCTCTAAGGAACAGATCCTTAAAGTATTTTGGGGCCTAACACCCATGGGTTAGGTGTTAGGCCCCTAAATACATTTGAGGATCTGGGCATAAGCACCTACACAGGAATGATATTTCTGATAGGAGCTCTTTAATCTAGCAGACAAAGGCATAAGAAAACCCAATGACTGGAAGCTGAAGCTAGACAAATTCAAACTAGATAAAGGGCAAATATTTTTAATTGTGAGGGTAATTAACCATTATAACAATTTACCAAATGATGTGGTGGATTTTCCATCACTTGAAGTCTTTAAATCAAGACTGGATGTCTTTCTAAAAGATATGCTCTATCCCAACTAGATGTTATGACCTGATGCTGAAATTATCGGGTGATGTTCTTTGGTCTGTGTTATGCAGGAATCTAGACTTGTAATGGTCCCTTTTGGACTGGACATCTACAGCTCTATACAGGAGTGGCAGTCTCAGTATAACATACGTTGCATTATGCTTAATTTTTTCCCTAACTTTAATCTCTTCCATTACTCCTTCTATCCCTCTGCACTTGCAGGTGTGTCAGCCTAAAGCAAAGTATTATACTCTTCCTACAAATGCCCATAACAGTCCACCCATTTCCTACCATCCCCTACACCTAGCAAGGCTCTCTGCAGAGCCACTTGCCTAGTTTCCATAGAAACAAAAAGCACAGCTACATAGCCTGTTTCTAGTGGTGCCAATCAGAGAAGAAAGCATGTGAGGAAGTAGCTCCTCCAGGCAGGCTGAAGAGGCATTAGAGGACACTCCTGAATGCAGGTGATGGCCTCATAGCCTGTGGGGAAGGAGATGTGAAAACCACTAGTGACCTATTTCCAACTCTGAGCTTGGCATGCAAACTGAACTGTATGTGCAACCCAGCAGGAACCTTTACGTTCAGAGTGAAAAATATAGCAGAGGTTTGATAATGAGTGTGGTGCCATAAAATATTACAAACCAGGTTACTGTTGCAGTCAGGACTGCAAAAGTAACTGACAGGCACAAAAGATGTTTTGGGTGCAATAAAATCTTAGTTTTGCATCTAGGGGCATGGTGGTTTAGAATTTGTTTTTGTGTTTCTTGGTATTTTGTGTTTATTTTAAATTTTTATGAGTATTATTAATGTCTCAGGGACCATTTAAGGGACTAAAGTAATAGGAAATATGGGGCTAACATCTGCTCTCAGCTATGCTGGTGAAAATCCAGAATAATACCAATAGCTTCAGTGGTGTTTGTGAGGACTTATAATGTTGAAACTGATGGCAGAACTTCCTCCCTTGTCTTTCAGTAATTTAGTTTCTGGATAGGGCAATACCACAGGAAAATTAATACTCATGTTTATTCTTTTCCAGAATGGCCATCTGGGTTAAAAAAGCCCTTTAAAAACATAAATACAAATACCAAACTGTAAGGGGTTACTTTACTGAGACATTCAAATTGATGGCAGAACATGAGTGCACAGCCTGACAGTAATTTCAACCACACCACTGATTAGCAAACCAATAAAGTAACTCATCTTTGAGATTCTCTTTCCCATGTATATTTTTATTTACTAAAAATTAATATCAACATTTGTGATGACTAGCAAAACTACTCCTTAGTGTCTTATGTGCAAAATCACATAATGCAGCAGTTAGATATACTTGTGCATCCACGGTCCTAAAATGTCTTTAATTGTATGTGTATGTGATGAGTTCTTGGACACAGCTAATACAATGTCAAGGTAAGATCTTTAGATGGTGCCAGTTAATAAGTAGGCTCTGACAATACTGCAATAGCATCTATACAAAGAATAGAGTTAGTAAAGTAGTATCTTGTATGTACTTTGGATATCATATCTCAGAACCGCCATACCTCTCACGTACATAGGTCTGGGCTTCACTGCATGAGTACTAATCAATCACAGTACATACTATTAAAGCAATGTAATTGTCATCCTTTCAAAGCATCTCACCACTAGCAGACAAAGAGTTCTATCAAATGTAGCTTTTTCAAGGAGAATATTCATACTATTTTTAAAATCTTGAAATGAGTTCTTTTTAGGTTGATTGATGTAAACTACATCACCTAATGGTTTAATCAACAGGTCACCTACAAACTGCAGTGTGAATTCAATTTTTATACTGTTGTACTGCTTTTCAAAATGATTTATTACGTGTCTAGACATAATTACGCAATACTAAGAGAGATTCAAGAATAAATCTGGGTCTGCTGAGAATTTCACTATACCTTAGTTTTACAGGTTAATTGAAAGAAAAATTTTATCTGAGGGGCATTTACTCTATCAGCATGGTTGTGATACTTATAAAAAGGACATCAGATGACACTGTTTTCTTTTTTCAAACAGGTAAATGGTTTAACTATGGAATTATCTTTCTGGTTTTAATCCTGGATCTAAATATGTGGAAGAATCAAATATTTTACAAACCTCATGAATATGGTCAATATATTGGTCCTGGACAGAAGATCTACACAGTGGAGGACTCAGAAAGCTTAAAGGACCTTAACAGAACCAAGTTATCCTGGGATTGGAGATCAAATAACACAAACCCTCTGACTAACAGGACTTACGCTGAGGGAGACATGTTCTTGCATAGCAGATATACAGGAGTTAACCTTGATGTCAAATGCCTGGCCTTTATTCCATGTTTGCTGGCTTTTGCTTTGTTTGGGTTCTTCATTTGGTTCTTTGGGCGATTTCAGAAAACTGAGCAAGGCATGGAGAATCTGGACAAATCATACACAAGAATGAAAAGGAAGTCGCCATCAGACATGGGAATGACACGAGAAAATACACAGGTTTTAGTGGAGAAAACTTTAAGTTTTCAAGATCCACATTTAGTATCCATAAAATCAGACTTAAGTGAAATTGTCTTTAATTCTTCCCTTCTAACTTCTGAAAACTTGAGCTTACAGTTGAATGAACAAGACAGCCCATTACAACCAATGACAGCAGATTCTGCCCCTAAGAGTGATCCCATGACCTAGAGCAAATGACCCAGAAAAGAAAGATTAAAATAACCAGTTATTGTGAGAGTTCAGTTTTTGTAAGTTAAGGTTTACATCATGTTTAGCACAAGAAATATAACCTGTACCACAAAGGTGCTCAACATGCTTTTTCTAGGAATTTTGTTTTCTATTTGTATTATATGTGCCTACTCTATAGCTAACATTCCTATATAGATTATGTCTCAGAATTGCACCATCTATTTATTAATTCATTGATGTTGCTGTATAATAGTGAATTAGATGAATATTTGCAGTATAAAATTCTAACCGTGGTGGTGCCTTGAAACATTAAACTGATTTTTAACTCAACTCCAGAAGATATAAAGACCAGTTCTTCTAACCTATTTTGCAAGGGTTTTTTTGCATGCAATTATTTAGAATGCCATTTGATTTCTTACCAATAGATGTAGAGATTTCTGAAGAACAGTTCCTGACAAGATGTTACACTAACAGTTGACTTTGTTATTTACTCAGCTGTAGAGTCAGTGACTTTGATAACTGGACTGCAGAGAAGCATTTTGATTACCTTTTAATTTTTGCTAGCTCGCTGCCAAATACAAATACAGCTTCATAACAGAGTAACAGTAGAGCATGGGTCACTACTTGTGAAAATAGGACTTTCTCTGTCAGTAATTGCAATTAGATGATAATGCCAATTATGTTTTTCATAATTAAAGATAAACTGCTGCTTCATTAAAACTCCTGCCCTTCACCTTTCCGAAACAAAGGTTAAAATGCATAGTTAGAGCAATAATCACATATCCCATCATCAACACAAACCTGTGCAATGTCAAAGAACCAGTGTAGTGATTACAGGAAAGACCCCAGAGCCCATAGCCTTCAGTGTTTGTACAACTTTGTGTAACTATGGTTTGGGATACATTATGCTGGGAAATGTACAACACAACTGACAGCTTTAACTTCTTCAAAGACTGAAGCAATGGTGTGGGGGCTGGGGAGTGACTGCATGGAATAGATTAGCAAGTGATTTGTCCTGAATCTTTTTTGCCCCTTTCAGGAATTAAACACTGTCCATTAATAAATAATAGAACCCAGCAACAAAAACAAGGCTACTTGGAATCTGAATTCCTCAGCTGTCTGTTCAAACAATGTACACTAAAACCATAACAAATCTAAAATACCAGAAAAAATCTGACTTGCCTCTAATTTAGTTTCATAAATTGTTGTTACAAGTTACTAAATAAGAAGTCATTTTAAAGTCTAAATTATTTCCCTGTCAGTTACTGATGTTGCTGTATTTTGTCTTCATGGTTTTTTTTTAATGTCGGTTGTTTTGATCTATCTGCTTTTAAGTTTTCAGCATGGTGAATTTAGCATGCATAATAGAACTATGCATTTATTATCTATCACTTGAATCAATTTAATAAAAATCATTCAACAATTGTTTATCATGTGGCAGGAACCTATCCCCTGTTAGGTTTGTTTTGTTTTGTTTTGTTTTAACATTTCACTCATACTTTGTCATATTTAGAATCATAAATATTTCTGGCATTAAAAAATACAGACATCAAAATCATTGTAATATCAAAACCAACCATTTTGCCTATGGAACAGTTAATATTTTATCAAGAGAAAGTTTCCTTTTTAATGAGACTGAATTTTTATCCACCAGAAATTATAGCTATAAAAATTATGCTATTATTAGCATTTGGTTAGTGCAGCCTGTAAACTTGCTCAGTCTATTTAAGATAGAATTTATATATTCAAAGCCAAGCTATTAACTACTTATGGTAAAATACTGTCAGATTTTGCCTTTACTGTGTAGGAGGTGATTATATTTATGCTTTATGTCCAAGTAGGATTTGATATGGACAAATAGGTAGACAAAATGGCTAATTATTTTTGCAAACACATGCTCTTCCATGTGACTTGAAAGACTTACTCCAAAATGTCAAACCCTTTTGTGGATTGCTTTGTTTTTTCTGTGCATAGGGTAGCTAAGTCCATTAATATATAAGCAGAAAATGAAAGACTGACTTGAGTCTTGCTGCTTGCATGATTACATGACTCTGAAGTAACCGTTATTAAGCAACTGATCCACAGCTAAAATAATTCTGTGACCTTACAAGTTAATGCTTTTAAGGTTGCCACAAGAGAGAGAAAATCAAGTAATCCTGAGATTTTCCATGAGTGCTTAAATTAACAGCCAAGCAGAGAAACTGTACCCAAAATGGATTCAAAAGGAGTCACAGGATTCAGCATGACCTTTGCGGTCAACTCTGCACTTTAATTAAAGGAAGCACTTGAAAAGGCACTAGCTTTACAGTAACAGTTGCCGTATATATTGTAAACACAGAAGTAGATATGTCCATTCTTTCCATGGCAGTCCTTATTTAACATTCACAATATGCTTTGTTACATCAAAATGGAAACCTTTTCTAATCTAAGGGCCTTATCCAGCACCAATACCCATGACCTTGATATGAATGGTCTACCCACCACAGAAAATGAAAATAACCTCCAAGGACTCCAAACCCTCATCCTCATGAGTGAGTTGGAGAGGTTGGGAGGGTGTGTGGGGAGGGAGATCTTGTGGTTCTCAAGCCTGAGCCATGCAGAAGTTGCTGTCCCTTTATGGCTGAACTATATCTGCTTTGTGAGAGAATGTATTTGGTACAGTATCTTTTTTCATTCACATATATTGCAAGATACCATGATAACAGGTACCCTAAAAATAATAGCAAAGATCATCCCAGGGATAAGCATACAGGATTTACTAATATATAAATGCTTACAAACTTCTCTTTGAGTATCTGTAATGATTACATTTGGTCTCACAGAAATGATGTGGAACAAATGGAGGGTAAGTAGATTTTTGAAACTGCCCTTAAAAACAGACTCTCCTTATTTGGCTTTAGGTTTTTGGTTTTTTAATTATTTATTTGGAAGAAATGGCCCATATCCTCAAGGAGACACTTCAGTACTGCCCTCCTTATTTTATAATGCTCCAGGAAATTGCTTCACTCTACCTCATTTCTTCCCCCCATTCCTTCAGGCCCTCATCTCTGGTCCTTCCTAAAATTTGGTATTATTAGTTTTAGAACATTCTCCTCTGCAGTTGCCATTACCTGGAACAATTTTTCTCTAATTTCCCACCTGTCAGCTTCCAATCTATAAAATCCTGGACAAACCTGTCTCTTTTCTCTCTAGTACATTTCTCTTCCCCTCTACTATTTTTTTAACATTTAGCTATATTAAATGTTAAATTAAATTAAATTTTAGCTCTATTATCTGCATCGCTGAATGCAGTTAATTTGCATGAAAAGCTAACATGTTCTGTTTTAAATATACTTTCTACTCTGTCTAGGCACAGTAATTGTGAGATAACTTCTTGACTACATTTTCACCTCACACCCCTAATGTGTTTAGCTTTCACCTTTCCTTCCTTGAATAGCCTCCATAGCACTAGCCACATGAGAGACAGAAATAGGACCATAGAAGTTGGAGATCTAAAACCCCATTAGATTGTCAAGTACAGAGGATAGGCCACCACTAAACGATGCATCAGACACTCAACACACACTTCTAGATTTTAACTAATGAATCCAATGAGCTATTGTGCAACAATATTAGTAACTTGTTAACAGAGGTGTAAAAGAATTTTGTATCTTAGGACATAGTCTTGTAGGTAGTCAAGAAGCATGTGGTTTTGACCAGTAGCACTTACGAGGAACGGTCTGAAGTTTTGAACAGACTATAAGAATAATAAAAGTCAGAGACAGATCCAAGGTTGTATACGCACATAAAGCTGATCCTTTAGCAATTGATGAGTATAGTATACAGATGAGGAATGTACTATATCAGATGTTAAAATGATTCTATTCTTGGAGTTGAGTGGCAGAAATACTCAGAATGACATACTGCAGATGCTTTGATTCAAGTTACATTTATGAACAAACAATTGCAAACCTTTTATCACTATAGAGATTTCCCAAGTTACAGCAAAACATAACAAACACACAAACAGTTCTGGCACAGTTACTGTATAGCCACACTTTGGCTAAACTGACTAAGGGGCTGTTCATCCTACCCACTATCATTTCACTAGGCACTTAAACTATCCACATTGGGGAGCTGGGGCTTTCAGAATGTAACGCATGGGTTTCAAACTATTAGAAATGGAAAAATGAAGAAAAGTAAGGATGGCCAAATTAATAACTCCTTGAATTTGTACCCCAAACTTGCGATGGAGTTGGGGGCATAGGCGTGGGGGGCAGTCCTGTTTCATTTGAATTCTCAAAGGGAGAGGTGGAACACATTAACCCTACACTCTGAAGTGCCAGCCCCAAAGCTGTTAAAGATAAACATAGAAGAAACTGTACCCAGTAGGGCATTTCCACTACCCTGAATAGAGGCATTAGGAAGCCTCTTTTTCCAGCCTTTAGGAAGATCTTCCACCGCAGTAGGAGGGAGCTAGGGTATGTTGAGGTAGGGGATCGAGGTGAGGTGAAAGAGAGGTTGTCATGGCTTGGAAAGGATTGAGACTGAAAAGCACTGGCTAAGTAAGACTCCCATATGAACTTTTGGATGCTTGTCTTGAACTTTAAACCTCTGAAAGTTTGTCCAGCACAACTGAAAAAGTTCAGGGGTGAGGTACAGAAAACAACTACACTTTCTTTTTCTTACCCAAAACTAGGGAGGGCATTTCTGGAGAAGCCAATCAGGTAAAGCATCAGACATTTTTATGTTCTTTGCCTTTATGTGATGTCAGCTCATCCTGATGACCTGGTGTTTACTGTGGTTTGGGGCAGGGAAGTTGTCTTTATTTAGTGTTGAAAGGCCATGCATATCCTTGGAACAATAAAAAATGAAAATCTGTTTGAGGCCTTACCTATAGTGGATTCATAATTATGGCTTCTTTCTGATACCCACTAATAGTTCCTCTATGCAGAGGAAGTTTGAGATCAGCAACTCCTCTTTGCTTGTTTTCTTGGGAGAGGTGCGCAGAAGAAGAAACTTGATCCTTCTTTTGGGAGGAAGAGTTTGAGTCTAACCTTCTACCTTTCACTCCATGGAAACCATTTACTGGAGAGGGGAAAAGCATAAGGCTAATGCCCCCTGTAGGGGAACCACCAAAGACTCCTCTCTGCCAGCTTCTTCATAGGACAACAGAGATCCTTCTTCCTCCTCTTCACCAACCCTACTTGCTCCACATTAAGGAGACCAGGCCTCAGCAAAGCCCTCCTCCTATTTCCAAGTTCCAACAGGGCCTAATTTCTCCGCTAGGCCCCCACTTCAAATTAGCTCAGCAGTAGTCATAATACTAATAATAAAACACATAGCATTTATAGTGTGCTTTTCATCTGCAGCACTCAAAGCACTGGATAGGCATTGTTAGCCACACTTTACAGCTGGGAAGCTGAGGCAAGTTATACCAATATGTCCAAGAATTAAATGCACTCCACAGAGTGGCTGATGGATTCAGCAACAGATGAAATTGCATGGATGATCTGGCCTCTGCAATGGGCTTCACTTGTGGTGAGATGGAATTGTGGCTGCACAGAGCTGATGGAGCCCAAATGACTAGTGATGGGGGACAGTGGAAGGCACATGTCTTGGGCTAACCTTTCAAATCAATATCCAGTTTAGGTTTGTGTGCATTACATCTGAACTGTACCGTCCATCCTTAGAAAAATCCACGTCCATCACAACATTGTTGTGTGATTGGCTTATTTGCCAAAAGAATTACTTTATGTCAAACACTTTCATAAATGATAAGTTACAGTAGCAGGCCATAGACCTAAGAACAGAACATAAGAACAAGGGAGCGGCCACACTGGGTCAACCCAAAGGTCCATCTAGCCCAGTATCCTGTCTTCTGACAGTGGCCAATGCCCGGTGCTTCAGAGAGAATGAACAGAACAGGTAATCATCAAGTGCTCTATTCCATGTCGCCCATTCCCAGCTTCTGGCAGAGACTAGGGACACCATCCCTGCCCATCCTGGCTAAAAGGCATTGATGGACCTTTCCTCTATGGAATTATCTAGGTGGGTTTTTTTTGACCCTGTTATAGTCTTGGCCAATTACTTGGCAAATACAATACTCTTATGGTCTTGCTAGTAGACACTGCGAAGAGCACCTTCTTTGATGTCAGACGGGGTAGGTAGGAGGGGGCTGCAGAACTTAAAGTACTTTAGCTCCTTATTGTAGGCGCTGCACTTGACATCTGAATAGCCTCACTGCAGATGGAATTCACCCTCCACTGCTTTTCTCATCAGAGTGTTTTGTGTGGGGGTGGGGGGGGGAGGGGAAGTTAGGTCTATTTGGCGCCTGCTTTCCCTTCCATGCACTTTTTCCATTTGACAGCCCTGAATACAAAGCACCCACTGAAGGGCCATAGTTGTTCATAATTATTTATATAATGCCATTTGTGCACAAAGCTGTGCACAATTGATGAAACTATTCTTAAGAAGCAACAGGTTCCTTCCCCAAAGAATTAACAATCTGAAAAGAGAGTGGATTCAAGGTCAGTTCATTACAATACTGCACAAATAAAGACTGGACCTGGTCTTTATAACCAGGAGGTTTCATGAAATACATAGGGCTATCAGGAAGGACAATGAAGACAAGGGAACCAATCAGTCAAAAATTAAAATGCAAGCAGGGCCAGCTCTAGCCATTTCGCAGCCCCAAGCATGCCGGCACACAGCGGGGGGCGTTCTGCCACTCGCCGGTCCCGCAGCTCCGGTGGAACTCCCGCAGGCGTCCTGGCAAGCAGCAGAGCGCCCCCCGCGGAGTGCCGCCCCAAGCACGCGCTTGGTGTGCTGGGGTCTGGAGCCGGCCCTGAATGCAAGTTTACATTGTTAAAAAATCAAGACTGGCAATTTTCTTACTTTTTTCCAAAAATGGCATTTGGGGGCAGAATCACAGATTCCTTTCCTCAGTCAGGCTAGTTGTCATTTTCTTAATTGCTCGGTTTTCCCATATGACTTTTTCCCTTTCTTCTATTTAAATCATTCCCTTTTCCATTCTTTGCATCTTCTCCAAGCCCTCAGTCCCCTTCCATGTCCCCCTGCTTATGTTCCTCTCACTCCTGTTCCCGGCTCCTAATTTCACTCTCCTTACTCCATCTCATTAGGGAATGCCAGGTGGACAGGGGAGGGCAAAACAGCCATTTTTTGCTGTTTGAGCGCTTTACCCTTTGAAAAGGAGAGGTTGCTGCTGAGAGCAGAGGGGTTGCTCTTTTACAACCATCTCATCCAGATGCTTGCAGTTGATTTAAACAGTTTTGGATAAAGGTTAATGTTGATAGAAAGAAGGAATTAAGAGTAGCAAAAAACAGCGGCGTGTAAACTATCACACACCATCAATGCAAAGACCTCAAGCCCAGACTGCGGCCCATGAAACACTTATGTTCTCAGTGTTCAGATACCCTTTCGACTGCACTACAGGGACAAATGCTACACTAACTCCTATTGCTACCACTGGAAATTACACATGAATAATTGACAAGCGGAAATGGCTTTTAAGAAACAAAGTCAATGAAAATTCTTTGTGATGCTGAAATTAATTGCAATGATACTTTGTACTGATATAACTACAGTAGTATCTGTTTATCGCCTACGATTGTATTTGCATATTGATGAAGTCAATTAGCTCTGCAATTGGCAACCCTTGGTTCATGTAATCAATTGTCCTGAGTCAGGGTTTGGAATTATTCATGAAAGAGCTACACTTCATTGTTGTTCAAGTAGAAGAACTAGTAACAGACAATAGTTCGATTAATTTTTAAAGTTTTTGGAAAAACCAGCTAGAGGAGACAGTAGGGACTCAGTATTTTACAGTTTGACTAGGTCATAATCTCAGAAGTCATTAATCTATAATCTCTATGAAATGAAAAAAGTATTAAAATAAAATGAAAAATGAAATTCGGTCCAGCATTCTGACTCATGTTGCACACCCTATCATTCAAGTGGCACCACTCAATATTAAATGTTGTATTACAGTTTACATTTACAAAGGAAAAAACAGAACAGCAAATACTCCATATATGCAACATGGACAAACTGGAGTTGCTGGCCTTTCGTTGTTTGCTTTTAATTAAAACCTACATGTTAGGCCTAAATTGCCTGACAATGTTCCCTTAAGAATAAAAATAACCTGTCTAGTGCAGGGTAACTGAAAGGAAGAAAGATCTGCTCAAATTCTTGTTTTGAAGGTTGCAGATAACTTAAACAACTGGAAGAGTGTGCCAGTGACTTTGCAAAATTTCAAAAGAATTAAATACTAGAGAAATGGTTCAGATGCACTAGGGACAGGTGGAGAGTGGTGGAAGCAGATCTATATAGGAGCTAAACTCATGTGCCTTTGCTCAGAACAATTTATTAAGCATTTGTCTTTTTAAGAACTTGCTTACATAAAGATCCCAAGACTAACATGAAGGACCGAACGACAAAACAAACCAGATCAGATAATGAGATAATGTTAGATTAAAACAAGATTTTTCAAAAATTTAATATCAATAGTTTTTTTATTTGATAGAAATGATAGATTAGATACAGAATTAATGATTTCTTATGGCAATTATCTAGTCATGCTACAGTATTAGTGGCTGTACAGGCTCCTCTGTAGATGGTTTCAAAAAAATTAAAATGAATCATATTAATGGACATTACTAATTTTTCTAGTTGAATAAAACAAATATTCAAACATGGGCACCATTTTACCATTTAGTCACTTGTAAAATCACTGCTTCAAAGCAGACACATCTGAGAAAATGACAGCTGCAGGGCCAATGTGTTCCAGAACACATGCGGGTTAAAGCTGTTCCAGATTCCAGAGGCCCTTTGTGAGTTTCCTTACTTGTTGACTGTGAAAGCTTTGCCAGTTAGCACTGCTTAACAAGCAAGTGCATTTTATCTTCCATGTCATCTGGAGATAATGCAAACCTGTTCTCTCAAGTACAGATCGTTTCCAATAATCATTGTTTCCATGGTGACTGTAAGGGCAAAATGTTCTAGTTTTGCATTGTGAAATGATATGAAAATATAATGTTTTCCACAATATTTGTAAGGTAAAAATGAAATTTTGAACCCATAAAATACCCACCTGCCCCCGTCTGTCCCCTGCCTTCTTCTACCATCATCCATATATGCCCCACCAGCTCCAAAGAAAAGAAATTTTTTAAAGAAATCCTTGGGAATCCTCTTCTAAACTGAGATCAGAATGGAGGCCCTTTAGGGACTCCTGGGCTTATTGGTGCAAAGTCAATACATTGATTCCTAGGGCTAGTGAGTACATTATTGACATAAGAATTGCCAAATTGGATCAGATGCTAACCCCCCATCGTCCTTCTCAATTTACACAGTGAGTCCTCAGTAAAGTTATTTAGGTGTTCTGTCTTTCTAATAGATGGACTTCCCAGGACAGAGTTATCCAGCTAAATCCACCAGTGACATGTGCAAAGTTCTACCAAAAAGGTCTAGATTTTTAACTTTTCCCAACGCATAGACCTGGTGTTGTTTATTAATTATTATTAGCAGCACCCTCTGCCACTGAGCAATGCCAAAACCCAGCTTACATCTGAGAAATGATGCCAGCATTCTTGCACCATAACAAATGACCAGTTCTCACAGTGGTACACATTATATTCTGGCAAAAAGGTGTAAGGAAAAAACAAAAATCAAGAAATCAGACAACCCTGTTGGTTTCTCATAGCTCCATTTTGGCAGGACAAAACATAATCTCATCTCAGAATTTAACTGGACAAGTAAGGCTTCACGAAGGCCTCTTTTCCATCTGCCAAGTGCTGTGATGGAAAATTGTATTTTAGCTGGGCCAAGCTCCCATCTTATTATTGTTGTTATCATTTATATTATAATAGCGCCTAGAATGCCCCAGCCCTGGCAGAAGCCCACCATGTGAGGTGCTGTACACAGATAGAAAGAGACAGACCCTGTCCCGAAGAACTTACCATACAGATGATATTCAACAGGGAGGAGGGAAAACTGCAGCAGAGTGAGATGACGTCACTTGCCCAGATCACAGAGCTGGACAGTGGCAGAGCTAGAAATTGAAGCCGGGTGTCCGGAGTGCTAAGCTAGTGCCCCTACATTCTCCCATCATGCTTGAGATGGACTTATCCTGCATTTCCCCAACGTAAAGGCGAGTTTTTTCTTTGTGCCTTTAGGTTAGCACAGCAAGGAGGTTGGGGAGTATTCTTACCATACATAGAGCCGTCCCTTGGGTAGGGTGAATCAGGTGACTGACTTGGACCTCGTGCTTTGGGGGGGGCGTATGTTTCAATAAAATCAGAACTGTCCCAATATTTAGCCCTTTGTCCCACGTCCCAACCAATATATGATTGGGACACCATTTGTCACAATATTCAGATGAAGAGGCAGATAGGGAGGTGAGGCAGGCGGTGGGCAGGCAAGCAGGGTGAGGACCCGAAAAGAGAGATGAGTGGCAGGCGGGCAGGTGGAAGGGGGGGTGAGGAGGTGAGTGGCAGGCGGATGGGTGAATGGCAAGGAGGAGCGCAGTGGGTAGGGGGATGGGGCGGGGTACACCAGACATATGGCAAGGAGACAAGTGGGGAGGTGAGCAGTGGGCAGACGGGTGAGGAGGCGAGTGGCAGGCGAGCGGGTAGCGAAGAGGAAAGCAGTAGGTGGGGGAGTGGTGAGGACGAGAGTGGTGGATGGGTGCGTGGGGGGGGGGCACGAGACGGACAGTGAGGAGACTAGTGGGGAGGCAAGTGGCAGGCAGCTGGGTGAGGAGCAGACATGCCAAACCTGTGGAAAAAACCTCAGAAATTGGGCTTGTTTTTGGTTTAATTGGCTTGTGAGTTGCTTGTTGGCTAGTTTTTGGCTTGTAGCTTGTTGTAGCCTGTTGCTTATTGCTTCTTTTTTTTGATCAGCTCCCAACAAGCAGGGGCAAGGGAGTGAAAGCAGGGACAAGGGGGGACAAGAGGCAGGGTTGGTGCAAAGACTGGGCCTGGGTCCAGCCCTCTCTCCCCCACACCCCGTGGAGGCCTGGTGGGCCTGCATAGGGTACCAAAATACCTAGGGACGGCCCTGGCTCCCTGGGCCAGAAGGGGGAGTGCAAGGTGGAAGTTTCGCCTACGGCACGAAATATCCTTGCACTGGCCCTGACAAGAGGGGCAAGGAGAGGAGAGAGTCAGAAGTGCACAGCGGGCTCACCACACTCCCAGACTGCACGCTGGGGGGTCTAGTCATATAGAATGTTGGGGTTCTTAAGGACTGGCTTGTTTTGAAATGGGATTAGCTTGATTTTTGGCTTATTGTGAAAGTTGAGGTGCTTATTTACCACATCAAAGTTGGCAACTGTGGTGAGGAGGCAAGTGGCAAGTGGGTGGGTGGATAGCGAGGGGGAGAGCGGTGGGTGGAGGGATGGGCTGGGTCAGGAGGAGAGCAGTGAGCAAGCAGCAAGGAGGAGAGCGACGGGTGGGTGGATGGGGCGGGGCACGCGAGATGGACAGCGAGGAGACTAGCTGGGAGGTGAGAAGTGGGCAGGCACGGGCGATGAGGAGGAGAGCTGCGGGTGGGTGGATGGGCGGAGTGAGGAGGAGAGCAGTGGGTGGGTGGGTGGACAGTGAGGAGGAGAGTGGCAGTCGGGTAGACTGGGAGGTGGGGCATCAGCCATACAGTGAGGAGACTAGTAGGGAGGCGAGCGGCGGGCAGGCAGACGGTGAAGAGGAGAGCGGCTTGTGGGTGGACAGGGAGGGGCATGCAAGATGGACAGTGAGGAGGCTAGTGGGGAGGAGAGCGGTGGGCAAGCGAATTAGAAGGCAAGTGGCAAGAGGGTGGGCGGACGGCAAAGAGGAAAGTGGCAGTCTGGCAGGTGGGCGTGCCAGGTGGTGGTGAGACTAGCTGGGAGGCTGATTTGTCCCAGGCTCCGCACCCCACTAAGGACGGCCCTGACCATACTATATACTGTATTCACTTTGGAGAATACAGGTTTTGACCACAAAAATTATTTTTGCTAACATGAGATGACATGCATCCAGTGTTGGAAAAATGCCACCAGGTTATATCCAAGAGAAATGGAAATACACCTGAAATTTGCTGGTCTCATTTTGTAGTCAGGCATTGCATAGCTCTAAATATAGCACAGGCTGGTGCAAATCTGTATGCAAATTACACAGTAAAGCACACTGGCCGAGAAAATAAGGTACTTCACAGCTGTATTTTCTTTTATTCCAAGGAATATATAAATCCCATTGCTTCTTTGAACTATTTTTTCTTATATTTAACCCGCTCTTGAAAGTAGGTGCAGGGTTTGCTGCTGTTTGTGGAGTTGCACTTTTAGAATTTGTGCCCATTTGTGGTTTTTTTCTTTGGTTATATTGAATGTCACCAAGGATCAAAGCTGGAAGTTCAAAAGCCATGCAGTGAAAAATATTCACTTAAGATGTTCCTGTCATGTACATTGCAAGTGCATTGATTCTTGTTTGAACAATGAGACATGGAGACCTGTAAAACAACAACACATTTGTAATGGATTCTACACTAAGAATCCTGATGCACTGTCTCATCTGAGATATGAAAAAGCACAAACAGCCTCAGCTTGAGAAATAATATTTTTAGTGACAAGATGAGGGGGAAATGTTAGCCCAGTGAGGATTATCGCATGCAGCAGACCCACAATGCGATCCTTCCTATCTCTCAGAATACTCACACCCAAGATGTTGTGCTCTGTCAATCAAAATCAATCATGACTCACGAAATGTGGTCTGTGACATGTAAGAAATGTTGGGCTCTGCCAAGATGCTGGGCCAAACCAAGCGTGCATGACAAATCATGGAATGCAGTCTGTGACATATAAAAAAACCTGACCACCCTCTACTTAGCCTGGGTGCCAATTTACTCCTGAAAGCAGATGGGAACTCACTGCTGGTGGACCTGCTGCTGCCATAAATTC
Source organism: Gopherus evgoodei (assembly GCF_007399415.2). NCBI lineage: Eukaryota > Metazoa > Chordata > Testudines > Testudinidae > Gopherus > Gopherus evgoodei. Next base: position 309,758,032 of record NC_044322.1, on the reverse strand, counting down.
AAGTTGCTAAATACAATCATATTTATAACTCATTAATGGGTGGGCTGGCCTTTAATTAAAAAGTTTCTCTACCAGTTTGGATTCCAAACACAATCTGTGTGGCTAATGACACCAGCCATGATGCTGTTCTCAGGCCAAATCAGAATTGCTGTAGATGTGTAACTTACGCAAGACTCAGTGAAAGTTACACCACTAGCTCCTGCAATGTGTGGATACTGACCCCTGAAGCATGGCAGGTTATACCCTTTTGTAACCCTGACCTATGTCATGTGACTGGGGAGAGGCAATAAAGGTCATGCTCTTATCTGTATGTGGCACCAGAAAAACACTAGCTGGCAGGTGCAAACAAAAGATGAAGCCACAGCAGATACTGCAGTACTGGGGGACAACAAGTGTGGCCCAGCTGGGAGCACCCCTGCTCCCAGAAGACTCCAAGCCCAGCACTATGCAGAGGTAACCTCCTTCCCCTGTAGGGGCATAGGACCCAAGTGGTACCCATTCCCCTGAGCTCTGTGGGCTGGGAGAAGAAAGACATTCCAGGGAGGAGACAGCCTCAGGGGACAGAGAAACTCTCAAGCCAGGTAGGTACAGGTACAGCAGCAGGTACAGAGGCAGCCTCAACAGAGACCATGAGCATCAGTGATGTCATTGCCCTGTTTTCTGCAGAGCAGACTCCGGACATTCTCTCCCCTGTGCTGATTGGCTGCTTGCATCAATCTCTTTCCTGTCCCCACCCTCACTCTCCACCTGCCCTCCCATGCTCCTCTTCTCCCCTCTATTCTATAGCCCTCACCCCTTGTCTTTCCAGCTAGCCAATCACAGAGTAATTAAACCCCATCCAAAAAATGAAAGAATCATGGCGCTGACGTGCTGCTTGCAAACCATCACCACTCACTTTGGCTGTTACATCCCTTCCCCAACCCCATGTCTGTTCTGTCTATTCTGATTGCAAACTCTCTGGGATAGGGACTGTCAGCTACTCTGTATTTGTCTAGTGCCTACCACTGTGGGGCCCCTAGGCACCTGTAATAAAAAATAACAACCTTTATTATAGGAGTTATTGGTACTTGGCAGCTTTTGGGAGCCAGCCCTTTGTACTCAGATTGCATAGGGTTGGGTGAAAAGAACAAATGCTTCACAGACACTCACCTGAGTTATGAGCATGCATAGATATGTAAAAAAATATAATCCCTAATTATATTTACACTGGATGACAAAGATCCCATGGATTGGTGGATGGAGTCTCATTTATGACTTACAAAATTAAAGTGTAGTTATGGTCCAGGCTACCATTACACTAAAACAAAAGTTCATCTCTACTTGTGTAGAGAATTTGAGAATTGTAAGTGCAATTTGAGTCCATACGCAGTCAGAAGAGGAGGGAGGAAGCACCACAAAAGTCATGGTCAATACACTGCTGATTTTTGTCTTGAAGGTTAGATTGGCTAAAAGTGAATAGTGCAAATGTTTTTCTCTACACCCTCATACCTCTGTGACAAGCTGATCTTTAAATTTCCTTTCCAAAGCTCAGTACAGTATACTTTAGCAAAAGCAAACTTCAAAAGGGACAGCAGAGTTTATATTCTGCCTTTGCTTATATCTATGTACAGCAGCATTGACTTTTAGGCATTTTCAATAGAAATCATCCAAACCAGGAACCTTTCATCTGACCCCACTGCACTTTAGATGTTTCAAATAGTTGGACTACAGACTCAAGCCTCCAAAAATTTTGGTTTTGCAAAATTGTCTTCCCTGGCCCATGTCTCACTTATTTAAGCAGCTTTATGCACTATGTCATGACATGTCTCAGAGGTATGCCTAGACAGCTGTGGCTATGATGTGTGTGTATCTCAGTTGTGAATCTCAGTTGTTTCAGGTGTCACGGTTTCACGTGAAACTTTTCTTTGCTTTTGGATCACTGTTTTAAATTTGACTGGACCCAAAAACTCAAAACAAAACTCAGTCAAAACCATTGAGTTTAAATTGTTATAGTATGGAAACCATAGATGGATTTTTGGGTCTAGTTTCGCAGGAATTAGAATCATAGATTTTTAAGGGCCAAAGGGGCAATTATGATGATCTAGTCTGACCTGCTGCATAACATAGTCCATAGCATTTCACCCAATGATTTCTGCATCCAGCCCATAAGTTGGTGCTTTTGAATGCTTTGCAAACTGTAGCAAATCCTTAGAAGAACTGGGCTTGAAATTTGAATTTGCAATGGAACATGGGATATTTTGCTTGTTTGGGGAAACTATAATGAAAGTACCACACAGTTCTAGTTTGTAGTCCACTCCTTTGCACTGGAGTATAAATGGCCAATATTTGCACAAAAATTCTCCTTATGACTCGAGAAAATTGAGCTGCTTCTGTAGCTCTCTGGAAGGTGAACTGTAGAAAATGTAATACCTGCAATGCTTCATATTGATATATAATTAGGCACTCTTGATAGCAATGCGTTAGATACTGGAATGTTAAAAATGGACAATACTGGTGCTCTCTGAGGCATGTAGATGATACACAGCCTAGTGGGCAGGGCTGCTGCCGCTCCCCTGCCCAGGCTCAGCATTTGGGGACAGGAGCTGACTCTGAGCATGCCAGGGGGCGGCAGCGGGGGCTCCAACATGCTCAGTTGTTGTCCCAGAAGCCAAGCCGAGGCAGGAGGCAGCCCACTGCCACCAGAGCCAGACACTTTCCCAGGCAGCTGCTGTGATGCACCAGGCAGCATCTGGGAAGTGGCTCCCTGCTAGGGAGAGCAGCCGAACATGCCAGGGGGAGCCAGCATAGCAGGAGAACAGAGCCCCACCACAGTTAATGTGGGGTGGAGAGGGGATGGGGAGATTGCGGGGGTGGGGCAGGGAGGACTCATGTGGGGAGGTCACACAGGGCGGTAATGTGTCCTCCTCTTCGGGGGGACATCAATCATGTATGAACACCTAGCGGGAGGGATAGCTCAGTGGTTTGAGCCTTAGCCTGCTAAACCCAGGGTTGTGAGCTCAGTCTTTGAGGGGGCCACTTAGGGCTCTGGGACAAAATCAGTACTTGGTCCTGCTAGTGAAGGCAGGGGGCTGGACTCAATGACCTTTCAGAGACCCTTCCAGTTTGATGATATAGGTATGTCTCCATACACTATTGCAAAAAATAATGTTTTCGTTGGTTGTTAAACCCCAGTTATGTGCGTGCCACTGTAAAGGCTACAACTGTTAGTTCATAATCATGTAAAAGCTTGTCTGTGTGAAATATTTACATTGAATTCTTAATTCAGTTTTTCTTACAAACTTTAGACTAGGTTCACATGAATGTTGTAGAAATGTTTGTGAACCATGCCAGTGAATATGGGCACTCTTCCTCTGCCCAACCACTCATTTGCCAGAATTCCCCCAGCCTGCAACTCCCCAACATCTGGATCCTTCAACAGTCCATTCCTAAGGTGGCCTGGCCACCTTAATTCTGGCATTGCCTGACTTTTGAGTGCTTGACTTTGCTACCTTAATAGTTGTTTCAGGTATTTTGGGGCTGTAATTATAGTCTGTATGTAAGTGATCAATGGTATCTGAAATAATTTGTGTAGTTATACTAATATACTTTCTGGACATACGTAACACATTCTTTTAGAAATCTTTTAATTTTGGTATAGCTCTTCTATACAACATTTAACACAGATCGTCAATGTGAATAGTAATGGCACTTTAGAAGTGGGTATTAAAAATGATCTTTTGTTTTGACATGTACCATGACAGCCACGCTGCTGAAGAATAGTCACTGTTTCCAAGTAATCTTCCACCGGCATACTCTGCAGTAGCATTTAAGAGCTGTGCCATTTCCACATGCAGGGAAAATAATTTCTTCATAATGCACAAAAATGCAGTTTCTAGAGTTTTTTGTTAAACAAATCTTGTTTACACCTTTCTGTGTGGCTCAGCAGAATTAGACTGGCTGTAAATTAGATTAACTCTGGAAGAATTTGTTGTTAAAATGGGAACCTAAAAGTATGAGATACTGTTCAGCTCTATGAGTGTTCACTTAGAGTTCCCTGGCTTTGTAGGTGATTCAGGACTTCTATACAGTTTTTTGGCCACTCTTCACATTTATTGAGCACATTCAAAGATAGGCACCACTTAGGTAATTTATTATTGTATTTGGCAGGTGAGGGTATTTAGAAATACACTTATAGCAGACTCAATAGTGCCTTGAAGCTCCATCATGATGGATCTTTCCTGGAAAAAGTGCTGCAAAGCTGTCAATACCGGCTTGTAAACTGTAGAGCTTGAAATGGGAAAACATGTTTTTTTCCCTGTCAGAATGACACAAGTCCTCAGCTGAAGCCCTTGCCTGGCGTATCCATCTGGCTGAAGTGCGAAATAAGAGACTGATTTTTCTCACACTGTACAGTCAGAAGCCTAAAGGAGCCACAAAACTGGCAAACAACACTGTTTCATTTTAAGTGAGCTGCTGGAAAACTTTTGCTAAACTACATCTCTCTATTTAGCAAATGCATCTTAATTCACAGAATTGAGATATTATAAAACCCATTGGTCCACAGTCTCAGCTGGCATACTTTAAGGTTGCTGGGACCTGGCCCATTTACAACAGCTAGCCAGACAGATTATGCATTCACTAGAAAGAATTGCTTCATTAAAAATTATATACAACGGCTGAGATTTTTTTCAATGTTATCCAACAGATTTAGATACAATATACACATTTATTTTAATGTGCATTGGGACAGACCCAGGCCAGTGGGGTACAGGAGTCTGGTCCTATTGGCATCCAACGGGGGTGGGTGGGCAAAGCCCGCCCACTTCTAAAGGGCCTCCCCCCAGCCTAAGGGGAGGACCCACAGGTCTGGGACACCAAGTAATTACGGGGACAACAAATGAAAAAACAGGATCGGGAGTGAGGTCATAGGACTAAACGAAGGGAACCTGATGGGGACACCGAGCAGAGAACCCCGGACAATGCCCACTGCTCCTCGAAGGCGTCAAGGGAGCCAGTGGACGCCGCCCAGAGGAACTCTGCCCGGATGCGTGAGCAGACGGAGGAACGGAAATAGGCCCTACAGTCGCAGGAAATCCCATCGGCCAACCTCCTCTCCCTGGTGTTGTAGATGGCCAGTTTGGCCAGGGCCAAGAGAAGGTTGAGAAGGAGATCCCGCGACTTCGTGAGGCCATGGATTGGGAGCGTGTAGATAAAAAAGGTGAGGGGAAAAGTGCAACCAAAAACGCAGGAAAATATTCAGGAGGAGCCAGAACAGGGGCTGCAACCTGGCGCACTCCAAATAAACGTGCGCCAAGGTCTCCTTCTCACCACAGAAAGGGCAGGTGCTAGGGACAGACATGAACCATGCCAAGTACACGCCCGTGCTCACGGCTCCGTGAAGGAGCCGCCAACTGATATCCCCGGCGGGCCTCGGGACCAGGGCAGAGTACAAGCTGGCCCACCGGGGTTCCTCACCCTCGAGAGGCGGCAGGAGGTCCCGCCATTTGGTATCGGGGCGGGGCGCGAGGGTGAGGTAGTGAAGGGTATGGAGCACGAGCGAGTACAGATGTTTCCGTGGCGCGGTCTGGAACAAAACCGGCTGCAGATCATGCAGCCGGCTGGCAGTGAAAGGGTGAGGGGGATGATTGGGTTCATGGGGCAGGGGCCCGATAAAAATGTCCACGGGGCCTGGGGTGGAGGGTGGGTGGGGCGTGCCCTCTTGCAGGACCCGGTCGAGGTAAGCCCGAGCAGCAGGCAGTAAAGCGGCCTTCACCTCCTGAAGTACGCGCTGGGGAGTACGAGGTCTGGAGAGCCCCATGCGCTGAGCGAGCATCAGGGGATCCAGCCAGTCTCCCCGGTCGAAGTCCAGGAGGTCTCCGACCCTGGTGACTCCCGCCGAGACCAGCCTCTGGCACACCGTGGGGGACTCCGCCACCTGCACACGAAGCTGGGGATTGTGTAGCAGGGGCTCCGCGAAGAGGTCAACCCCCACGGTGGCCGCCACGGACCTGGTCGTTGAAAAGAGCTTCCAGGTCCGGAGGAGGTCTTGGTAGAAGACCGGCAGCCCGGAGAGGTCTCGCGGAAGACCTCTCGGATGGAGGTAAAAGAGCTGCCGGTCATACAGGAGTCTGGTAGAGGGCAAATATACTGGTCACTGGATGAGTAGTTTTCTGTTCCCTGATTGACTAGAGCTGGGCCTGCACTAGAGTAATCAGGAACCTGCTAGAACCAATTAAGACAGATTGGCTGCAGGTGTTCTAATTAGCTTATCAAGGCAGGCTAATCAGGACACCTGGGTTTAAAAAGGAGCTCACTCCAGTCAGGGAAGGAGGAGCCAGAGGAGAGGAAGTGTGTGTGAGGAGCTGGGAGCAAGAGGCACAAGGAGCTGAGAGTGAGAGGCTGTGCTGCTGGAGGACTAAGGAGTACTAGTGTTATCAGACACCAGGAGGAAGGTCCTGTGGTGAGGATAAAGAAGGTGTTTGGAGGAGGCCATGGGGAAGTAGCCCAGGGAGTTGTAGCTGTCATGCAGCTGTTACAAGAGGTACTATAGACAGCTGCAATCCACAGGGCCCTGGGCTGGAACCTGGAGTAGAAGGCAGGCCTGGGTTCCCCCCAAACCTCCCAACTCCTGATCAGACACAGGAGGAGTTGATCCAAACTGTGGGGAAGATCACTGGGGTGAGCAAATCTGCCAAAAAGCGCAGGACCCACCAAGGTAGAGGAGGAACTTTGTCACAGCATCTAAATCCCCTTTGAAAATCTCAGCCTAAGTGCCTATCTTTAGAATCATAATATAAAAGTGTCATGAGATCTTGTAGTCTTTCAAATCAAAGTTACTCGCCTGCAACAGCCAAAATGGAGATGTTTGAGGCTTCCAAGACACTAATAGGAGAGCAAGATGCTTCTGAATGCAGGATTTAGCCTCATTAACAGAAATATAATAAAACCAAGTTGCTAGAGAGACACAGTACTTTAAAACTGACTCTCATATGGTCATTAACAGTGACAACTTCCCCCGGCTTCAATTTCCGAATACACTGGAGCTGGGGGGTTCCAGTGGCCAGAAGGTCCACTGGTTGCCTAGTCTTATCCAAATGTCAGGTGTTACTTCAAGGGCGCCAATTAAGAAGCGGTTAGGCATATTGGGCGGCCTTACCTCCCATACGTCCCGGTGGATTACCCAATCCCACATACATCCCCCCCACGGACCTGGGAGGATTCGATATGTGGGAGCCCACAGTCCCTTAACCGGCTGATAGGCCTGGAAGGAGCACTGTGAGCACCAGCATTTCCACCCAGAAAATTTCCAAGTGTGGATCCAGGGCCACAAATCAGATGGTACGCCTGAAGCATCTGTAAGGGCAGTGGGCCAAGCCTGGTGCTCAAGATCACTTCGAATGGCCATTAGCTGATCATTCAAAAAATCCTGCACCTCAGAACAGGCCTGATCCCACTGCAATGCCTTTCCAAGCTCAGCAGTACTTAAGATCATCTTTCTCTGTAAGTCTTGGTCAGGGAACTAAGAGTGGAGACAACATGCAATTCACCCACTCCAGCCTGTACCTTGCTTATCTGCGCCCGGCGGCCTTTTCCAATTGGCCCAATTTTTCATCATGCTGTTGATTTTTGTAAACATTCCAAACTGATGCTGCACTATTGGCCCCATCCCACAAGGATCCGGTTAAGTCCCTCTTCCTCCGAAAGGATGCACTCCACGCTTGCTGTTGTGCTAATATAAGGGCAGCTCCCCGAGAACAATTAGAGTGTGTGGAGGTGATTTGAAAATCAGGGCAGGGTAAACTTGACAGTCCCCAGGGTGGCATTAATTACGGTCCACCTAAACCCCCCTGGCTCTCTCTTTCTGTCAGGGCTATACCACAACTGTTGGTTGTATGCTCGAATATTATTTTCGCGAGGCAGTAAGGTTAGTAGCATAAGAGGGGGAATACTGTAATAAGGTACAGATTGTTACTGGTCACTGGAATGACCTCCAGGCAGGAAAACGTTCCTGTGTCCAGGCAGGTCCTTCGGGTATATGTCTGATTATTTACCAACTGGGTAACCAAATAACAAGAATGGCCCTTTTCGTGAGAGGCATGGCAGATTCTGGGGACAAGCATCATATCCACTCCGCTGTGGAACCCATCTATTTCAAAAGTTGTTCCTTTGGGCTGGCTTGCAGTAATATTAAATATTTCTATCATTACGGATCCAGGGGCTGCCCACTCAATTACTCGCTTATATGAGCTGTTATGAACCGAGAAACAATTTTGTTGAGCAATATTCTAGCAAATCACTATGGTGGGATGGCCTGGGCCAGTGTATTACACTAGAAGATTCAATGTTGTCCAAATCTGGATGAGTTATGGTCATA